>NC_092353.1:63579901-64195617 GCF_963676685.1 Mytilus edulis | reverse complement strand
TTGACATATATATCTTTATTTTCATAAACCAAATTACAATGATACAGAGACATATACAAATAAATTAACATAGTATAAATTTTAAATACAAATATAAAGTAGAGACATAACCATCTACTTTTTCTGGTAATGATGAACCATTTTTTTCTTCTAGAAAAACACTTAGATATATAAATTAAATGACTTTCCATTTCTGATATCATTATAGGAACTAAAATTCAAAGTTTGATATACTGCATCAGAAAGCAGCAGTAATGTTTACATATTTAGGACAGGATTTTATACCAGACTCCACTTGTAGCTATGAACCTGTTAGACCCCGTTCACACTTGGACATTTTTATCAATTTAAACTAGACCGGTTCACTTTAGATCGGTTTAAGGGCAAATGTGTACGCTTTGAATCGATCTTCAATCGGTCTAAACTAAAACACCAAAAGAGGTAGTTAAGTCTCCCAAACAAAGTTTGGAGACTTATTGTTTTTGGTCAGTTCTTATTATTTTTATTATTATGGCACCCTCAACGGAGTTGGGGTGACGTATTGTTATTCTACGTTTCTTTTTTTTCTTATTTTTATTATTCTTCCACACATTTTGTCCATCGTGTTTCTAAGAATTGAGTGATCCAATGTTGTTGGAACTATAACATAATGAGGACCCTCATTTGAAGTTGTGCATCTGACTCTGGAATTTTTTATGATGGCCGCCGTTTCCATGGAAACTACTAAAAAGTGAAAAATTTTCAAAATTCTAAATCCTTCGTTATAAGACATAGCTGGATGAAACTTTATGGTAATGTTCCCTAGTATGCCTAGATGTTGTGACAATATAAGGAAATTCCAAAATGGCCGCCATTGTCATGGAAACAGGGCAAATGTTTAACATTGAGCCTATGGAAAAATACATAAAAGCTGCATTTTCTTTAAGAATATTGCAAAGAGATCAATGAAACTGTATTGATATATAACATGACATATGGCAATGAGATGCCTGCTTTTAGAATTTTGGAATTATCTACTGTAACCATGGAAACAGTAGAAATATCAAAAATTTCAAAAAATTCAAAATGCTGCAAACTAGATGAAACTTTACAGAAATGATAACTGGCATAGGCAGAATTGCATTTTGGAGTTAAAATTTCAAAATGGCCGCCGTAACCATGGAAATTACTAAAATGTCAAAAATTTCAAAATGCTCCAAACTTAATAAAACTTTAGAAAAATCATAGTTTCCATGTGTAGATATGCTCTTTGACTTAGGAAATTTCAAAATGGCTGCCTTTATCCTGGCAATGGGGGGACGAGGGTGCCATCCGTTATTGCTAGCAATTACAAATCTAGTTCTTCTTCCTCTTCCTCTTCCTCTTCCGCCACTTTAAAAAATGAACTTGTCCGCAGCGTTTCTCCAAAACCGCTTGTCAGATTGACTTAGGATTTCGTAAAATGGTAGACTAATATGTCTAGGTGAGCCATCAATCTTTCGTTTGTGCATTGGGGTCTATTAAGGGCTATTTTGGGGGGTAGAAAGAAGGGAGGGTTTTACTATAGAACCCTACGGGATTTTATTTTCTAAAAATTTCAAATGAATATAACTTGAAAACTGTAAGTGGTAGATACATGCAGTCTTCAGAAATGATTATAGGACAATAAAACAAATCATATGAAATATAGGGGGAGTCCCTGGGAGTTCATCCCCACCCCCTTCAATTTGAGAATATGCTTATATCTTGTAACCGATCCAGATCCCCACCCCTAAACCATATATATTCCTGATTGGGACAATAAAACAAATCAAATGCAATTAAAGGGAGGTCCCCGGGGGTCATTACCACCCCGTTCAATTTCATAATATGCTATTATCTTGTAAATGGTCCAGATCCCCACCCCTAAACCATATATATTCTTTTAGGGGACAATAAAACAAATGAAATGAAATAAGAGGGAAGTCCCTAGGGGGTCACCCCACCCCCTCTTGTTTGAAAACTTGTAAACGGTCAACATCCCCACCCCTAAACCATACATATTCTTGTATGGGACAATAAAACAAATCACATGAAATTAAATGGAAGTTCCTGGGGGTCACCCCCACCCCGTTCAATTTGAGAATGTACTATTATCTTTTAAGCGGTCCAGATCCCCACCCCTAAACCATATATATTCTTGTAGGGGACAATAAAACAAATGAAATGAAATAAAAGGGAAGTCTGGAGGGGGTCACCCCACCCCCTCTTGTTTGAAAACTTGTGAACGGTCAACATCCCCACCCCTAAACCATATATATTCTTGTAGGGGACAATAAAACAAATGAAATGAAATTAAAGGGAAGTTCCTGGGGGTCGCCCCACCCTGTTCAATTTGAGAATGTGCTATTATCTTGTAAACGGTCCAGATCCCCACCCTAAAACCATATATATTCTTGTAGGGGACAATAAAACAAATCAAATGAAATGTAGGTAACTTCCCTGGGGGGTCACCACCACCCCCTCCTGTTTGAATACTTGTAAATGGTGGAGATCCCTACTCGTAAGCCATATATATTCTTGGGACAAAAAATCAAATCAAATGAACATATGAATGGCGAGTTATGGGAGCTTTGTTTGGGAGACTTCGTAACAGCATCCTGTTACAATTACTTCTTGTTTAGTTTGAATCGATCTAAAGTAAACCGATCTTACTTTAAATGTGAACGCAGAGATCGGTTTAAACTAGTACGATTAAATCGAAAATAACGTATGCACATGTAAAGCGGCAAAACTATCTCAGAGGTTCGTTGTTTAATCCATATTTCTCTGTTACAATGACTTGAAAGTTAGTGTTGCTATTCAGCAATTGCAACTCATTCAAAATTTTGACCAAATTGCAATTTGTTTATTAAACCAAATTGTTCAACTGGTCAAAATATTGATTCTAATATGACGTCCTTATTACGCTTTGTAAACAAAGCCGTGTTCTAATGAGCACAAAATATGTTTGACACATGCACACAAATTAACTTTTATATTAAAGTGATTTCCATTGTTATCCTAGATTTGTAATTGCTAGCAATAACGGATGGCACCCTCGTCCCCCCATTGCCAGGATAAAGGCAGCCATTTTGAAATTTCCTAAGTCAAAGAGCATATCTACACATGGAAACTATGATTTTTCTAAAGTTTTATTAAGTTTGGAGCATTTTGAAATTTTTGACATTTTAGTAATTTCCATGGTTACGGCGGCCATTTTGAAATTTTAACTCCAAAATGCAATTCTGCCTATGCCAGTTATCATTTCTGTAAAGTTTCATCTAGTTTGCAGCATTTTGAATTTTTTGAAATTTTTGATATTTCTACTGTTTCCATGGTTACAGTAGATAATTCCAAAATTCTAAAAGCAGGCATCTCATTGCCATATGTCATGTTATATATCAATACAGTTTCATTGATCTCTTTGCAATATTCTTAAAGAAAATGCAGCTTTTATGTATTTTTCCATAGGCTCAATGTTAAACATTTGCCCTGTTTCCATGACAATGGCGGCCATTTTGGAATTTCCTTATATTGTCACAACATCTAGGCATACTAGGGAACATTACCATAAAGTTTCATCCAGCTATGTCTTATAACGAAGGATTTAGAATTTTGAAAATTTTTCACTTTTTAGTAGTTTCCATGGAAACGGCGGCCATCATAAAAAATTCCAGAGTCAGATGCACAACTTCAAATGAGGGTCCTCATTATGTTATAGTTCCAACAACATTGGATCACTCAATTCTTAGAAACACGATGGACAAAATGTGTGGAAGAATAATAAAAATAAGAAAAAAAAGAAACGTAGAATAACAATACGTCACCCCAACTCCGTTGAGGGTGCCATAATAAGTTGCAATTGGTGGATAGCAACACTTACAGTCAAGTCACTGTAAAAGACCTTTAAAACAAACTGAAAACATGTTGTACTCGCCGTAGCATAGATTTGCGAAATCTGTGTCTTCTTTTCTTATGTTGATTTATTTTCTTTGCAGGAACCGCAGTATTTCCGGCATCGTGTTGTAACTTCGTTGCTCCCAATATTTTTTTTTCAAAATTAGAGAAAACTGCAATAATACCAGTATCAAATTTTTAACTTGTGATTCAAGAGAAACAATAACTTTATCCAATTTTGTTTTCAAGTGTGTGTATCAATGTATCAACACATGAATTTGATAAATCAGTTCTATTTATACACAATGTTTACAGTTTTACGGGTAAAAAGGTTAGATCGATTGCGTTTTTTAATTGTAGTGTGAACGCAGTGGTTCAGATTAGAACGATAGAGATCGTTATGATTAAAGATAATGTGGACGCTAACTGGTTTTATTTAGATCGATTCAAATTAGATCGATAAAAAAAAAATGCCAGTGTGAACTGGTCTTACTTTAATTCTTCACTATGGATTTACACCGACAAAAACATGACACTTAACTTGAGCAGTTTACTACATATGGTATAATTCAGTAAAGGATTACACCAAGTCAAACTCTTTGGAATTTAAAGCTTGCTTGAATGGATTAAACAGAAGATAAGGGAATTTATGTTCTGATTGTCTTAACCACTATCCTTTCCTTGTTTCTTTGAATGTGACCTACTAAATTAGACTTATTACTAATTGTGTACTTACACGTGCAAAACAACAGGTGCCACATATGAAGCAGGATGATCTGCTTACCCTTCCAGAGCACCTGAGATCACCCCCAGTTTGTTGTGGGGTTTGTGGTGCTCTGTTTTTAGTTTGCTATGTTGTCTTTTGGTAGTTTTTTTTTTTGTTTCTTCAAATGTACAAAAATAACATCTACAGATCACAAAATTATCTTCTATATATTAATGTTAAACAATCAAAATTAAAATCTTTACACCACCATGTGGATAACAATTTTGTAGTATTTGCAGTCTTTTGATATGTTTGTCACTATATATGTCTTTCCCAGATATATCTTTGCTCTTGATATTAGCACCATCTGCTATTTCCTCCATGTGGTTCCCAGTAGACCAGACACACATGTTATTTTCTTTCGACTGTTCAGGAAAAATAATGACATGTTGATATACAATAAAAAGCAGTAAACATTTGTTGTATATATATATATATTTCGTATCCCGGCGAGGGAAGAACCAAAAATTTGCGAAAGCAAATTTACAGATCTAACATTGTTGGGTTGATGTTTAGACAAGTTGTATATACATTATGTACACAGCCATGTATCACCATCATTGATGGCGATCCGATGGATACATCTGTTGTAGAGTTGTCACTGACTCAGACGTACTTATAAATATAATTATTTTCTGTGACTGTATATTACATTAATTTGTAGGATCCTTTACTATAGATAATTTAGCTGATCTGTAACAATAACATCTTCATGTCTCATATATCATGTACTGTAGTACGCCGCTAGATTAAAACTGACGAGGAAAGGTAACACGGCCAGCGAAAGCTCTTTTTTGAGAGCCCAGGTGGTCGTGTGGTCTAGCGGGACGGCTGCAGTGCAGGCGATTTGGTGTCACGATATCACAGTAGCATGGGTTCGAATCCCGGCGAGGGAAGAACCAAAAATTTGCGAAAGCAAATTTACAGATCTAACATTGTTGGGTTGATGTTTAGACGAGTTGTATATATATATATATATATAAGAAGATGTGGTATGAGTGCGAATGAGAAAACTCTCAATCCAAGTCACAATTTATAAAAGTCAACTATTATAGGTCAAAGTACAGTCTGCAACACAGAGCCTTGGCTCACACCTAACAGCATGCTATAAAAGGCCCCAAAAATTACTTATGTAAAACCATTCAAACGTGAAAACAAACAGTTAATATAAAAAAGGAGGTGCGGTATGATTTCCAATGAGACAACTCTCCACAAGAGACCAAAGTGACACAGAAATTAACAACTATAGGTCACCGTACGGCTTTCAGCAAAGCCCATACTGCTTAGTCAGCTATAAAAGGCCCTGAAATGACAATGTAAAACAATTCAAACAAGAAAACTAACAGCCTAGTTTAATAATGAATGAAAAACATTCATTGTCTATGATGTATTTATTGGATAAGTGTCATTGCACTTTACATTATCAATGTAGGTACACCAATAAAACATGAGCAGTCACCAAAAGCCACCTCTTCCAAAGTAAATGTCCAGGAATTCAGTAAAGTGGAAGGAGGAGTACAGACATCTGCAGTTATAAAGATTCATGGTAATGAATATTAGTACTGATGCTGCCATATTATTAATTTCCACCTGTTTTTTGGCTGTTAGCAATTAGAGCATGTATTTCATTTCAAATTGAGAACTGGTGCAGTTCTTTATGAATATACATAAATACAAAATTGATTTATGAATAAATGGAGATCTGGGATAAGTATACTTTAATAATGAGAAAGAAACCCAACAGCAAATATAAATAAAAGACATCTAGAGGATAACTTAAAATTTGATACGGGAGTGAAAGATATAAATGCAATTGGTGCTTAAATCATGATACTCCTCAATAATATATTTGTTATTCTGGCTTCAAAGGGGATATGGGCTCATATTCTCTTTGAAAGTCCTGAATAACACCTAGACATCAACTATTTGAACCTTTTTACAGGATGCCTGATGATAATAGCCTGGATATTATTCTCTAGTATTGGAATCATACTTGCCAGACACTTTAAGAAGCATTGGTCAGATTCTTCATGCATGAAGCAGAAAATCTGGTTTCAGGTAGGTTGTTAGTCTAGAATTGTTCCTTTATCTGCAACCTAACTGATAGAGCCATAGTTGTCTTTTTAACCCTTTGACATCAAAGCCTTTATTTTGGGTTATCAAGAATGATTTAGAATATAGTATGTGAATTATATTTCGGTCCATTAACCATATTATATCAGACTAACGATTTTCAATTAAAACCAAAATTAGATGATGAATCATTACAAGAGTTACTGCCCATAAATGGAGTGCTCCCTGGATCACTTGAAAACTATTATAATAATAGATATGTATCAATTGTGAACAGCAAAATATGATTAGCAACACTTTCTAAAAAATTCCCTACAAATGAAAACATGGATTGACTTCTTATAGGAGTTATTGCCCTTAAATGGGAATTTAGAGAAAAAAATTAAGCATATTTGAAATTTTTTTTTGTAAGCTTTAGTTGTGTTTTGTCTCATGACAGTTTATGGTACATTTTAGATTCACAGAACATGCATGGTATTGGCAGTACTACTGACCTTAGTAGGCTTTATACTAATATTGGTGCATACTAAAGGTTATAGAGAGGTAGGATTTTGATTGGTTTAAGACTGGTGTACATTACTGGCAAACTTCCATATTAGAAAATCTCTTTATCATTTAATTCTTTGTAAAATCCAAAGAATTTTGATTATGATATTATCATTTAAGTTGCAAGATATATCATCTGATAGAATTTTGTTATATATGAACTGTATGCTTACTATTTTGTTATGTAGAGAGAAAAATGGTAACCTCTAGTAGAATTCTTTGACTTAGGTGGTTTAGGTAGTTTGCCATATAGATCTGGTCAAAGCAAATAGAACCCATGTATAAATGGTCATTGTGGTGAATGAAATTTTTATAAAAATATATTGCCAATTACAATTACAATTTAATTCAAGGTTGATTGAACCTGAACATAGGTTACATTGATTCGTTATTATTCTAAAACTGTTTTGATTTGATTGTTACTGATGAGTCAAGTGTAGATGAAACATTCACCTGGCATACTTTATTATATAACATGGTATTTCTTTTTATGTGTTGTCTTTCATCTTTAAAACTACAATACATAGATTGAAACAGTAAACAGCTAAAAAGAATTATTAATATCTGGTAATTGCATGAATATTGTTGTTATATTACACAAGCTTGCGGGGGATGGAGTCATTGTAGTTGGATTTTTATACGCCCGTCAAAATCTTGACGGGACGTATTATGATATACAAATGTCCAGCGTCCCTCTGTCTGTCCGGCTGTCTGTCCGGCGTAAACATGTCGCACCATAACTTGAGAACCACTTATCCAAATTCCATGAAACTTATATAGTTGTTTCTTATGATGGTCAAATGATCTGTATACTTTTTAGCGAAAATAAGATTAAACTTTTTGAGTTACAACACTTTGTAACTAAAACAGTGGTGTGTTTTTCACATGTCGCTCCATATCTCAAAAACAATTTATGATTATTGCTTAAAAAACTTTACACAATTCAATTCTTTGTTACATTAATATAAAGATCTGAATACTTTTTGATTTTGATTCAAAATCTTATTTTGGTAATATTTAGTTTTTTGTAAAAAGAAAAAGAGGTTGGGGGAGGGTGGTTTCACATCTCCCGACATATTTCAAAAACAATATATGGTTATTGCTTAAAACTTTCTCAGAAACTATTTATGATTATTGCATAAAACTTCCACACAAGTCGATGGGCTTATCATGCGCTCATGGCACAGCTGTTTATTATCAACTATTACAATGTTTATTTGGTCAAATTTGATTTTAAGTTGTTTCAGAGAACAATTGGATTCTTATTTATTGTTAGGATATTTCAACTTAAATCAAACCCTAAATAATTATAAATGGGTTTACATCAGGTGGAAACACAACCAATTACCAAATAAAAATAAAATTAAGAACTTTTTTTCATTATCTGGTTTGTAAAATTTCAACAAAAACTGTCAGAATAATATTTTAGAAAAAAAATATTTTTATGTGAATTACATAGGAATAAATTGTAGATGTGGAATTCTTATGCATTGTAGGACTTCTATTATGATTTTATTTTTCAGTTAACAGAAATAGGAGACAAGAGTTATGTTAACTATCATCCTATACTTGGAATAGTTGTTTTTTCACTTGCACTTTTAAATGTAGGTATATAAATTATGTAATATTAATTCTGAAATACTCCTCATAATCATGCATTTTAACATACCATGAACATATATAGCCTTATTCTTATCAATTGGTGATGAATATTTTGAAGTGTATGGTTGTCTGTTATATCATGTTTATTAATATACCATATGTATCAAACATATTAAATCCTGCAGTGTCATATCTAAGTCCTTAGGAATGTTGATTTTTCAGATTTATTCATTACCTGTAATTCTTAATGAAATCTTTGTTCGTTAATTGTGTCCAGTTTGAAGTATATAATGATTTACAAAAGGAGGGATCAAACTTTAGCACAAAATGGCACAACATTTTAAAAGATTTATTTTTAAATTATTGTAAAAGACTTTGTGCATAACTTTCTAAAAATTTCGTATCATATTCTTTTTTGGAGGAAAAAAATATTGTAAAACCAGGGCTTTCATATATAAAAAGTGTAATGCAGTAGAATTGCCAATGAGCTATCCAAAGGTCGCCATATGGCATTCAACATTCAGCAAAACTTGTATTGTATAGTAGACTTTAAAATCCTTAATTCAGAAGCAACTGCCTGATTTATTTGACAGCAATAGATGAAAAACAAATATAGCATTGAAATAATCTTACTTGATATATGTTTCATCCACCCAGACATTAATGTGCAATTTGTTATTCAGGTTACTTCAGTACAGTTTTTGGCACATTGTCATATTTTTTATGTAACAGTTACTTTCTTTTCCAGCCAATAATTGCAATGTTTCGTTGTGCACCAGACCATGAACACAGGCCTTTATTTAACTGGTTTCATTCAATAGTTGGAACAAGTGCACATATAGTTGGAGGTAACAATTTAATTGCTAGTCATTTATATAACATTTTATATGACCGCAAAAAATTTTGCAGTCATATATTGGTACGACGTTGGCGTCATCGTCATCGTCCAAAGACACATTGGTTTTTTGCACTGTAACTTTAGTTTAAGTTAATAGAAATCTATGAAATTTAAACACAAGGTTTATGACCACAAAAAGGAAGGTTGGGATTGATTTTGGGAGTTTTTGTCCAAACAGTTTAGGAATTAGGGGCCAAAAAAGGGCCCAAATAAGCATTTTTCTAGGTTTTCACACCATAACTTTAGTATAAGTAAATAGAAATCTATGAAATTTAAACACAAGGTTTATGAACACAAAAGGAAGGTTGGGATTGATTTTGGGAGTTTGGTCCCAACATTTTAGGAATTAGGGGCCAAAAAAGGACCCAAATAAGCATTTTTCTTGGTTTTCGCACCATAACTTAAGTATAAGTTTATTAAAAGGAAGGTTGAGATTGATTTTGGGAGTTTGGTCCCAACAGTTTAGGAATAAGGGGCCAAAAAAGGGCCCAAATAAGCATTTTTCTTGGTTTTCGCACAATAACTTTAGTATAAGTAAATAGAAATCTATGAAATATAAACACAAGGTTTATGAACTCGAAAGGAAGGTTGGGATTGAATTTGGGAGTTTGGTCCCAACAGTTTAGGAATTAGGGGCCAAAAAGGGGCCCAAATAAGCATTTTTCTTGGTTTTTGCACCATAACTTTAGTATAAGTAAATAGAAAGCTATGAAATTTAAACACAAGGTTTATGACCATAAAAGGAAGGTTGGGATTGATTTTGGGAGTTTTGGTCCCAACAGTTTAGGAATTATGGGCCAAAAGGGTCCAAAATTAAACTTTGTTTGATTTCTTCAAAAATTGAATAATTGGGGTTAATTGATATGCCAAATCTAACTGTGTATGTAGATTCTTAAAGTTTGGTCCTGTTTTCAAATTGGTCTACATTAAGGTCCAAAGGGTCCAAAATTAAACTTAGTTTGATTTTAACAAAAATTGAATTCTTGGAGTTCTTGATATGCTAAATCTAAACATGTACTTACTTAGATTTTTGATTATGGGCCCAGTTTTCAAGTTGGTTCAAATCAAGGTCCAAAATTAAACTTTGTTTGATTTCAACAAAAATTGAATACTTGGGTTTCTTTGATATGCTGAATCTAAACATGTACAGTCAAACCTGAATAAACCGGACCCTGAATAAACCGGTTTCCTGTCCATTCCGGCCGAAAATGAAAGTCCCATATTTTTCCATTTAAAGTCTTTGTTAAAATACCCTTTGTAAACCGGACCCTGTGTATTCCGAATTCCGGTCTAATTATGAAGTCCCAATACTCTTAATTACATTAATTATTACCTGTCAAAACTGGTTTGACTAATTAATTGCAATGATCGATGTGCAATCAAAACATATTTTTTTTTTATACAATATGGTTTTTCATGATAATTGATTAGTCAGGTGTCAAACTGTGAACCTACAATCGTACAGTAGTGAGCTGTATTATTTATTGTAACATTATAAACGTGTCAATTAAACGAAAAGACACACCGAATATATCTTGGATTGAACTTACGTTTTAACTTGGATAAACAAAATTGAATCCCGGAGTAAGAAATTCACATCGTGATTTCAAAATCTTGGGTTCCCTGTTCTGAACCCCTAAACAAATAACCTTAATAATGAAAAACACCCGGATGACAACAATCAATGGATATTGTACACTGTACGACAACGTTTCGAAAGTGATGAAATTACTTTTGATAATATTCTGGCTTTTTAATCGGCCATTCCAACATTTTAAATTATTGATCATGGGAGTAAATCGAAACTCTCGTCTTACAATCCAAACAACGCGAGCATTATGATGTAAATGCAAACAATGAAAAACGAAGTGAAAGTATTTTAATTTATCAGATATAAGTTACAATCAGAGAGAACTTTTACATGCAAAATGTCGTTTCGTCACAAGTCATTAACTTCCGGTCAAAACGGAAACCTGAATAAACCGGCTCACTGTCCACACCGGCCCTTTTTCATAGTCCCATAGCCGGCCGGTTTATACAGGTTTTACTGTACTTCGATTTTTTATTATGGGCCCAGTTTCAAGTTGGTTAAAAACGGGGTCCAAAATTGAACTTTATTTGATTTCATCAAAAATTGAATTCTTGGGGTTCTTTGATATGCTGAATCTAACCATGTATTTAGATTTTGGATATTGGACCATAATAGGTAAATGTCCAATTTAAAAATTTTAAGTTTTTTAAGTTTAAGTTCTTAGACCACATTCATTCTTTGTCAGAAACCTATGTTGTGTCAACTATTTAATCACATTCCAAATTCAGAGCTGTATCAAGCTTGAATGTTGTGTCCATACTTGCCCCAACTGTTCAGGGTTTGAACTCTGCGGTCGTATAAAGCTGTGCCCTGAGGAGCATCTGGTTTACCTTTAATATATTTTATACAAAACTTCAAAGGTGTTTGTATTCTGCTATCTCATATTGTATTTTCTTGTGGTCTCATATTGTATTTTCTTGTAATGTTCTATTGTATTTTCTTGTAGACTCTTATATATATTTCTTGTAGTCTCATAGTGGAAATATTATTGCTGTAGTTTCAGTAGGAGGTTGTGTAATCTTTTGTTTGTGTAACTGTTGAGGGATCCTGATATAGCAAATCTCAATTAAAGTCAGCATGGCAATTTGATAGCTAGCCCACATAAATGAGCAAAAAAGACCAAATAACTGCTCCAAAACAAACTGAAAACAAGGCAAATATAAGGGGTTTCTGTGTGTAAACCAAAACATAGTCTCATCAAATCATACTGGCTTAAAGCAGAAAGACAGTTAGAATAAATAATAATATTTATTAAAAAATCATTTAATTTTGGCCCTTGAGAAACACTCAGCATACAAACAGAATTTTGAGTTCCTGCCTGAGCAAGTCAGCTTGCAACCTTCAGTGTAAGGAAGAACCTGCCTGCCCGACAATGGCGCCAGCCGGGGAATGTGAAGCGAGGGTTCTCCACTTAGGTGATGAGACTAGGTGTCTCATCGGCAGCCAGGTAGTGCAAGGGTCTGCCTGGGGGATAGCCCATGTACTAGTGAAGTAGCAGGGGTCTATCAAACTGGCAGTGGAATAAATTTGATAAAATTTGTCCCCGAAATGCTTGGGGATGAATGAAATTTTAGAAATGACCAGTGATTAAATTCCATTAAGGAAAAACTGAAATAAAGAAAAATATATATCACTAGTTTAAGCTGAGTTGTTTCTCTAGTCATGAAACAATATTGAAGGTGTTAGGAAGGGGAAGGTGGGAGGTAAATTGAATAAAAGCACTGTAAAACTCCATCAACTAGTCAGGCTGCTATGAACCAAGAAACTGATTATACAAAGACCATGCAATTGGTTTTACACACAGATTGGGTACATCTAACATCCAGGGGGAGGAGACTGACCTACTGACCCTCAAGTAATATACTATTTATTGTGTAATCAGTATTAAAGAGATCTGGTATCATATTTTGCTTTCCTCTCCTACAGTGATTGTTTGTGACATGTATCTGATTAAGAAAAGATTAGTGTGCCTCCTAGTGAGATTCCAATTGTAACTTCAAAGTGTCAAATGTTAGACTAATTAACCTCAAGATATAACAAGTGGTCTGTGTATGTTAATTAATTGCATCCATGATGTCAGCATCTTTATCATAAAATTAATTACTTGTAAACTGAAATGGCTTTTCTGTTTGTATAAACAATACTTATATTACATATAAGTAGATAGGAGATATTATTTTCATCCTGCACCAACTTAATAGAAGACAAGACTTATGTTTTCCTGTTTCTGTCAGTGATAAAGCTGTCAGCATTGACAGTTGCAAATGATATTCTCTCCATTTCCAAATAATAAGGTGTTCAAATTATGATGAGACTATGTCACTTTCTGGTGAAATAATTTTCATTCACTATTCAGTTAAATTACCATATAAAAATCTTGTTTTAGGAAGGGACAAAAACAACACTCAGATTCATACCAACATATTCACTTACTCTGACATCCTTAAGATGCTTAAGGCCAAGTGAGCTTTTCTCTTCACTTGGCGTCCGTCGTCTGTCGTCGTCCGTCGTCGTCATCGTTAATTTTTACAAAAATCTTCTCCTCTGAAACTACTGGGCCAAATTAAATTTTTAACCATTTTTCGTAAATCTTAGTAATATTTTACAAAAATCTTCTTCTCTGAAACTAAACCAAACTTGGCCACAATCATCATTGGGGTATTTAGTTTAAAAAATGTGTCTGGTGACCCGGCCATCCATCCAAAATGGCCGCCATGGCTAAAAATAGAACATAGGCGTAAAATGCAGTTTTTGGCTTATAACTCAAAAACCAAAGCATTTAGAGCAAATCTGACATGGGGTAGAATTGTTTCTATCTGCCCTGAAATTTTCAGCTGAATCGGATAACCCGTTGTTGGGTTGCTGCCCCTGAATTAGTAATTTTAAGGAAATTTTGCTGTTTTTGGTTATTATCTTGAATATTATTATAGATAGAGATAAACAGTAAACAGCAATAATGTTCAACAAAGTAAGATTTACAAATAAGGCAACATGACTGAAATGGTCAGTTGACCCCTTTAGGAGTTATTGCCCTTTATAGTAAATTTTTAACCATTTTTCGTAAATCTTAGTAATATTTTACAAAAATCTTCTTCTCTGAAACTACTGGGCCAAATTAATCCAAACTTGGCCACAATCATCTTTTGGGTTAGTAGTATGAAAAATGTGTCCGGTGACCCGGCCATCAAACCAAGATGGCCGCCATAGCTAAAAATAGAACATGGGGTAAAATGCAGTTTTATGCTTATAACTCAAAACCCAAAGCATTTAGAGCAAATCTGACATGGGATAAAATTGTTTATCAGTTCAAGATCTATCTGCCCTGAAATTTTCAGATGAATCAGACAACCCGTTGTTGGGTTGCTGGCCCTGAATTAGTAATTTTAAGGAAATTTTGCTCTTTTTGGTTATTATCTTGAATATTATTATAGATAGAGATAAACTATAAACAGCAATAATGTTCAGCAAAGTAAGATTTACAAATAAGTCAACATGACTGAAATGGTCAGTTGACCACTTTAGGAGTTGTTGCCCTTTATAGCCAATTTTTAACCATTTTTCGTAAATCTTAGTAATCTTTTACAAAAATCTTCTCCTCTGAAACTACTGGGCCAAATTGAACCAAACTTGGCCATGATCATCATTGGGGTATCTAGTTTAAAAAGTGTGTCCGGTAACTCGGCCAACAAACCAAGATGGCCGCCATGGCTAAAAATAGAACATGGGGGTAAAATGCAGTTTTTGGCTTATAACTCAAAAACCAAAGCATTAAGAGCAAATCTGACAGGAAGTGAAATTGTTGATCAGGTCACGATCTATCTGCCCTGGAATTTTCAGATGAATTGAATAATGGGTTGTTAGGTTGCTGCCCCTTAATTGGTAATTTTGAGGAAATTTTGCTGTTTTTTTGTTATTATCTTGAATATTATTATAGATAGAGATAAACTGTAAACAGCAATAATGTACAGCAAAGTAAGAACTAAAAATAAGTCACCATGACCAAAATAGTCAATTAACCCCCAGGCCCCTAAGGAGTTTTTGCCCTTCATAGTCAATTTTTAACAATTTTCATAAAATTTGTAGATTTTCAATAACATTTTCCACAGAAACTACTGTTATAGATAGAGATAATTGTAAGCAGCTAGAATGTTTAGTAAACTAAGATCTCCAACACATCACCATCACCAAAACACAATTTTGTCATGAATCCATCTGTGTCCATTGTTTAACATTCACATAGACCAAGGTGAGAGACACAGGCTCTTTAGAGCCTCTAGTTTTGTACATAAATTAGACCGTTTGTTTTCTTGTTTGAATTGTTTTACATTGTCATTTCGGGGCCTTTTATAGCTGACTATGCAGTATAGGCTTTGTCCATTGTTGAAGGCCGTACAGTGACCTATAGTTGTTAATTTCTGTGTCATTTCGTCTCTTGTCGAGAGTTGTGTCATTGGCAATCATTCCACATCTTCTTGTTTTATATTTCCATTTCTGCATAGTAACATTCCAGAAACAGATACATATAATATTGTTAATTTTTTAAAATTTATGCAAAATGAAAGCAAGTGTCCATCACATTTTACATGAATTGTGAAAGTTTGTGACATGGGCTGCTATCTTATGGCATTGGCTGTTTTCATACAAAATGAAAACATAAGAAGAAATGAAACATCTTTTAGCCAATAAAAGATCATCATTTGCATGAATTGAGCACTGTACAAATTGTGATGTAATTGCCTCCTAACATGTTAATTTGTAATAGGATAGTAAAAAATAATTTGAATATGTTCTTTTTTCAGCTATAACAGTTGGATTTGGAGTGAATATATCTAAAGCTAATGTAGATAGTACTGCAAATTACATTTTGATAGAGTATGCTATTGCATTTGTTGTTATAGAATTTTTCCTAGCTCGTCTTTCACAACAACCAAATACTCCAGGTAATTAGTTCTATTCTTTAAAATATCACTCACTGGTTACTTTAAGGTCATAACTTAAGATTATTTGTACTTTTGAGGTCAAAACTTATTGCAAATGTATTATATTTTAATTTATTATTATATTTCACAATTGCACAAATTGCAAAATTAAATTTTAATAAAAGTCTTTTTTTAAAGGTTACATATAGCTCATAAAGGACAATAGATTAATAAGAAGCCTGTTAAAATGCTGAAAATATATGCACAGCAAAACTTCGCCCAAAGTTATATTTCTTATGAAAATGCATTTTCTTATCTTTTTTCTACAGAAAATGGACTCATTGTTCGTTCAATGACTTATAATATAAGTTTTAAAACATAAAACATAGAACTATGCGGACATTTGTGAAAGTAAACCTTAAATGGTTCTTCATTGAAAAATGTGATAATTTTTTATCAGTTTATAAAGGACACTGGATGACAATGAGGTAAAAGTCAGAGGCGCATGTTTTATAAGCCATGTCTGAAATGTTTCCAAATGACAGTTTTTGTTATTTTCAGATGAAAAAGTTTTCAATCTTTCTGCTTCAGAAAAGGAAAAACAAAATGTAAGTAGTAGCGCATCATCAGTTTATGTTTACTTAGTGTGTAGATAATATGTCATCAATTATTTCCTATATTCCCATGTGTAGAGTCCATGCATGTATAACATCACATCCATACAGTCAGTATACTTTGACATCTTCTTGATATAGATACAACAATGTAGTATAAAAGGGGGAGTAATTAAAAAAATTGCTTAACAAGTATTTTGGTATTGTGTATGCCCTAGGTATGGAATCTCATTAGAGGTTGATATTTTTATATCTTTGTATTTTTAAGTCTCCCAAACAAAGTTTGGAGACTTATTGTTTTTGGTCAGTTCTTATTAGGTCTTTCCACTTTTCTGTGGAAAGACCTATTGTTTTTCTTCTGATTATTTTTTTTTTTTCTTCCGCCAAATTTTGTTCTTGCGATAAACATTTGTTTCGCAATATGTCGCTTAAATATTTGGTATATGGTATCGAACAGTTTATGCGTTTTTGAAATTTACCCTGTGTAACCGAATACTTTTCTTTGTAGGAGTTATCTCCCCAAACACTGTTTTCCTTGTGATCACAACTCCTTCGCAACCGTAAAAGATTACGACAAATATATTTTATAAAATTGCTCGTTATATCCTTCGCATGATTTGTCCAATTTCGACCGAAGCAATATGAACGCTCCATATGAGAGTTATTTCCCTTTTTGTATTTGAAATTTTGAAATGTGTTTTAAACTGGAACACCATAGATATAGGAAGATGTGGTGTGAGTGCCAATGAGACAACTCTCCATACAAATAACAATTTAAAAAGTAAACCATTATAGGTTAAAGTACGGCCTTCAACACGGAGCCTTGGCTCACACCGAACAACAAGCTATAAAGGGCCCCAAAATTACTAGTGTAAAACCATTCAAACGGGAAAACCAACGGTCTAATCTATATAAACAAAACGAGAAACGAGAAACACGTATATATTACATAAACAAACGACAACTACTGTACATCAGATTAATGATAGAGACCTAGGATCTTTTGATTTGAGGTCCTTGGTCCAAAAAAATGAAAATTAGGTCAAGGTCAAAGGTCAAGGTCATATTTTAATTTTTGAATTAGGCTTATTTCCACTCATTTCCAGAAACCGTATAAGATATCGACAAATTATTTTGACTAAATTGTTAGTTGCAACATGTCGTAACTAAATAATTTTAGTTGAAAGGGTGCATAGACAATGAATGGGATTTTTTGCCTCTATGATATCTAAAATTATGTGTAAAGTGATATAACTTATTAACCATACATATTAGAGACCTAGGGTCTTTTGATTTGAGATCCTCAGTTTGGGACCTTCAAATTGAGGTCAAGGTCATAGGTTAATTTGACGTTCTAGATTTTGACCTTTGCTTTAAATTCATATCTATACATCATAAAGCCATATGAACTGACATTTTAGACTGATTTTAATATTTTAATATTAAAATAGATATTAACTGGTGGAAAGACCTTCAATTGTTCTCTGAACCTCTGAACAATTGGTTTTTAATTATTTTTATTATTCTTCCTCTTCTTCCTCTTCTTTCTCTTCTTCTTCTTCCGCCACTTTAAAAATGAACTTGTCCGCAGGGGTTCTCCTAAACGGCTTGTCAGATTTACTTAGGATTTTACAATATGTTAGACTAACATGTCTAGGTGAGCCATCAATGTTTCGTTTGTGCATTGGGGTCTATTAAGGGGTATTTTGGGGGGTAGAAAGGAGGGAGGGGTTTACTATAGAACCCTATGGGATTTTATTTTCTAAAATTTTCAAATGAATATAACTTAAAAACTGTAAGTGATAGATACATGCAGTCTTCAGAAATGATTATAGGACAATAAAACAAATCACATGAAATATAGGGGGAGTCCCTTGGGGGTCATCCCCACCCCCTTCAATTTGAGAATATGCTTTTATCTTGTAAACAGTCCAGATCCCCACCCCTAAACCATATATATTCTTGAATGGGACGATAAAACAAATCAAATGAAATTAAAGGGAAGTCCACCGGTCGTCATCCCCACCCCGTTCAATTTGAGAATGTGCTATTATCTTGTAAACAGTCCAGATCCCCACCCCTAAACCATATATATTCTTGTAGGGGACAATAAAACAAATGAAATGAAATAAAAGTGATGAGCCCGGGGGTCATCCCCACCCCGTTCAATTTGAGAATGTGCTATTATCTTGTAAACAGTCCAGATCCCCACCCCTAAACCATATATATTCTTGTAGGGGACAATAAAACAAATGAAATGAAATAAAAGTGATGTCCCTAGGGGCTCACCCCACCCCCTCTTGTTTGAAAACTTGTAAACGGTCAACATCCCCACCCCTAAACCATATATATTCTTGTATTGGACAATAAAACTAATCAAATGAAATTAAATAGAAGTTCCTGGGGGTCACCCCCACCCCGTTCAATTTGAGAATGTACCATTATCTTGTAAACGGTCCAGATCCCCACCCCTAAACCATATTTATTCTTGTAGGGGACTATAAAACAAATGAAATGAAATAAAAGGGAAGTCCCGAGGGGGTCACCCCACCCCCT
Source organism: Mytilus edulis (assembly GCF_963676685.1). Taxonomy (NCBI): domain Eukaryota; kingdom Metazoa; phylum Mollusca; class Bivalvia; order Mytilida; family Mytilidae; genus Mytilus; species Mytilus edulis. The sequence goes on along the minus strand of NC_092353.1, from coordinate 64,176,155 downwards.
CTTGTTTGAAAACTTGTGAACGGTCAACATCCCCACCCCTAAACCACATATATTCTTGTATGGGACAATAAAACAAATCAAATGAAATGTAGGTAAAGTCTCTGGGGGTTACCACCACCCCCTCCTGTTTGAATACTTGTAAATGGTGGAGTTCCCCACCTGTAAGCCATATATATTCTTGTATTGGACAAAAAATCAAATCAAATGAACATGGGACCATATAAATGGCGAGTTATGGGAGCTTTGTTTGGGAGACTTTGTAACGGCATCCTGTTACAATTACTTCTTGTTGTTTTATGCCCTAAGTGTAGATTCCAATCAGAGATTGATATTTTTATATCTTTGGGTTTTTTTTTCATCAGGAATATGTGTTGATAGCAGATTTTTTGATAGTCTGATAAAATTGAGAATAAAAATGGGGAATGTGTCAAAGAGACAACAACCCGACCATAGAACAAACAACAGCAGAAGGTCACCAATAGGTCTTCAATACAGCTAGAAAGTCAAGCACCTGGAGGCGTCCTTCAGCTGGCCCCTAAAAAAATATATATACTAGTTCAGTGATAATGAGCACCATACTAAACTCCAAATTATACACAAGAAACTAAAATTAAAAATAATACAAGACTAACAAATGCCAGAGGCTTGAGGACTACTTGAGAGTCTGACATATGACTTTTGACACCATTATTGTCCTTGCATTGTTATGTAACTGTGTCAGTGAATACTTCATATTTTTATTCATATCTACATCTGTAAACAAGTATCATGAATATCATTTTAACTACTCTATCTTACATCCATATATGCATCTTTATATTTCACACCTGTAATAATGACCTAGATAATAGATGCATCATGTCTGAAGCATTTAACAATTATGTTTATATAATTTCTAAAGCTAGTTTTCAATGTATTACTGTAAACCAACTTACTTTCGCACGGAATTTATTTTTGCGACTTTCACAAGGAGAAATATAATTTGTCATATCTACAGGTATTATTTCATTGCTGAATTTGAGAAGCACCTTATTTTGATTATTAACTAAAAAGCATAAAAATGAAATGCACCAATATGTAAAAAGTCCAAAACGGAATAATCATAAACAAGTAAAAAACATATCAATGTGTTTTAAATCTGAAAAAGAATGCTAATAATACTTTTGGATTCTTTAATATTTGAATATTAATACAATCTCTTTTTTTGACAGGAAAGTGGTGCCATGAAGTTTGTTTTGTTTCTTCATGTTATTGCCATGACAACTAGCTGTGCTATGTTGGTTTACCTTGTGCTACAGGCTTAGACAATAGATGATCAAAGCTTCTCATGGATGTCATAAATTAGTCTTTCATTTTTCTGATTATAATCTTTATGGAACAGTACTTCTAATGATTATTTTTTTCATTTTTCTGGATGGTCTTTATAAAACAGTAGAAAATGTCTGATGATTGTCACATAAAAGTCTTTCATATTTCTGGATGTGATAATTTAGATGACTGTTAACTATCAATGTGAATGCTTTGTGTTCTTTTTATATATTAGTTAATCTGCCTAGTCATATGAAAGATTTCTAGACAAACATAATCGCCTAGTCATATGAAAGATTTCTAGACAAACATAATCGCCTAGTCATATGAAAGATTTCTAGACAAACATAATCGCCTAGTCATATGAAAGATTTCTAGACAAACATAATCGCCTAGTCATATGAAAGATTTCTAGACAAACATAATCATCTCTTTTGATAGTTTTGAATCTAAAGAAAGAAAAAATACCACTAATTTTTCAGTTTATTAACATAATTTCTAGTTATTCACTTATGGAATAGCTTTCATTGAAGAAGGCATACAATATCTTTACACATTTTTATCTTAAATGGTCAGCTACATGTATTTAGTATTAGGGGGGCTAAAATAATAAAAAAAATTCCTCATCCAAATTAAGGCTTTGGAAAATGTAATAGTTTTCCATCAGCTGAATGAAAAATAATATTTTATTATGAGCAAAATGAATATTTTCTTGTAAAACTTTAGAGACCATATTGTTCATTGATTTAAAATTTAGAAACCAAATTATTCAAAGATTTGAAGACATGTATAGCCTCCTGATATTGAATTCATTTTCCACATTTAAACAATTTAAATCTTAATAAATATAAAAGAGGATGTTATTAAGATAGATTCTTATATTTCTCAGGCAGATTACTTTAATAATTTATCAATTTTATCCAGTCCAATATTTTAAACAATTACTAAATTTAGTGCAAAAATAACCAAATACATGGCAAAGGTATTGAGAAAAAACATATATGTGTATGGATAGGTATTACTTTCGTATCTTTTGTAATAAATTGAATCTTGTTCTATTGATATCATATAAGAAATAATTTTTATATGTATATGTCTGTGACATTTTATAAACATACAACAATAATGGGTAGAAAGAGTGTGTAGTAAGCTTTATTGTCAAGATTAAATGGCTATACATGTATGACAAAGTAATATGTTGGGCATACATAAATGAGACAGCAACCCAACATCTTAACTAAGACATATAGAGGTCAAAGTACAACAGATTTCTAAACAATATTTTAAGTTCAAAAGTGTCAAGTCAAAAAAGTTGTGAAGAATTGTCCAGTCAAACTAAATTTGAACTTATACTAATTGCAACAAAAAATGTTTTAGTTCTAATCTATAGCATTAAGCCCCAAATATACACAGAAAAAAGTCCCATAAAATCTAACTTGAGGAAAACTCAAAATCAAAATTTTTAATTTCTTATGGAAATTAACATTGGAAAGGGAGAAAACTCTGCCAAAATAAGTTTTTTTTGGGTCAGTTTTTGGTTGATTTTCTTAAACTTCATGTAAAATATGATATTTGAGAGGGTTATAAGTTTGTATTTGTCTATATTATATAATCTTCTGCTCATGAAATGTACAAAACCAAAGTGTTGTGGGTATTTTTTTTTGTTGCACATTTTTCATAAAAGAAATTGCAAATTTATGGCTTTGTGACCATTTTGAAAAAATAATGTGAATATTTGGTATTGTTTATATTTGTTCAGCATCTACCTTGTTAAAAGAAACTTTAAACCACAAAAAGAAGAATACATGCTTTCTTATGTTGTACTGTTATACCACTGTCCAAGGTTAGGGGGAGGGTTGGGATCCTGCTAACATGTTTAACCCCGCCACATTATCTATGTATGTGCCTGTCCCAAGTCAGGAGCCTGTCATTCAGTGGTTGTCGTTTGTTTATGTGTTGCATATTTGTTTTTCGTTCATTTTTTTACATAAATAAGGCCCGTTAGTTTTCTCGTTTTAATTGTTTTACATTGTCTTATCAGGGCCTATTACAGCTGACTATGCAGTATGGGCTTTGCTCATTGTTGAAGGCCGTACGGTGACCTATAGTTGTTAATATCTGTGTCATTTTGGTCTTTTGTGGATAGTTGTCTCATTGGCAATCATACAACATCTTCTTTTTTATATTAAATATTTTCATTAAATTTGAGATTCTTTACCTTGACATGTTGAAAAATTCAATAAATGGTCAACTAATGAATTACGAGATCTAGATTATAGCTTGATAAAATAAATGAAAACACCTTTAGAGTTGTTTGTTATACTCTAAAGACCGCTAAAATATCATGAATCAATACATGCTTTGAATAGAAGCAGTAAAATTATACTTTGTATCAATTTTTATTGATATTTCTGACTATTTTGCAGAGTTATCTCCCATAGCAATGCAAATCTCCATAGGAATTTTAAAATCACATTTTTTTAGTTTTCCTCAAGTAAGATATTATGGGACTTTTTTCTGTGTATTTTTGGGGTATAATTCTAAAGATTAAAACTAACAAATCTTCTGTTGCAATTACCTCAAGGTTAGGGTCAAATTTATGCTAGATTGACTGGACTATAAGTTAAAACAAAATTATCAAAGATCTGCACCAAAACCAAATTAAAAAGAACTTTACCATTTGAAACAACCACTGACAAGGTCTTGCCCAAAGACAGACATAGTCTTAGTTACAGGAATCTGTTATTAGTTGTTATTGGCTTTGAACTAGCTGTCAGTAACTGGGAGTACTCTCAAATCTGTATTAAGTGTCTTTTCAGTTCCCTCTCAACATAGACGAAGGGAACTTTGGGGTTACACTCTTTTCCTCTGTCTATTCATCCGACCGTCAGTCGAGAATATCAGTTTTCCACTTTTTATACTTCAAATATAAAGAGAACCCCTTCTAAACTTGTCCATTAATAAATAAATAAATAAAATTCTTGGTGTGCTTGGATATACTGAATCTAATAGCTGATTATGCGGTATGGGCTTTGCTCATTGTTGAAGGCTGTAGGGTGACCTATACTATAGTTGTTAATTTCTGTGTCATTTTGGTCTCTTGTGGACAGTTGTCTCATTGCCAATCATACCACATCTTCTTTTTTTTATACTAACCTTATAAATGTATTTACATTTTAGATATTGGACATAAAAGGTAAATTTAAGCCAATTTCAAATTTTGGAACATAAATCAAACAGTTAACTTTCTTGTTTGAATTATTTAACTATAAATATATGCTTTGAATTAAATAGCAAGTAATGTCTATTTGATAATCAAACCAACACAAACTCAAATATTCTGTATAGTATGTGATGGTGTTTAGATTTATCTTCAAGCACAAAAACATGACACAAGAAGAGGCAAGCTGTAATAAAATATTTAAAAGGAGCAGCTACAGACACAAGAAAGTACATAGAGAATAATTATAAACATGTAGTTAGCTTGTTCACATTAGTTCAATCTGATTCTTTTTTACTCTGAGTCTTTGATTAACATGATTAAGGCATCAGTTCTTTGGATCAATACCAATGACAAGAAGTAAATAAATGTCTTGATTTCAATACTGAGCCCTTCAGCAAACTGGACACCAAGCATAATTGACATACCGTAATAAGTCAAAGATAACATAATGTACATATTTAATCGATTTTATTATATACTTAGCATTGATATGATAGCTTTTGTATATGTGTAATGAGCGGAAATACACAAGCCATAAATTCTCATCCGGGCTGATAACCCATATCAGGTGCATCTCGTACAAGTTACTTCCGGTGTTTCAGGTATTGGTTGTTTACTTTTCCATTGTGACGTCAGATATTTTTTATGACGACGTCAAAATTTATGGGAACTTTTGAGGGGATAGTTAAGTACTTGCTAACAATGCCATTGAAAATTATGAATCATTTTATAGTACAACAAACATGGAGTAATAATGATCATAAAACTCTTCCAAATTGTCAATGTTTCAAAATGCCTCTTCAGGAATTGTTACCATAAATATATATGGAGGTAGTAATGCTGTTGTTGGTCAATTATTGTATTTGGTTCATAATTTAACTTCTTTATAAAGTGTTTGACTGTTTTAGTTATTGCATTTGTTTATTTGCCATACATAAAACTATTGTCGTAAGTATATGATAAAGCGATTAATACATGGCCTTTTCCATATCAGCCTGGGTATCATCCCTCGACCCATATCAGCACATCGACTCCTTCTTGGGCTGATATGGGGGTCTCGGGATGATACCCAGGCTGATATGGAAAAGGCCATGAATTAATCTCTATGTATCAAATTATGCTGTCATCAGGCTATTCCAATGGTAATTGGTCTGATGTTACACATCAGTAAATATACCTTCTGCTGTTGAATTTACTGAATGTATTCCATGGATTGATTGATTGTCATAACAAATATTGTCGATTTTCACATTTTGACCTTTTTCATTATATACAGGATCATTAGTTATACCCAAGTTAGTATTGTGTGGGTTTGTTTTCTCACATGTGTGTATGCTGTTATCGATATTTAGTTGTTGATTGACAGGTCTTGGACTATTCACTTTGTTGTCTTTGTTTATTGTGCCAGCAATTGTTATGGTTTCTATGGTGATAACCTGTTGAATCTTGTTTGATGAACTTTTATCTTTTATGTTGATATTTGTTTCTGTCGGATATTCACATCCATCTGGAGGATGACGCTTACATAGTCCCACAAATATCTCCAGAAGACACTGCTTTTCACCATGCCTGATAGAGATAAACAAATTGTATAAGTAGTTACTACATTTAATTTTACAGGAAGTAAAGCTGGTGACTGAAAGAAAAACCCCACTTAAGATAAGAAATTAAATCAAGTGACTTAGAGTATTTTTTTCAACTGTATATTAAGTTATTCAGCTATATGATTTATTCTGTTTCAGTTTCTTCAATCATTTGTCCTTCATCCTCTCAATTTCAAGGCAATGAGCACATTAGTGTATTTTTAAAGTGTTTAAATGATTATATTTTTTTCAGTTTTTGGAATGAATCTTAAATACAGTTTTTCTAGTCTTGATCACTTGAGATCACAGAGACCTCTTTCTTTTAATTATAAATGATAAATGTTAATGGGATAAGTCAAAACGTGAAAAGTAGTTAAAAATAATTTTAATTATGATGTATCAAACTCTTTGCTGCCTTTTCACTAAATACATGTCTTGGGTAGTGGCAATTAGGAGTAATAGCAAATATTGAACAGTTCAAGGCCAGAAATATGAGTCTTGGTGGAGGGCATGTCTTCCAAAATTTGAACTGTTACATTATGAATAAAAATCAGCTTGTTGTGTTGGTTTAGTGAATAACAGGATTCACATTCATATCACATTTGCAAGGTCTTGTCTTGAATATGCTTGTACTGTCAAAGAAACAACTCATGTTTTTTTAGAATAAGCCTTTTTGTTTTTATGACCCATTTATGGTCATTATGTTTTCTGGTCTGTGCGTCCGTCCGTCTATCCCGTTTCAGGTTAAAGTTTTGGTTAAAGTTTTTGGTCGAGGTAGTTTTTGATGATGTTGAATTCGGATCAACTTGAAACTTAGTAAACTTGTTCCCTATGATATGACCTTTCTAATTTTAATGTCAAATTAGAGATTTTATCCCTTTTTCGCGGTCCACTGAATATAGAAAATGATAGTGCGGATGGGGCATCAAATTCTTCAAATTTGATAAATATACTGCAAAAAATGCTTTTTTTCTAAAATCTAGAAACTTTATTAAAAACTTACCATTTGCAAAGAACTGTTGTACATACTAAGAGCATATTTATGTTAAAAAGATTTTCATAATTTTTTTACAAAAACCTGCTTGTGTATCTGTTGAAATAAAAAAGCTAGATGTGTCTATCCAGAGTTTGAAATGTCCACAAAAAAACGAAATTAAGAGAAAATGTCTAAAATTTCTACCTATTTTATCTCTGAAAGTAGCACATGGAGGTATATTTTTTATTACATATTTGAACAGTGTAGGTGAAAAATAGCTGGTATGTAAATTCTCGTAAAAAAATCAACATGGGATCGTAACTGTATTGTATGCCCTTAACTGGGGGAGTTGCAACCTTAGTTTTAGAAAAATTACATACTAAGTTTATCAGATATCTCATATAGTTTATAAGATATCTTGTATAGTTTATAACTTGAGATATCTTGTAAAGATTATAAGATATCTCAGTATACATATTAAACTAAGGCAGTGTCTGTGTGTACCCGCATGAATGCATATAATTTCTTAAGAAGAAGAAGAAAACAAAGATTACAGCAGGGCAACAGTGCATACAATTGATTAGGCTAATATTATTCTCGTTTGAATTGTTACACATTTGTCATTTTGGGTCTTTTTATAGCTGACTATGCAGTATGGGATTTTCTCATTGTTGAAGGCTGTCCAGTGACCTATATTGTTATCATTTGATCTGTTGTGGAGAGTTGTCTCATTGGCAATCATATCATATATTGTATCTTAATTAACAATGGTATTTCATAAAAAAATTCGTAAAAATATACAATGAAATGTTAGAAATACGATCACAGAGGCTAATGGTAAATTAGAGTTTACAAGAAGGAAAATCACTTGAGGAAACAGTTCACTCGTGAAAATATACCATTAGTGTTTCATCAGAAATATATTCACTAGAGTAACATTAAATTCGTGAAAACATACCATTGGTATTCCATAAGAAATGAATTTACTAAAGTAACATTAAATTCGTGAATACATACCATAAGTGTTTCATCAGAAATATATTCACTAGAGTAACATTACATTCGTGAAAACATACCATTAGTATTCTATTAGAAATATATTTACCAGAGTAACATTAAATTCGTGAAATCATACAATTGGCATTTCCTTCGGAAAATAGTCGCTTGATGGTAACAGTACATTCGTGAATACATACCAATTGGTATTTCCTTAGAATGAAAATCGCTTGAGGGTAACAGCACATTCGTGAATACAAACCAATTGGTATTTCCTTAGAATGAAAATCGCTTGAGGGTAACAACACATTCGTGAATACATACCATTGGTATTTCCTTAGAATGAAAATCGATTGAGGGTAACAGTACATTCGTGAATACATACCAATTGGTATTTCCTTAGAATGAAAATCGCTTGAGGGTAACAATACATTCGTGAATACATACCATTGGTATTTTCTTAGAATGAAAATCGCTTGAGGGTAACAGTACATTCGTGAATACATACCAATTGGTATTTCCTTTGAATGAAAATCGCTTGAGGGTAACAGTACATTCGTGAATACATACCATTGGTTTTTTCTTAAAATGAAAATCGCTTGAGGGTAACAGTACATTCGTGAATACATACCATTGGTATTTTCTTAGAATGAAAATCGCTTGAGGGTAACAGTACATTCGTGAATACATACCATTGGTATTTTCTTAGAATGAAAATAGCTTGAGGGTAACAGCACATTCGTGAATACATACCAATTGGTATTTCCTTAGAATGAAAATCGCTTGAGGGTAACAGTACATTCGTGAATACATACCATTGGTATTTTCTTAGAATGAAAATCGCTTGAGGGTAACAGTACATTCGTGAATACATACCATTGGTTTTTCCTTAGAATGAAAATCGCTTGAGGGTAACAGTACATTCGTGAATACATACTATTGGTATTTTCTTAAAATGAAAATAGCTTGAGGGTCACAGTATATTCGTGAATACATACCATTGGTATTTCCTTAGTAAAAATATCGCTGCTATAATAGCTGCCAATAGAACAGCCACTGTAACAGCAGAACCAGCAATGATAAAAACATCTACAATTAAATATTTCATTCATTTCATATTGTAAAACCAAATTGTGACTATTGAAACTATATTAATTTCATGGCACTGGCTACGGTTACATTGAAATATAACAATAAAAAAAGAAGTTATTGTTACATTGGAGACTAATTGCTGGAATGCAGGATGAATGAAACTACCACTCCAGCTACAAAACAGATGACCACTCACTAGGGCAAGGAAAACCCGACTGTTTAGTTGTAGAAAGGTAGTTATTGTAGACACAGTTGTCGGATGAGTATTGTCGATCAAGATTCAGAAACATCTACTTAATGTGTCGCAGTAAACAATGGCTATAATGGTGTACTTGCTTAAAGATTTGGAACTGTGCATGCCATTTCAGTAACCAGTTTCAACTTTTTTAATTTTAGGTTTCATATTAATATATAATTGTTAACTGTATACTGTTTTCCAAAAATGAATTGTCATTTGATTCATTGTCTAATATTTCTTTAATGGGTCGTTGTACATTTAACACATTGATGCGCTCAAGTTTAGAAAACAAACTACCTTTTGATACAGCTGTCGAGTCTGATGTTGGACCTACAAAATCAGGAAACGTAGGAGAAAGTCCGTTCGATTGCTCTCTGTCTTTTCCTGATTCTTGGATATTGTTTCCATTTACACTACATGTTGATTCCTCAGCTTGCAAGAAATATAAAATTATGTAGTTAACTTTAAATACATGATTATTTTACAATAATCCAAATATGTGCTAATTACAGAAAAAAAAATTAGCTAATATCTTGTAATTCAGTTTATCATTCTATTCCGAACGTAAATTCGAATACGAATTGAAATGCGCATCAAATTCGTTTTACTGTCCCAACTTAAGTTTTAATTCGCATTATCAATTAAATTAATTATAACTTAATGTGAATAACGATTTAGAAAATGTCCACATCATAGTTTAATTCGACTGTATGCATATACCTCAACTAATCCGAATTAGCCAATTCGAATTCGATTCGAATTAATAAAAAAAAAAAAGAATGTCGTGTGATCGCTATTGGCAAATTCGGTTCTCATTCAATTCAATGTACGTGTGAATGAGGCATTAATGTTGAATAAAATCATTGGTCGCTTTTGAAGAGTTGTGTCTTTGTATTGGAAAGGATATAGTTATGACAGCACATGTAATTATTATAATGAAAGCACCAATAAGTGACATCATGTGGACCTATATTCTGCGAGTTTACGTCTACTTTAGATTTTTTCTGTAAAACAGGCACACATTTTATCGAGCATTGCCCACTTCAATGACACTTTAAGTATGTTTGATTTCTAAATTTGTGGTGTCTTTTGCCACGAAACAAAACAGAAGAAACCAAAATCATGATATTGAATTCCGACGGAAAGATGTGAACGTTTAAATAAATATACAACATAAATATATTCTTTATTTGCAAAACAGACAAAAACCAATTTTGGTTATGGCAAATACATTGACAAAACAAACATGATCAAAAATATAAATTCTTTTCATCTTTATTACAGTAATTCAGTGTTTCAAAGACGATTAGAACATCACTGTTTCTCTTTATAAAAACAATTAAATTTCAAACATTAAAATTATTAATGTGCGTGCTAGAAAATATATATGCATATTTTTTAAATAGAATGTTATAATCTAAAGACTTCAAATCAGTGGTGTCTATCCCCTCATTACATTTAACAAGTTTAAAAGATATTTGTTGTATATAAATCATTATACCTGTTTCACATTCGTAGATGATTCTGAAGAAGGATACATAAGCCAAACACTTTATAGAATAAATCTTCCTTACAACTAAACTACAGTCATTTCTACCACAACACTGGTCGTCAACATTAAATACTTCTGTACAGTCGCCCACAAAATACTGACAGTCATCCCACTGGTTTCTCCCATACAGCGCCTCCTTTACATTAATATATAAATTTGGAGGGCACTTCAAAGCAACTTTTTGTGCTTCACTTGAATTTTTATTTGTACATCGAAATTCTGTAATCCCTGAAATATATGTGAAATCATATGTAAAATCTTCCCTCTTTATACTAATTTTACTATAATTCTATAGTTACCACAAATGCTATTTTCATGTACTAAGTGAATATCGGTCAAGTCGGGTCACTTTTGTGAGAAATATTTCATTTTATATCATTGTGAGATCGTTAACAAATCAATATTGAAATACGGCCGGGATGACCATTTGACTGTCTGGGGACTGAACAGGAGGATTTTGGAAATGGTGGTATATTGACCTAAACAAAAAATCCTCATCAAAACAGAGTGTATAAGTATAAGTAAATATAAGTTGCCTCCAAAAAATCATGCAATGATTTTGTACAAAAGTAAAAACATTTGGAGAGTGTGACAACAACCCGACCAAAGAGAAGAATGTAGATTTGGCAGTTTTGAATATTTTTTTCTGAAAACTCTACAATTTCGAAAATAGATTGCATCAACAGATTTGCGTCGAGTGCCACAGGTTTAGTCTATTTATTGAATTAAGACCATCATGGAGTCTTAAAAAATAATCACTTTTTTTTTCATCTCGAACAGTCGACACATGACATTTTTTATATATTGAAGGCACAAGTTAGAACTGACATAACCATGCATTCTCCTGACTGTCATGTCAGTAAACAACAACCGTTTCAAAATTACCATACATGCCAAAGTCAACTTGACGTGGTTATATTTCAAAAAGTACGACATCAATTAATTATTAAGTTTTTACTCACCTTTACAAAGCTTTATACACCCTGCTGTAAGTACAAACATAAAATAAAAGGATTTCATTTCGTCATTTTTTGTCAAAAGTTTAAGACGTTTTTCTTACAGTTTTTTCCTTCATTTATATCATTCTTTGTCTAGAGAAAGTTCAGTGAAGTGTTAAAGGTGATGTCAGCTGGGTGTTGTACCCAACCGTCGTTGGCCTTTATAAAACACCTGTCGGTCAGGGTTCAAAAAGTTACCTGCTATTGTTAACTACAATTTTTGGTAGTGATTGTCAGATAATAACGTATTAAAAGTATGGTTGCAAATAGAATAAATACATTTCTTTTACAGATTTGAAACTTTAAAGTATTTTAATTTGTTCAAAATTTTATTCATTAAAATTTATGATTGTATGCGTTTGCAGTAGATTAATTGTCACATGCATTCATTAATGCTACTCTAACTTTCGAATGTTGACCCCCTAAGTAAAACAATTACAGGGAAAACTTATTATACCCCTTTTATGTTTATGTCAGTTTTTAGCTATATCATTTATGAAAAAAACCTTCCAAAGACCAGCTTTTGATTTTGATCCCTTTCATGCCCAATCATACTTTTTGTTTATAAATAAGGATCTATATATTTAAGATTGTATTGTAATGTCACAGTTTTATAATGTGACATCATTGTATGCAACAAGCTTGTTTTGCGCTGGAATTACTGTGCGATACTTCATTCAATATTAGTCCTTTGGTAGGATGGATATATTAACTACATGCACGCTGCCCTTGACGTTCCACTAAGGGAGCTACCATTTGATTTTTATGGGGGGGGGGGGGGGGGGGGGGGGGGCTAGGATGAAAAATGTTGTCCTGCATTTTTTTTTAGCTGTAATCTCTGTCCTGCCTTTTTATTTTTCACTCTGTTCGGTCCTGCCTTTTTTTTTTTTAGTTTATCCTGACTTTTTTTAATCTAAATTGTCGTCCTGACTTTTTTTTTTTTTGCAAGTGTCTCATCCTGCCTTTTTTTTTTACTCAAAACTCCTGTCCTGCCTATTTTTTTCAAATTTCATCCTAGCCCCCCCATAAAAATCAAATGGTAGCTCCCTAAATAACACAAGACTATATATTTTTTTTTTATAATATATAGTATTTTAAAGTTATCTAAATATATATATAAGAAGATGTGGTACGAGTGCCAATGAGACAACTCTCCATCCAAGTCACAGTTTGTAAAAGTATTTTCCATTACAGGTCATGCAAAGTACGTTCTTCAACACGGAGCCTTGGCTCACACCGAACAGCAAGCTATAAAGGGCCCCCAAAATGACTAGTTTCAAATCATTCAAACGGGATAACCAACTGTCTAATCTTTAAAAAAAACGAAAAACACCTATGAACTATCGGGAATACGTAAACGCATCAACAAACGACAACTACTGAACATCAGATTCCTGACGTAGGACAGGTGCTAACAAATGCAGCAGTTTTAAAAGTTTTAATAGGTACCAACCTTTACCCTGATCTGAAATAATAGAGTAACATCACAGCATAGAAAGACACACTTTAAAGCATCAATTGAAATGGCTTAACTCAATCAAAAGACATATTAACACGAATGGATATACACTGAACGAATAAATTCGATCTATTATACAATGTAATACAGAATCATTGAATCCAAAGCCTAATTCTATTACGCTAGGAACACTAAAAAAAAATCGCCTCTCGAACTTGTTAGAGTACCACAACACTCACACATAATTAATCCTATTCTTACCTAATTTCAGTCTAGATGATTGGTTGTCATTTGTGACTGTTGTTAACCACTTTTTTCATTCTCTTATTTTACTGAGGGGGGGGGGATAGGTCTTGCAAATGTAGAATACGGTTTTATTGAAAAAGTTGTAATACTATAATAATATCATATTTCTTATATATATAGTATTGCCCGGTATTACCCATTTCAGGGGGTATTTTGCAGCCGGGGTTTCCTACCCTTGTAATTGTATTTTATTTTTGCTTACAGAAGGTCGACTAGCAAAGTTTTCTTGTGTAGAGTTGTCATGCAGTTGCAGTCATCCAGCATTTACTTATAATCAAATTATTATTTTCATCATGTACACTCATATTGTCTTTTGATGCACTAGTTACAAGAATTATTTACATTTGGTCATCAGCCTAACAAAGAAGAGTTGTGGTAATTCTCATTTCTGTAAAACTATTCAACAACTTCTTTGATGTTACAGCTATTCAGAACAAGAAAAACTACTGGTAGAAATATTGAAACAATGGTGTGTCCTCACTTGTATTACTATTTACCTATATAAATAATAATTATAAGTTGACACACACACCATCGTTTCAGTTATTGTTCAGATTTCTAGTTTGTCCCCCTTGTCCTCAATAGCTAAATACGCGCCATGATTCAAAAAATTTAAAAAGAACTCTCAATTATATTAAACAGTGCGGCAGATCACAACAACCACTAACTTTACTATGAAAATAAACACCGAAGGCAATGTTAACGATGTGGCAGTAGGGTTACGAAGTTTCTGTCACATGTGCATTGTCCTTGACCTCATTTTCATGGTTCAGTGACTACTTGAAAAAAAAAGTTAAGATTTTTTTGTAAATGTTAATTTCTCTCTTAATATGAATAATAGGATAACTATATTTGATATGTGCATACTTTTCAAGATCATTGTGCCTGTCAGACAGTTTTCACATGACCTCAACCCCATTTCATAGATCAGTGAGCAAGGTTATGTTTTGGTGGTCAAGTCCGTATCTAGTAAAATTGGTGTATGGAAGGATTGTAAGGTGCACATGTCCAAATGGCAGGTGTCATCTGACCTTGACCTGATTTTCATGGTTCAGTGGTTATAGTAAAGTTTTTTGTGTGTTTTGGACTATTTTCTTTATACTGTATGTAATAGGTCTACTATATTGGGTGTGTGGAATGATTGTAAGTCGTATATGTCCAACTGGCATGTATCATCTGACCTTGACCTCATTTTTATGGTTCAGTGGTCAAAGTTAAGTTTTTGAGTTTAGGTCTTTTTTTTCTAGTACTATATGTAAAAGGTCAACTATATTTGGTGTATGGAAATATTTTATGATGTACATGTCAGTCTTGCAGGTTTTTATTTTACTTTGACCTCTATTTCATGGAACATTGCTCAGTGTTAAGTACATGTGTTTTGGTCTGTTTTTCTTAAACTATAAGCAATAAGGTCAACTATATTTGTTGTATGAAAGGATTGTAAGCTGCAAATGTCTGCCTAGCATGGTTCATCTGTCCATGACCTCATTTTCATAGTTCATTGTCAATGTTTAGTTATCAACTATATTAAGTGTATTGAATGATTGTAAGGTATTTTTTGTTTGTTTAAATTACCTTAACCTCATTTTCTTGGATCATGTTAAGTTTATGTAATAGCTGTAGTAAAGATTTCTATTTACACTGGGGTAAATGTGATCTCCGTAACTGCAGTTACGTATATCAAAAGATGGCGGACGAAGTTTCTGGTCAATATTTCTTTTGTCAATTCTGTAATAATTCAGTATTTTTCTTCGGTATTTCGTGTGTTATTTAAAGTATTACTAAGTTTGAAACTGAAATACAAAGCATCTTTTCATAGTTCAACCGCTAAATGGAGAAATCATCATTTCAAAAAATCGCGAAGATATGGGTAACTGTGTAGACAGATATCCGTAACTGTAACAGACGTTGAGTGAAGGACAACCGTAACTGTTGAGTTACATTGTTTCTGCTTCATTCATTATACTCGATTTAATAGTAAGGATCATCATTTTTTTTCGAAATAAAACTCATAAATTCCCTAAAGTACCCTCCCACGTTCACTATATTTATATTCGCCTGTTGAGTTAAGCCTTTTCAACTGAATTTTTAGTCTGCTCTTATGTTGTACTGTAACACCACTGTCCCAGGTTAGGGGGAGTTGAACGCCATCTTACAAGTTTAACATCGCTACATTCTGTAATTGCCTAGGCCTGACCCGTGTCACGGGAGCCTGCAGTTCAGTGATGGTCGTGAGTTGCTGTGTTACATATTTGCTATTTGTTCTTTTTTGTACATAAATAAAGCCATAAGTTGCCTTGTTCGAATTGTGTTACATTTGTCTTTTCGGGGCCTTTAATAGCAGCCTATGCGGTATTGGCATTGATCACTGTTAAAGGCCAAATGGTGACCTGATAAATGTTAATGTTTATGTCATTTGGTTTCATGTTAAGAGTTATCTCATTGACACTCGTACCACATCTTCCTATTATTATATATATACATGTATGTTCAGGACGAGCATGCCACATGCCATCTATTGACCACCGTCAAAGAGTTGTTACAAGGCAACGTAGAAAGAGCACGGAATAATCTCTACACGAGGCATCTGATTAAACGACCCCTTTCTCATCTGACGTGGATGCGTACTTGTACATCCCGCACAGCAAAACGGATGCCCCACTTTTGCTACGGTTTTCGGGAAAGTAGTCCAATGGAGACCATTTTTTCCAATCTCTAGTCACTCTTGGCGGTCTTGAAATGTAGTGGTTAGGTACTTGTTGATTATGATCAGCTGTACATGATATTGTGCTATTTGGTTTTATCTTTTATATTGTTAACCTTTATTCTATATTACTGTTTAAATAATTTATTTTGGGGTGTCTCAGTATTCATACATACCGCCATTTTGTTACAGTGCTATGGTCATTTTGTACTTTTGCCTTCAAATTTGTTTTAAAACTTTAAAGTGCGTAATTGCAATTTTGTGTTTCCCTGTTGAAATAGTTTTATATTTTGTTTTCTAGGCATTCAGATGTTAAAATAATGTGGACTGTGATACATTGTATCCCAAATTTTGATATTTTTACCGTTTGCTTTACCGAATAATTGTTTTTAATATAATCGAATTCTATATGAGTCTGAGAGTCAGTAACTCTCATACAAGTGAGAGACTTAGCTATCTATAACAATGCAAGATTTAATCTACCAGTTTCTACATAAGGTAATGCTTGTACCAAATCAAGAATACAGTTGTTATCAGTTCGTTTAGTGTGTTAGAGGTTTTAGATTTTTTCATTTGCTAAAAGAGTGTCCTTTCTCAATTTTTTTTTCATTTGCTAAAAGACCGTTCGTTCTCAATTTTTCTTAATATTTCATCTAATGCTGCTGACTATATGGAAATACAGAATAGGATGCCTGATAAATATTTTCACATAATAATTTTAAAGACTTCGAAGAACAATTCTTATTCATGTTTATCACACTTTAAATAACCGGAGACATTTATTTCTGTTCAAACATGATTGAATTGTGTAGAAATAAAATCAGTTACGGATATCAATATTTGCAGTTACGTATATCATGGACAATTTATTTACTTCAGTTACCCATATCATCATGGTATTTTAGACGGCTGTTTTCTCCATTTCAGCGGTTGAATTATGAATAAAATATTTAGTATTTCAGTTTCAAATTTAGTATTACGTTAAAAAAGACATGAAATACGGAAGAATAATACATTATTATTACAAAATTGACAAAAGTAAAATTGACCAGAAACATCGTCCGCCATCTTTGGATATACGTAACTGCAGTTACGGAGATCACATTTACCCCAGTGATTTAGGACTATCAACATAATATACAATGTTTAGTAAAGAAGGCAAGGCATTTCAGGGTGAGTATTATTGTCCAAATTTTAATTTGGGGATGTTTTACTGTTATTATGATAATTTTAAATGGGTAATTTTATTGGTTTTTAACAGGGATGGGGAATATTACATGTTTTTATCTAAATTTTATTCTGCCCATTATATTTTTTCTATCAAATTTTTAAAAAGTATGTTGTTCATTCTTTATCAACGTTGTGATTACCTTGGCTATATAAGTCAGGCCATAGTCAAATCAGAGACTTTAAAACTGTTACTCCTAAAGGAAGAGGAAGGTGTCTTACTGTGGGCATTTGTCTTGGTGAACTAGACATTAAGGTTATATTTGGTATATGAGTTCCTTGCAACATCTTTGTGTATTGAATGATTGTAAGGTGTATATGTTAGTGGCATATTTCATTTAACCGTGACCTCATTTTCATGGTTCATTGGTTAAAATTAGGTTTTCGTAACTTTGTCAGATTATCAGATAGCAGTAAGTTAACTTTATTTGGTGTATGGAATGATTTTAAGGTGTATATGCTTGTCTTGCATAATTCATCTTATCATCTGTTAAGTTTAAAGACTATTATCATGCCCTGCTCCACAATTTGGCAAGGGAAGATTTATAATTAATGTTGGTTGATTCTGCAAACTTCATAGAAAAATATCAAGGTTTATAATATATCATTCATTTATTACATTATACATATCTAAAATAAAATGTATTACACAGACTATTTTCATTGTTCATAACAGCTATTTGTTACCAAAAATGTAATCACAACTAGTATTCTACTATAAATATATATCTCAGTTTTGTTTGACACTTTTCTGTAGCATTAATTGTCCTTAGATTGCGTTAATTTACCACATACTTCTGTCCATAGCTAAACAAATGCGTTATAAATCTACATATGCAGTAATATCTAGATAGATTATCTCCACTTTGTCATTAGTTATTTGAGTTTATGCAAATGTTATCCTCTGAAAATTTACTTCACTTCATGAGAAGGTCAATTACTTCTAAATGGTATTTGACATTTTCAATATATCTGTAAAAAAGTTATATCTGTATGTTGCTTCCACAAAATTCACAGTGACTAGCTTATTGTTTTCTTTTTAATTTTAGGTTTGAGTTCATATGTGACAAAAACTTTACTTGAGATAGAAATAGTGGCATTTTCCACTCTTTGTTGAACAGATTTTACAGATTCTATGTCTTCCAAAGTTTCATTAGATCCATTCCATTCTTTGTTTTCTTCTTCCCTGACACTGAGTGGCCTACCTACAGCCTGGTGTACAAGCCTTGCCATTTCCTGGGCTTTTTGTTTTGCATTGTGAATGGCAAGTAAACTGGCCTGCTGCCTAAAATTAATATATACAAAATGTTAATATTTTATTAAGAAATATTTCTCACAAAAATGGAACAATCTTTATGAAACATCATCATATTTATTTTCATAAAGTAGCAATAGGTTGTTGTCTGTTCATATTTGGAGGACAGGTCAATCCCTCTTATCTGCTTTTCTGATGATTTTAAAACAATATACATGTGAACAGACAAATTTTATCTCTCTTTTAAATCATCTGCAAAAAGATTTGTTCTTAATACATGACTCATCAGTCAAGAGTCTGTAACTCAGTAGTTATCTTTTGTTGATGTAGATCATATTTGTTTTTTTTTTATTGTTTTGTACATCTCTTTTTTTAATCAGGCGGCAAGTGTTCTAGTTTGAATTGTTTTACACTTGTCATTTTGGGCCTTTTCTAGCTTATTGTGTACTAAGGTTTTTGCTCATTGTTGAAGAATTGATGATGCACTATAGTTGTTAATATGTACATGTACCTTATTTGTTCTCTGGTGAATGGTTGTCTAATTGGCAATCCTACCACATCTTCTCATTTATTCATACTTAACTCCAAAACATATATTAAATGAACTCTAAAACATATACCGTAAGCGGCCGTGTGTAGTATGCATTTATGTATAGTCCCCACCTACTTTTTATCTCCTTAAAATCCAGAAAAAAAGTTTTGTAAAAAAAAAATCCATTGAAAGGGACCTATTCTTCATGTATTTTATAAAAAAAATAATTTTTGTTTTATTTATTTCATGAAAAATAATGAAATGGTAGAGCTTTTCATCAGGTAATTAATATTTGAAATGTAGACTGTTCATGTAGTTCATACCTTAAGTTGTGTAGCGTCTGTTGTGCATGACTAAATTGTGGTAAACAAACATTGACAGTTTCATCTAACTTTTCCACTAGTATGTTAGAAACAGTTTGACATTTATGTACTTCACAGAACATCACTTCTATAATTGTCTCTAGACTGTACATGCTGTCCACTCTTCTCATGTTCTTATACACTTTTATATCAGATTCCTTAAAAATATAAAAAATCAGCTATTTATAAAATTTAATTAATGTAACATGAAGCACTAGTGCAATTAAATTTAGCAAAATGAAATCAAAACATATAGCAATCAGCTACTGTAACATGAACATCTTGAAGCACAATAAGTTAAATAACTAGGAATCATTCATCAACTTTGCAATATGATACATCATATTATCCCCAGCATAGTATATTTCTAGGATGTGAAATATTGAATTCTGTAGATTATCCATGACGTTAGTTATTAAATATTTAATTCATTAACGATTTTGTCCTATTATGCCGATCATTTACACTCATTTCATTAAATGCATCACTCAGCTGCCTCATTTTCAAGGAATGGGAATGCTGACCTAGCTATGCAAATGACCCACGTTGACGTCACAACATCTATGACGTAACTCTCACAACATTGAACGCCAAATTTGACTCAATCCAGTTTCTCTGTCTCCGTATCAAAAACGTTTTATATTTGACTACCTGTAAGGTTCTACCAAAGGTAGTACCCTACACCCCGTAACAAATATGTAAAATTTCCAAATTTCAATAAAACTTTTTTAGATAATGAAACTAGAGGCTCTAAAGAGCCTGTGTCGCTCACCTTGGTATATGTGAATATTAAACAAAAGAAGCAGATAGATTCATGACAAAATTGTGTTTTGGTGATGGTGATGTGTTTGTACATCTTACTTTACTGAACATTCTTGCTGCTTACAATTATCTCTATCTATAATGAACTTGGCCCAGTAGTTTCAGTGGAAAATATAAGTAAAAATTTATGAAAATTGTTAAAAATTTACTATAAAGGACAATAACTCCTTAGGGGGTCAATTGACCATTTCAGTCATGTTGACATATTTGTAAATCTTACTTTTTTGAACATTATTGCTGTTTACAGGTTATCTCTATTTATAATAGTATTCAAGATAATAACCAAAAACCGCAAAATTTAAGGGCAGATAGATCTTGACCTGATGAACAATTTTACCCTCAGTCAGATTTGCTCTAAATGCTTTGGTTTTTGAGTTATAAGCCAAAAACTGCATTTTACCCCTATGTTCTATTTTTAGCTGTGGTGGCCATGTTGGCTGGATGACCAGGTCACCGGACACATTTTTTAAACTAGATACCCCAATGATGATTGTGGCCAAGTTTGGATTAATTTAGCCCAGTAGATAAAAGGAGAAGACTTTTGTAAAAGATTACTAAGATTTACGAAAAATGGTTAAAAATTTACTATAAAGGGCAATAACTCCTAAAGGGGTCAACTGACCATTTCGGTCATGTTGACTTACTTGTAAATTTTACTTTGCTGAACATTATTGCTGTTTACAGTTTATCTCTATCTATAATAATATTCAAGATAATAAACCAACACAGTAAAATTTCCTCAAAATTACCAATTCAGGGGCAGCAACCTAACAACCGATTATCTGATTCATCTGAAAATTCCAGGGCAGATAGATCTTGACCTGATAAACAATTATATATCATGTCAGATTTGCTCTAAATGCTTTGGTTTTTGAGTTATAAGCCAAAAACCGCATTTTACCCCTATGTTCTATTTTTAGCCATGGCGGCCATCTTGGTTGGTTGACAGGGTCAGCGGACACATTTTTTAAACTAGATATCCCAATGATGATTTTGGTCAAGTTTGTTAAAATTTAGCCTGGTAGTTTCAGAGGAGAAAAAAAAAAAAAGTTAACGACGATGGACGCAGGACGACGACAACACCGGATGCCAAGTGATGGGAAAAGCTCACCATGCCCTAAAAAACGTTGTTTTCACGTTACACTTTGTACCTGAATGTCCATAAAACTCGCCCGATTCGGACTAAGACCGGGGATAAATATGTTATCTACGTTCATATCCGTAGATAACTTATAATGTTACACTTAACCCTTTCCTCCATAATGATCCCTTTTGACGCCACCCCCTTTACTCCATAATGACGCCTGTGTAGTACCTCAGTTGAAACACTTTTACTATGAAATGTCTGCATCAGACTTAATAACAATTGTATCCAATATGAAAAGGATATTCATAACAATATCAGACTTAAATTTATTTGATGAAATATTTGTTTTCCGCATTGCATTAATACTTTAAAGTATATTTCAATCATTTTATTGAAAAGTCCTATAAGTATGCAAAAAATAAAAATCCATGGAGGAAAGGGTTAACTCACGAAGTACAATAACTTTATAATCAGGAGTCAGTTCACTCGGTTCCACAAAAAACTTACAATTAAGATTGATCCAACGTCATGAAACAGTTCAGTATATTATAGAACACCAATGTACCTACATGTAGTTCAGCTGCATTTCCATTCCTTTTACAGTGACTTGACTGTTAGTGTTGCTCTCCACCAATTGCAACTCATTCAAAATTCTTACCAAATTGCAATTTGTTTTATAAAATCAAATTGTTCAACTAGTCAGAAATTTGAACTAACTGCTGTAGGAAAGTCAAGTCATGAAAGTGCAAGGTGATAAAATAAAACATACTTACAATCCTATAAGACTTTAACTCCACTTTAATGATGTTGTTACAAAATCAGTCTGTCAGTTTGTATAGGTATATTATAGTCATTTCCATGCTGAAGGAACTGTCGTTATTTTGAATTGCTATAGAAATGTCCAAACTAAGCTTTCATATAGTTTTTCTTTCTAAAAGTATTCTATTTTCATAAGAATCAGACATTATGTGAATTAAAACATTTTATATTTAGTAAAATATGTGTAAAATTGCAATATGTTTGTAGGAAGTTTCCATGGGGAGACCAGGGGAGATAATCATTTTTTCTTTCAAAAGTCTTTACTCAAAAGAATAATATTTTAGGTTATCTCCCCATGGAAATTTATCAATAGCATACATATTGTTATTTCACACATATTTTACTGAATATATGATGTTTTATTTAAAATGATATCTGATTCTTATGAATATACTTTTAGAAAGAAAAACTATATGAAAGCTTAGTTTGGACATTTTTATAGCAATTCAAAATAATAACAGTTCCTTCAGCATGGAAATGACTATAATATACCTTTACAAATTTTTAACCAATAGACTAATTTTGTCACTCACAACTACAGGATTGTAAGTATGTTTTATTTTATTACTGTGACTTGACTGTTAGTGTTGCTCTCCACCTATTGCAACTGATTAAAAATTCTGACCAAATTGCAATTTGTTTTATAAAACCAAACTGTTCAACTGGTCAGAAATTTGAACAAACTGCTGTAGAGAATCACAGTCAAGTTGTGAAAGTGCAAGGTGATAAAATAAAAATATACTTACAATCCTATAAGACTTTAACTCCACCTTAATGTTGATGTGAAAATTTAGTCTATCAGTTTGTTTAGATATGTTATAGTCATTTTCATGCTAAAGGTGAAATGTAATTTTGAATTGCTATAAAAATTTCCAAACTAAGTTTTCATATAGTTTTTCTTTCGAAAAGACTTCTTTATTCACAAGAATCATACATTATGTGAATTAAAACATTTCATATTCATTAAAATATGTGTGAAATTACAATATGTTTGTAGGAAGTTTCCATGTAACCCGAATAATTCAGTCGTTATATTCCACTGATCTACGAAGGCTACATTAACGCCTGAACGTCTTCCTCGATCAAGACCGTCAACCGGAATTTTCACACCGCTTAGCAATATGGGAATTTTGATTTAAATTGGCAGCTAAAGAAGGAGGAGTTCCGGATGTTAAATGATGTTAAATGATGTAAACTGATGTTAATTGTTGTTAATTTATTATTATCGGATTTGTGTTAATTGAACACACGTGTTTGGTAAGACAATTACAAGAGAGTTGTGCAGACTCATTATCCTGATCGCCACTGATTGGCTCTCTCACAGAGAGCAGGCAACGAGGTCAATGATCATAAGGAGTTCAAGCCCTCGAGTGGGAGAAAATTGGACACGGAAAGGGCTTGAACTATTCGAGTTAGTTTCCATGGGGAGATAGTCATTTTTACTTTCAAAAAGTCTTTATTCAAAAGAATAATGTTTCATGTTATCTCCCCATGGAAACTTATCAATAAAGTATTGTTATTTCACAGATATTTTAATGAATATATGATGTTTTAATTCAAATGATGTCTGATTCTTATAAATATAGAAGACCTTTCAAAAGAAAAATTATATGAAAGCATAGTTTGGACATTTTTATAGCTATTCAAAATTACATTTCACCTTTCGCATGGTAATGACTTTAATAAATCTATACAAACTGTTAGACTGATTTTGTCACAACAACATTAAAGTGGAGTTAAAGTCTAATAAAGATAAAAAAAAGAAGTCTCATAGGTTAGTAAGTATATTTTATTTTATCACCTTGCACTTTCACATTTAGACTGAACAGTTTGTTCAAAATTTTAACCAGTTGAACAGTTTGACTTTATAAAACAAATTGCAATTTGGTCAGAATTTGAATGAGTTGCAATAGTCGGATAGCAACACTAACAGTCAAGTCACTGTAATAAAGATAAAAAAAAACCTTAAAGTATGTTTTATTTTATCACCTTGCACTTTCACATTTTGACTGAACAATGTGTTCAATATTCTGACCAGTTGAACAATTCGGTTTAATAAAACAAATTGCAATTGTTAAAATTTTAAATGAGTTGCAATTGGTGGAGAGCAACACTAACAGTCAAGTCACTGTAACATGTTTAAATATACAATTTCTTGGTTGATTTTGACTTGGCTGAACTGGTGATTTGGTGGAAATGAACTATTGCCAATTGATTATTGGTTGCTTAATGTCCAGTGGCAAATATTTCATACATGTTTAGGATGAGAACAAGTTAACAATGAAAATAATAGGTAGGTCTTGTAATAGAGGCCATCTAGGATGATGGTTGGGGAAAATTGGACTGCCACTTGAAAATGAGGGTATATTGGATAGGGACAGAAATTTGGCCTTGCTACAGGCCACCTGCAAGGGTTCTTAACAGGCAAAGAGCATGGCACTCTCTTTACATGAGGCATTGGATTTAACGTCCCCACTCCAAGCACTCTGACCGGACATGGCTGCAAACTTGATACATTCAACACAGCCAAACAGACGCCCAACTTTGAAACATGTTTTACTGTAGGTTGGAAGAAGACAAAGTGACCATATGTCTATTCCCCAGGTATACATTGTAGGGTCAATTTGCCCTAATAACATGTTCGCCCTGGGTCTGTTCACCCTAAGTTCGTTCGCCCATAGAGTCTTGTTTGCTCTACTAAAAAATATTAATATTCAGGTCATTGAAGTTGAATAAACTTAATCAGATATTTCTATTGTATATATTCTTGAAATTTATGGAAACATCATGGAATTATTTAAAAGTTTATGGCTTGTTTAAAATATTTTTTATTGTTGAATGACAAAATAATTCGGATCACTGATTATTGTGGAATCCATGACAAATCGCCCCACTTTCTAAAAAAACGCCCCACTCTTGTTTACCAACTCGCCCCACTTATGAAAAGGGTAAACTCCCATTGCAAATAGGTATGATAACAAGCCCCCTTATGAAAAGGGTTAAAATCCCGCTGAAATACGGTCTGTCAACTGGCCCCACTCATGACAAATAGATAAACCACTTATAAAAAAGATTCAATCCCCTGCCCACGTCAATACCTTTGAAAACCTTAGTGAAGTGCTATGAAATCAAATTGCTGTTAAAAACTATGTTTTTGCAATAAAGTTATATATATAAATGTTAATCACGCATCAATTGTGTGATTATGATACAATTAACAGGTTTCTTTTCAATTGTTATACAAATAACTAAGCTTACAAGTATAAAGTTATTCTCCAATAATGATCGATACGAAAATGTATTTGCAATTATATTTTAAGAATGTTAAAAAAGTTTAATAAATTGCGTTTTTTTTGGTGTATTCTGTGTAGATTACAAAAATCTAAATAAGTTTTCATTTAAGTGCGGCTAGTTAGACGGTAGATCTGAAAATTGTATATAGAAGTAGATTTTTCCTTTTTTCAATAAGTGGGGCGAGTTGACAGGGGAAAAATTAACTTGAGGCGATTTTTTTTTTTTTAAAAGTGGGGCGAGTTGGTTAACCAGGTTGGGGCGATTTTTTAATTTTTTTAATAGTGGGGAGTTTGTGAAAAAGTGGGGCGATTTGGTGTGGGGCGTTTTGCCAGTGGCAGGCCTGGGGCCATTACATTGCAATGTAATGCATTACATTACAATTACTTTTACAATTACTGGCCCAGTGGGGCGATTTGTCCTGCTTCCTTATTGTGATACAATGTATAAACATGTACATGTACTTGTCTTTTGATGGATTAATAATAAAAACAAATGTTTTGTTTTGATAAAATATTCAGCCTGAAATTAATAAAAACAATGATGTACGGACTGTAAATCATGAAACAGATTTACAAGTTCATTTATTTATACTCTGAGACTAGTCTTAGTTATACTGCATACAGACATGTACATTCGTGATTGACTGAATACAATTATTTTGTTAAAAATATCAATAATGATAAATACATTGTATTCCAGTATTCTACTCTGCAAATCAAAGGGAAAATGATAAATTGATTGCGGCAATATAAATATTCTGCCAATTTTCAACAAACATATTTTGTTCAAATATTTACAATTGTGAGACTAGACAATTAGTAAAAAAATAAATCTGACAGGGTGGTAGACCCTGGGCAAAAAGGTATCAGGCCGAACAGGTACTTGGGTGAAAATGAACCAGGGCAAGCACACCTGGATTTATTCCCCAGTCACCCTTGGGGGTGTCTAGAAGTAGTTACAGTAAAGTTCTGTTAGCTCCAATAAAATTTAAACTGAATATGGACAAACCTTTATTGAATGATTGTGTAAGGTTTGAAGTACATAATCAAATCTCCTTTTAACGCTGCTTTTTGCTTCTTCAACGTCATTTTTCTCTGATACGATCTTAATCACCAGCTTGCATCGATCTGGCGGGTGTGTGACTTCCCCTATGGCAGAAACTTGAATCTGTCTGTCAATTAATTTAACATCAGTAAGAGGATAGATATTCTCGTCATCCATGTCGTGTGGATGTTTTTGTAATCTTGGTGAACGCATAAGTGATCCATACACTTTGGATGGTGTATACTGGTTCATGATTTTTGCTTAAAATTTGTTTGTTTACCGTCGAGACATGTTTAAAGTCGCTTAAGTGCAAAATAAAAAAGAGGTTTATGAGAAACTTGATCGGGTTGTTATTTTTGAGTATACCGGAAAATGAAATTAGATAAAATGTAAACAAAAAAAAAACCAATGTTACCAAAATTTTTTGTAATTGGGGAAAAATATTTATAACACAATTATTTTCAAGTACTCAAGCGATAACTTAACTTCATATTTGATTTGTGTCAGGCTGTTCCGAATAATTAACACGTTTAGCCGAAATGGCAACCAAATATGGTTCTAGACCAACTGGTACAGATGGGAGTGACTTTTGGCACAGGGAGAGTGTCGCTTACAGACACAAAATGAGGTATAACAACACGATTTAGTCGTAGCAAACAACGCTTTCAACCAAACAGCCGGTACTTCAACTGGGTTGACTTTGCTTGGCCTCGACACCGCCTGTTGTACATTCAACAGACAAATATATCTTTTATAAGTCAGTTTCCACCTTATTGAACGAGCAATACAGAATTTAAATTATTTGTAGAACAATAAATGAATGAGACAAGCCACTAATAAAAATGGATATATATTTGTTTAGCATGTTTCATGCAATGACCCAAATTATTGCATATGTATTTAAACTTATCAAAGTTATTTTGAGTTCTGGCAGAGTTAACATCTGTAATATTCATACATGTTACATGTATATTGTTTATTGTATATAATAGCAGTAATTAGTATGCACTCTCCCCAGATGTGAATATTGAGTGTATAGTCTACAGAACATACACATTAAAATACTGGCATCTTGACAGTTGTCATGTGTATATACATTTGTGCTTATAATGCTAATTGTTCTTAGATATTGATTGAAAATATGTTTATTTCCAAATGGTAAGCTAAAATGATGAATGCAATACAGCTTAAAAAGCTAATTACATTAGTACTAACATTCTTAAATTTAAAATAGAATTCACATGAATAAAATGTTCATGGGTTCTTGTTACTGATCATCAGTATTTATTGATAATTTTATTTTCATCAAAGCAGCTTTTTATCATTATATCAGTGTTTATATTGAACAGATCACATGCACTTTTATTTTAGTGAAATCATGTATTGTATTTCATCTCTTTAGAAGATGATTTTTTACTTAGATAAATCAAATCAATGAGTGATAGATTTCTCCTAGAAGAAATTTAAAAGTCCCATCTAGGTTATACATGTATGAGAAGGAGAGAGGATGAAAGACGATAATTAATACACATAAAATGTTACCGACTTCTCTGCAAGTGGTTGTTAATTAGTTGAGATTGACTCTGTCACAGAGGGAGATATTTTTTCTAATTTCATACCAGAGTAAGAACGGAAACACCCAATGTGTCATAAACTGACCGGATATACAATTATTGGCATGTTAAAGAATAAGATTTTTTTGTGATATTTTTACTATGTAATTTAAAATCAAAATTTTATGTTAAAAGTGAATTTATTATCACAAAAAATGAAACGAATATCTGTCTCATTGCCCTCAATGTTAATATCAACAGAAAGCACTTTTACGTTGTTCTTGATAAATTTCTCTATGTTTCAATTGCAAATATTCCTTCCGGTCGTTACGGGTCACCATAGCTAAAGTACTTTGCATATTCGTATATTTTCTATGATTATTACCTGCCAATTCTCATCAACAGAAATTGAAAGTGAAATGAAAATCTTTGTTTTAAGCAATGTAGTGTTGAATAAAAATCCCACGCTCACTTTCCTTTAAACCCTCATAACTTTGTCATTTCTTTATCTTTTTTCACGGTAGACAGACGATTGATTTTGAAATTGCTCGTCCGATCTTTTTCGATTTTTTTCCATATCATAAACACCTATACACTGCATTGTTACCAAAAATACACCTGAACTTTAATGACCCAGTCACTGATAACAATAACATGACATATGCGATTTATCTGATAGCCACAATTGCTCGCGGTAACACCCCGGTACATCAGAGGGCCATGTCAAGTGGGTGATACACATGTTGGTTTCTTTATATTTTTATTATTTTTCTCTGATCGAACTGCTATCCTGGGGATGCTAATTTTGTATAGAGCAGAGTGTTCACTCTTCTTCTCATATAACGTCCTTGTCCCAGTGAATAAACTTCACAGAAAACAATAGTTATTGTATTTATTTCATGGGGGAAAAAGATAACTGACACAAATTTGAATAGATTGAAAAATAATAGATATGACTTTAATTTGGTTCACGATAAAAAGAACATCCATTTACCAAGTGATAAAAATAAACAATTTTGCATCCAATTTCTGACAATGTTTAGATTGTTTATCTTTAGAATATTTAGGAGTATAACAGGGGAAATAACTCAATAAAATGGTGTTTTTTTAACCTATGCAAGGGTATTCTCTCAGGCTGAGATTATTGAAGTTTTATTTTAATACAGTTTAAGCTTTAATTTGAGAATCGAGTTGTAAAAGTAAATTGAGCCAATGCAAGTGATTACAGAGGATCTGAAGGTTTTTTGGACAGAAGTGATCTTTTGGTCAAGTAAATGTTCACCATCATGACCATTACTAATACAGTCAGTACTTTGTAAACATAAATATTGTATGTGTTCCCCAAAAATGCCATAAAAAACTTTTGAAACCTCGATCAAGTACACGTATGCAAATTAATTCACACATGTGCTAATTTGATACCATAACTTTGATTACTGGTAGACCATTTTTGTTGGGGTTGTGGGGCTCCATCCATATATTGATTATCGTACCGGTACGATAATGACACGTTGTTACACACAATTGAATTCCTCATTTAAACAGTGCCGGTGACATTTTGCAATGGCGTATAACAAACACACCTTATATCATATGACATCATTTTCACAAAAAAATGAAAAATCAAAATGATGTCTGAAATCATTCAGTTTTAATTATTTTACTTAAAGTCTTGCACATAAAAAAATACATTCATTTATACTTTTCAGTTCCATAAACAAAGCCAGATTGAAAATGGATTTAATGTTGCAAATTGTTCTATGTGTTCTGATGACAGTTAGAATCCTTCCAGCTTTAGTTTCATTTGTTGGTGTTGGACCAGTTAAACAGTTACGAAAATGGGATCTGCCTGCTCCAAGACCTTGGGAATACATGTGGAGCATCAGCATCATAGCAGCAGTATTAGGACTTCTATCAATTCCTAAAAATGAAGGTTTTCTGTTAAAGCAGTACATGATCGGAACAGTTGTATTTGGACTTTTACCAATCATTTATGGCATTGTTGACCAAATAGATGATTTATATGCATATTTAAATGAAAAAAGATGGAGTGCCCAGTTTTTTGGATATCCAGCTGTAATTGTATGGTTTATGTTTTTAACGGCTGCTATACAGCTACATGGATTTGGACTTTATTTTTCAATGCAACTTTTGAAATCCTGGAAGATAAACAGAACAGACAAAAAGTTGCGTTAACATTGGCACAGTTTTAGAATATATTAAGTTACATTTGTATAGAAGGTTTTACAAGCTATGTGCCATTTAGATATCTCTGAATGATCTTTTTTACCGTGAATGTTAATTACAAAAAGTTTCTTTTTCAAAGTTTTAAACATACATGTATTGTATTTAAAGGGGCACTAGCTGTCAAATTCATGTTCACCGATTTTTATCAAATTCTCATATCTGATTTATAACAATGTAAAACATATATCCAAACTATTAAAAGTCTAAATTAGCAAATAACATTGGCTTGAAAATACGTAGTTTCATTTCATGTGTAATTTTAATAGTCAAGACACCATCTACGGTAATTAACTATCGAGTTGACCTTAAAAATCATCCGAAAACCATATAAACGATGTAAACATAAATATAGATATAAATAGATTAAGCAAACTCGTGCTGTAATTTTTTTTTAGGTCTATTTAATTTCATATTATAGATGAAATATAAATGTTTTTCTTGTTTTTACCTGTATAAGAAAGATTTTTGTATATCAAATCAGTCAATCAAATGATTTACCTTTGTTTCACTTTCAATGTTGACATTTTTTACCTTTAAATAACTTCACACATACAATTCACATGTTATCCATCTCAAGCTAAGGGGTTAAATTGAAGGTCACATGAATACAGATTCAATGAGGTCGAATTATTGACTTGCAAGTGAATAATTCATAAACAATGTTTTTTGGCTTATTTTGGCCAAATTGAACCATATTGGCTGCTTAAAGCAAATTATTGAGCAAAAAAAATAATATATTAGATTTTTCATATACATGTATCTTGTAGCTAGTGCCCCCTTAATGTTTGTTCACAAAGTAAAATGTACAAAATAAAAAAATGGTTAACTGTTGTCCTATGTCTCAGGAGGGACAACATTAAAGTTTATGTTTTTAGTAATCTGCAGAAAATAATGACATAACCTGTTAAACCCTCAAACTGTTGTACAAATGTCATTTATACTATTCCAATTATTTATATTTAAGCACACCTAACTCCTTTATACAGATCTACGCATTTATTTTATGAACTTCATTAAAGTATTCCAGTTATTTTTTGTTTACATATTTATGTACTTACATGTAGTTATTTGTTTATTTAAAATTTGAATGTATAATTTTTTTTCATGGAACTATGGGTTATATACATGTTGTAACATATATGTGGAATATACAGATGAACATTGACTTGATCCTCATATGACAATTTAACTGTACTTATTGTAATTTGTAAAGGTGGCAATTTGTTCTTTTTAAAACAAGCAATTTGTAATTTATAAATTTTGTAATTTGTAATTTGAAAAATTAGCAGTCAATACATGTAGCATGTTTATACGCAGTGATTTTGCTAGTGCTTGTCATTTACGAAACTGTTTTCAAAATGACAAAAGTATTTCAAATCAAATCTTGGTCCCTTGCTGTTACCTCAAATAAAGTTGATTTTCATCTTGTGCAACAGTGACTAAAGCCCTAAAAATCCTAGCTGAAACCCTGTTATACATTGTATTCTGTTTTTTTTTCATAATTTGAGAGCTTTCTTATACAAAATGTACATGTATATAATCTTAAGTTTCTGAAATTTCATAAATATTTGCTATTAAGGATTATGTACCCTTGTGTTGATTCAATGCTAAACATATGGAAATTTTATAGAAAATCCACACCATTTATCCTTGTTCTCTCATATTTGGCAATTTGATAAATGATAGATATAGGATTATTGCATGCAGTGCTAGCATTGATTTCCTTAAAACAAGTTTATTAATGTAGCTATTGGTTAAAACAAATAAACATACATGTATGACTTAAGTACACCTTTTAGGGTGCGCTCGACTTTGGTGACTCAGCACAAGGTATTTTGGAATTTACAGGTTAGGTAGAACTTTTTGTAAAAAATAAACACTAGCACATCATAGAAAAGCAAGTGAGTGATCTATGTTTCAAATTTTATAACAAAAATCTCTGTATTTAAGGCTGTGGATTTTCTATAAAAATCTTGGTTTATTTGCCACAAAGTACTCTTTTTCTATTAAATGCAATGAAACAGTAAATAATAATGCTTTACATCAAGTTTTTCCTTGGTACATGTACAGAGTAGTCTATCTCTATTATTCATTATATCTGTAGTTTAGATACAATTGAGATTTGAAAAGTTCGTACAAAAATGGCTACAGAAGGGGTCATAAATCTTAATAAAATATGAAGCCCTTGTATCGAATACATCGGTTGTCCAATTTTGTAGTAAAAACTTGATTTCTGCAGTTTGGGACAATGTCTTCCAATTTTTGCTATCTATTTTCATGACTTTGTTTTTCTGGTAAAATATCAAAGTTTGGTCCTAAATGTGTTATCTTTTGCTATCATATTGTTAGTCTATATTTTGGGGGAGATAATTTGAGCAAAAGTGTATAATGTTATATGTACATTGTAGATGTATCTACTTCATTTAAATGCTAAATAGGCAAGTTTGTCACAGTGAACCATAAAACAGTTCATCACAGATACCATTTATGTCATAATGAATGAAACGACTTATTTAAAGTAAAAAGAACCTGAATTTCTGGTATTATGGAAATTTAAATGAGATGACAGAAAGGAAATTTAAATGAGATGATAGAGTTGTGTATATTTGTTTTGTTTTTATTTTCCAGGAGTTCCCATTTGTTGATTGATTTTGTCATACTTTTTTGTACATGTAACATGATTTGGTGCATATCATTTGTTCTATCAGAACCAGTTAAAACTATCTTTCTAAAAAAAATGGCACTTGCGCTGCATAATAGCTGAATTTCTAATAAGAGGTGTTCCTGTTAATGTCACTGCATGTAGAAAACATTTCTGCAAATTACATATCTGAAGATTTAAATAAACTAGTGGATTTCATCAAAAAAAGAAAGTCAGTAAATATATATACTAGTACTGGTACAAATATTTTCTAATATTTTAGTTCCTAGTTATATTATTGACATTTTTGAAAAAGATGTCTTAGTGCTATGTTTTAGTAAAAGTGTTCATACCACTTGTAATTACTTTTCCCAGTTAAATAAGTGTGAACAAAATAATAATTTTGCTGTTGATTGTAGGTATTGTAAATTTGTTATATAAATTGCATTTTTTGTAATGCATAGAGAAAAGGTGTATTGTTTTAAATGTGTGAAATTCATATTTATTTCCTACGATTTTGTATGTTGTCTATGTGTGAGGTGATATTACAATCAAAATTATTTTGCTCATTGTTTACCATTGTGGAAGCAGTATTACTGTCATAAAAATAAAACCAATGAAAGGAATGTTATTTGTGCAATATAAAGCCACTGCCATTATGTGGAGGGTACTGTTGATTTTCAATTAAAATTATTCAATATTCATGGACTTTTCTATATAAACCCATTATTTAGTATTCAAACTTCTATTATTGACCACGACTTTTGAGCTCTCCTGGCCCAAAGAGCTGTACAAGCTATTTCAACCATGTCATAAACTTTTTCTAAGATCTTCTTTAATACTAGTGGTTACTCAACCATACTTTGTATAAATGATCATTGTGGTATCAAGTATAAAGTTTGTGTTTTTTATTTCAATCAGTCAACAAACATAGCCACCATGGTGAAAAAATCCTTATCAATTAAGATTGGAGTCTAGTGCACCTGCTCCATGCAGAATTTGAACTCACAACCTCAGTGTTGACTGGCTAGTGATACCAGTTTGACTTCTTAAACAACTGTGCCACCGAGATCCCTTATGACAGTGGAAAACTTTGTACATGTATAACAAATACTTTTAGAGAGTAAATCCTTTAGATAAATCATAACCTATAATTACAACTTGACTGAAATCATCAAATGATCTCTTGTAAGCGTTACTACCCTTGAAAGATGATTTTTTTATAACAATATTTTTGTATGTTTCTTATACGACATTTTGACTGTACAATTATTATACCCCCCGCTTTAAAAAAGTGGTGGTATAGTATACTGTTTGACCTCCATCCATCAGTCCGTCTGTCCCATGAATATTGTTCTTTGCATTTCTTGGGAACTACAATACAAGGATTTCTGAAATTTGGTTTCAGGGTTTATATAAGTCAGCTATACCGTGTGATGCATTTTCAGATTCATCACTCAACAACTTCCTATTTACCAAACACTTACATATTTTTACACTTTAAGACTATCCACTTGCAGTGCGGGTATCATCAGTGAGCTACTGCTCACAGTTTCACTTGTTCTATCAACCAAACATAACTTTTGCCTTTCCCTATCAGAGAAACTAGTGTATCCAAGATACTGTTCTAACCATGAAGACTTATTGGTGAAATAAGAATGAGGTCAAAGTCACAGGAACCTTGTCTGACTGTTTGTTTTCCTTGCAATGATTCAATTTTCCAAATAAACATACTTGTTTGTAACTCATTAACCATGAAATTGGTTTTGTGATAGGAAATATAAAAAAGATGTAGTATAATTGCCAATGAAACAACTGTCCACAAGAGATCAAAATGACACAGACATTAACAACTATAGGTCATCGTACGGCCTTCAACAATGAGCAAAGCCCATACCGCATAGTCAGCTATAAAAGGCCCAGATAAGACAATGTAAAACAATTCAAATGAGAAAACTAACGGCCTTATTTATACAAAAAAATGAACCAAAAAACAAATATGTAACACATTAACAAACAACAACCACTGAATTACAGGCTCCTGACTTGGGACAGGCACATACATAAATAATGTGGCTGGGTTAAAGTCTTTTGTATATACATGGTAACAATAATACACTTGCATGACATAAGAATAGATTTTTGTCTAACATGACCATTGAACTGATTTGTCCTTTACTCTCATTTATTGATCCCGGTCATATTTGTGCTGTTAGATCTATTTTCTGTATCACCTGTGATAGTTTACAAGACTTCTTATCTACAGCACCAATCAAAATTTCCTTTTTTAAAAGTCCTCTAAAATTGACTCCTTGTGATGTCTGACGTTACAAAATTTACTTCAATTCCCAAACATTACCTATTACAAAGATCATATTTCAGTAAAATAAATGTGGAATGTATCCATAGGACACAGATGATGCCCCTGTTTGCACATAACCATAATAAAGTGACATAACTCAAGAACCCTTACAGTGACTCTACCCACAAACATACTTAGTGTAAACATATTTTATTAATCAAATTCATGTTAAGTAATGTACACAAATTGGCATTTACATAATGATACAAGTGAATAATTAATAGGATCCAGAAACAAGATGTTGGCTTATATTAAACCGACTTACTTGACCTGAGTATTGTGGTAACATTGTTTATAAGTTTCGTTAAAATTTGATTGAGGCAAACTTATAGGTTAAATAATTTTTGGCATTTTTTGCAATGGTATCATGTAGTCTGCGTTGTCATTCGATGACACATTTAGTTTCCGGACAATAGCTTTTGTTTTAGTGAATGGATCTCTATAAATTTTTACCGGAAGGTTCAATAGCATAAAGGAAGGTTGGGATTGATTTTGGGGGTTATGGTCCCAATAGTGTTGGAATAAGGGGCCTAAATAAGCAATTTGTAGTTTTCAAACAATAACGTGCGTTTAAGTGTATGAATCTCTGAAATTATACCACAAGTTTCCATACCATGAAGGAATGATTAGTATTGACTTTGGGGTTTTTTGCTCAACTTTATATGGAATTAGGGGCAAAAGGGCCAAAAAAGGGGGAAAACTATGTTTTTCTGGTCAATGGACAATTAAGACAATTTAAAAGCAGTTTAAGGGAGGTAATTCAAAAACCTTTAACATACAATTGTTTGTTATGTTCTGATTTACCTTCCTAACACTATTTGTAATTTATGTATAAAGAATTGTCAGATTTTGGACTAATTGCAAAAAAAGGGGGATGGTAGCAGTTCTTAATTTTATTTTCCAAATTTTTGAAAAGTTTAAAGAAGAAATCTTTAATTGCACAATATTGCGCAATAGATTTGTAAGATCTTGACATTTGATTTGTGTCAGAAACTCATATTATGTCAACAATTTGATCACAATCCAAATTCAGAGCTGTATCAAGCTTGAATGTTGTGTTCATACTTGCCCCTACTGTTCAGGGTTCAACCTCTGCGGTCATATAAAGCTGCGCCCTGCGGAACACCTGGTTCCATTTGTAAAGGGGCACTACTCTAGAACAGAAAAGTGGAGCCACCAAAATTCATAAGAGAGCAACTGCAGAAATGTCTCACCTTCTTTACTAATCATTGATACTTTGTTGATAGTCCTAAATATAAAGCTTTATTAGAACTGTCACATAAACTGTCACATAAACTTAACAAAAGAAAACTAAACATTGACCAATGAACCATGAAAATGAGATCAAGGTCAAATGAACCATGTCAGGCAGACATGTACAGCTAACAATTCTTCCATACAACAAATATAGTTGACCTATTGCTTATACTTTAAGAAAAACAGACCAAAACACAAAAACTGAACACTTAGAAATGAATCATGAAAATGAGGTCAAGGTCAAATAAAACATGCATAACTGACATAAAGATCATAAAATATGTCCATACACCAAATATAGTTGACCTATTGCATATAGTGATAGAAAAAAGGACTAAAACTCAAAAACAACTTTGACCACTGAACCATGAAAATGAGATCAAGGTCAGATGACACATGCCAGTTGGACACACCCAATATAGTAGACCTATTACATACAGTATAAGGAAAATAGTCCAAAACACAAAAAAACTTAACTTAACTAAAACCACTGAACCATGAAAATCAGGTCAAGGTAACGTGAAAACTGTCTGATGGGCATTAGGACCTTGCATGGTATGCACATAACAAATATATATAAAAAAGAAGATGTGGTATGATTGCCAATGAGATAACTGTCCACAAGAGACCAAGATGACACAGAAATTAACAACAATAGTTATCCTATCTCTTATAATGAGAGAGAATAAAACATTACAAAAAATTACAACTGAACCATGAAAATGATGTCAAGGACATTGGACATGTGACTTACAGAAACTTCATAACATGAGGCTTCTATATACAAAGTATGAATTATCCGTGTCTTGCACCTTCTAAAATATAAAGCTTTTAAGAAGTAAGCTAATGCTGGAACGCTATCCCTGTTGAGCTTGCTGTGACAAAAGTCGCAGGCTCAACAAAAATTGATCCCAGTTTTGTGGTAATAAGCATTGTGTACAAGATTCTTAACATTTGGTTGAGGCATATGCAAGTTAAATAATGGAAACGAGAAATGCAGTAATTTGTCCATTTGTAAAGGGGCATAAATCTAGAAAGGTAATAGTGACGCCACCCATATTCAGACTCGATTTGTGTTTAGTTGTAATAAGAGTTGTGTATAAGTTTCATTACATTCGGTTGAAGCAAACTCAAGTTTAAAGAATGGAAAACAATTTAGGGATGTACAGATGAACAAGGGTAAACAATTTTTTTTTTTTTTAAAGATGCAATGTGTATCAATTCAATACTTATTGACTTACAAATTGCTGATATAACAAGAGTGCACATGCTTTGTCTTGCCTGTTTTACTTAACATTGAGTTCATGTTGAATTTTGTTATATGAAGGCTTTACTAGAAGTATCACACAAACTTAACATTTATATCAATATTTTTTTAATATGGTGTCAAGGTCAGATGACTTGTAAGTTACCAATAAAAGAGCAGAGTATCAATGTCCTGGTGTTTCACATATTTGATCTATATATAAGATACAAGGATAATAGCTAATGAATCACTTTTTTTTTTAAAAGAGATGAAGGCTTCAGACCAAATGCAATGTGATTTCCATTATAATTCATATTTCCAAGGGATTTAACTCGTAAAAAATATCATATACTGGGACTTCCATCACAGGCGACACAAAAAACATAATTTATAAATAACCTAGTTTATTTCACATGTATTTAACAACATGAAGTGAATTTATACAAATAAATCTTTAGTCATTTATCAAATTTAACAATTTAGCCCGTTCACATTATTTCAATTAACTTTATACGGGTACATTGTATCTATAAATTAATGTCTGTATGGTAATAAGAAATGCCAAGTTTTGTACAAAGGTAACATAGTTAAAAGATGTTCAGTAAATTGTGTCCCTTGTTTAGTCATCCTGGCTGACAGGATCTATCTTAATACCGCTTCTGATTTGTCCCCAACCAATCAATCTGAAAAGAAAGAAGAATAAAACATTTAATTCCTACATCTAATCCTTTTAAGTAGTGGACAGTTATAGAAATTTTTCCACAATATCTGAGTTAATAAGCAGACTACACAAAATACGTCGGATCGTCGGACAAATCCGGTGAATAATGGATTGGTCTGGTGAAATTTTGTTGAATTCCAGTCCGAATGTCCGGTGTTTTTTTTCATGGATTTTTCTAACATTCTAGCAAAATTGCCAAACGATCTCAAATTCATTTTCATCTTTATTATTCATCACAGTGATGTTTATTTTGTTCAACCACTAGCTTTATGCCGAAAATCGCCAACCAGTAATGTGTAAATCCGGGTAAAAACATATCTGACTGTCAAAAACAACAATGGCTGTCATCATTGGCTCAACCAGATATGTAAATTAAACGGTTAAAACCAGATCAGATTCTGGAAATGGATAAGGATAATTCCTGGTTTGCCGATTAAATACAATAAATGAATAAAAATCACAAAATTCAGCTATGAAATATAAACACTAGAATTGAAAACCAAAAGTTATATTAAAAAGAAAGAAAAAACAGGAAATAATATTTTATACAAAAACTCTATATTATGTTAAGTTCACAAACATTGTTAAAATCCAATAAAATGGGACATTACTCTTCACTGAAATGCATTCAAGCAATTGTGCACAACTTTCATAACAATATACATTCTTGTTACATCATTTTGTTTTTGTGCATTTTTGGGAGGAGTAGGGCACAACAAAGTCATATGCTTGTTGGTTTTTTTTCCGGATAATATACAATTAGATGTAAAAATAAACAGCTGCGCCATGAGCGCATGATACTCCCGACGTCTTGTGTGGAAGTTTTATGCAATAATCATAAATAGTTTCTGAGAAAGTTTTAAGCAATTACCATTTATTGCTTTTGAGACATGGCGGGACATGTGAAATCTCCCCACCCTGTTTTTTTTTTACAAATATCACTAAAATAAAATTTTGAATCAAACCAAAAACTATACAGATCTTTAGATTAATATAACAAAGAAGTGTGTAAAGTTTTAAGCAATAATCATAAATCGTTTTTGAGATACGGCGCGACTTGTAAAAAACCCTCCCTCTTTTTTACAAAATACTCAATAACTCAAAAATGAAATTTTGAATCATCACCAAAAAGTATACAGATATTAAGATTAATATAACTAAGAAGTGTGTAAAGTCTTAAGCAATAATCAAGAATCGTTTTTGAGATACCAGTGTTCTCCCCAGAAATTTTGGATAGCATCACATTTTGCGTAAATAAAAACAACTGTATTTTTTTTAATTTCGTTTGTCGCGTCGCGTTGATGCTCTATTTCCTTCATATGTTTTAGTTTATATTGTTCAATTCATAACTGAGAATACAATTAAACTATAACCACAAAAACAGTTGGTTCAGTTTATGTTTTCTTTATTCATTTATAGTTACAGAATTATTTTTTTCCTCTTGTGCCAAATAAAAATAAATATGTGGTTTCAGTTACCCAACAATAAGTCAAATGAATGAATGGTTCATTATAGATCAACCTGTATATATACAAAACTAAATATCTAGTACACAAAATTAACTATTTTTTATAGTATATCAAGTAAAGATTTAATTTAAAAACTTTTTTTTATCATGTTTATGAAATTCATTGTTTCATGGCACTTAATGAATTAGTTCCAGTTGTTTCTTATTTTTACATTAAAATGATATGTATTTTTAACAAAGATATCTAACAAATAGTCTGTTAAAGCGTAGTTTTCTCTCTTGGAATGTTTTTTCTGTCTACTGTCCATCTGTTGTCATTATCGTGAAAATGCGGATTTTTGTCATATCTGGTCCGGTTCTGATCCGTGGTTTACACAAAAATGTGCAATGGCGGCCGTAGAAAAATTTACGAAAATGAGTCCGAGAATAAACATTGTTGACAAGAGATTGTGAATGAATAAGACGCTTTTAATGCATTAAATGGATTAAACATAAACTTAAGCCAGTTAGGATAACTTTTTAAAGAAGTATTAAACCTATTTTAGCTCTAAACCAAAATTCTCGCTCTCGTATTATCAGAAGAGAAAGAAAGTAATTTTTGGAGAGATTCACAAATAAACGACCTTTTAAAAAAAATAAAAAAATCGTTTCAATCTTTGAAGTTTCGTAATAAAAAACGTAGATTTCAAATTGTTTTGTGATTGCATTTTTCCATGTCGAAATTGGTTATTGCAAACACGTGGTATTAGTCATGTCACAAGTGTCAGCTTGGGATATTCGCATCCAAACAGTTATCACCCTGAGGGCAATTAACACCTAGCTATTTAATCTCTTAATTGCCTTTAGTGTCCGACTTAAAGGGATTACAATTAAAGGTGATATAATTTTTATGATCATAATCGATAATAGATGAAAGTTCAAAATTGAGGACAAGTAAAATAGCATCTTCAAAATAATTATAGCGTCGCGGGAATTATTATAGCATCACGGTGAAAAAATATAGCGTCGCGGTACCGCGACACTAAAACGGCCTGGGGAGAACACTGGATACTGTGCGACATGTGAAAAAAAAACCAACCCTTTTTTACAAAATACTCAATAACTCAAAAATAAAATTTTGAGTCATCACCAAAAAGTATACAGATCTTTAGATTAATATAACAAAGAAGTGTGTAAAGTTTGAAGCAATAATCATAAATCGTTTTTGAGATACGGCACGACATGTAAAAACCCCCTCCCCCTTTTTTACAAAATACTCAATAACTCAAAAATGAAATTTTGAATCATCACCAAAAAGTATACAGATCTTTAGATTAATATAACAAAGAAGTGTGTAAAGTTTTAAGCAATAATCATAAATCGTTTTTTGAGATACGGCGCGACATGTAAAAAACCCTCCCCCTTTTTCACAAAATACTCAATAACTCAAAAATGAAATGTTGAATCATCACCAAAAAGTATACAGATATTAAGATTAATATAACTAAGAAGTGTGTAAAGTTTTAAGCAATAATCAAGAATCGTTTTTGAGATACTGTGCGACATGTGAAAAAAAACCAACCCTGTTTTAGTTACAAAGTGCCTTAACTCAAAAAGTTTAAATCTTATTTTCACCAAAAAGTATACAGATCATTTGACCATCATAAAAAACAACTATATAAAGTTTCATGAAATTTAGATAAGTCGTTCTCAAGTTACAGTGCGACATGTTTACGCCAGACAGACAGACAGACGGACGGACAGACGGACACCGGACATTTGTATACCATAATATGTCCCGTCAAAATTTTGACGGGCGTATAAAAATTGGTCTGGAAAAATTTCATTCGGTCTGGTAAAGCTAGGATGCTTACCAGACTGAATGTCCTGTAAAAATAAAATTCATTCGTGTAGTCTGAATAAGTCATAAATACCAGGCTTATAATAATTATGTATGGCAGACAGACATTTTGTCTTCACTAGACTCATCAGCCATGTTCATATCAAAACAGTTTGAAGACTGAATCTTATTTGAAGTTGAAGAGCAATAAAAATGGAATCTTCAGAAAGTTGTGCCAGACAGCAGCTATTGCAATCTATGTCAGGTGGCAGAAATAGTGAAGTTTTTCAAATAACTCACTATTGTATCAACAGTAAATTTCAAGACAATGAACATTGTATAAGTTTATAACATTTGATTTTTTAGATTTTTTTGATTTTTCGCGCCGTATCTCTAAAATATGACTGAATTCTTATCATTACTTTAAGGACAACTGGTTACTTACCTCCAATGTTTTTCCACCCTTCGACTCAGAGCAATTTTTTCTCCTATATCTGTACATACAGGATTTGTAAGACCAATTTTAGCCAAATCAGCTTTGACAGCCAGTACACGTCCTCCTGTTGACAAGGATCCTATATTAACCATTAATACTTCATTCTTTGATAACTTCTGTACCTGTAAAACATAAGTAAATAATGAGCAATAGGGAATTCAAATAACTTCTGTACCTGTAAAACAAAAGTAAATAATGAGCAATAGGGAATTCAAATAACTTCTGTACCTGTAAAACAAAAGTAAATAATGAGCATTAGCGAATTTAAATAACTTCTGAGCAATTCACTATGCTGTTGAATATTAATCCTCTCAAACAAAAAATATTTGAAGAAATTTTCTTTTTAATTTCTGAAATCTGAAATGAGAAAAATTGAACACCCCCCCCCCCTAATTTATTTTTCACCTCCCCCTTTCCTTTATTCCAAAAATTATCTCAATTCAAATACTAATGGAGTTTGCAACAATAACCACTCATTTAAATACATCATAAAATAGAAAAATAGAAAATGTCATACAGTTATTGTTAAAATTTATATTAATTAATAG
Source organism: Mytilus edulis (assembly GCF_963676685.1). NCBI lineage: Eukaryota > Metazoa > Mollusca > Bivalvia > Mytilida > Mytilidae > Mytilus > Mytilus edulis. Next base: position 64,132,920 of record NC_092353.1, on the reverse strand, counting down.
TAACATCTAAAAAAAAATGGGGAATGTGTCCAAAGGGACACAGACGATGCCCCCTCTAGCATATAACGTTATAAAGGGTCATAACTTTAGAACTGTAAAAGTGAAGCTGGCAAAAATTGAACTTAAACAGAGTTTAGAGGTAATAAGCATTATATACACATTTCATTAAATTTAGTTAAGACAAACTTAAGTTAAGAGAACAGAAACTAAAAAATTCTTCAATTTTTCCACTTGTAAAGGGGCATAACTCTAGAATGGTAATCAAAGTGCTTGAAATCACTAAATGGTAAAGATTGCTTTAATTTATCAGTTGGTAGTAAAGTGAATATTGCATTGTATATTGTATATAGCATTGACTTAAGTTGATTCAATTACTGTTTTTGACAAAGAAAGATAACTCCAATTTTCAAAGAAGATTTCATAAAGTATTGGTTTTAGCTGATTCAACAACCATTCTGGACGAAGAAAGATAACTCTAATTTATTGTCTTAAAACTACAACCAGATGCTCCAAAAGGCGCAGCTTTATACGACCGCAGAGGTGGAACACTGAACAGTTTTTTGCTTTTGAGCAATTCACTATGCTGTTGAATATTAATCCTTTGATATTTAAAGAAATTTTCTTTTTCATTTCTGAAATCTGAAATAAGAAAAATTGAACCCCACCAATTTTTTTTCACCTCCCCCTTTCCCTTATTCCAAAAATGATCTCAATTCAAATTTCTAATGGAGTTTTCAACAATAACTACTCATTTAAATACATCATAAAATATAAAATGTCATACAGTCATGATTTAAGTTGATTTGGCAACTATTATGGACAAAGAAAGATAACTCCAATGCAACATTTTATATTGGCAAATTTCCAATGGAGTTCATTAAACTAAAGTTTTGGTAAATTTCCAATGGAATTTATTAATAACAAAGTTTTTGGCAAATTTCCAATATACATAATTTAAGAGCAGTTTAGGTGAGCTATTAAAATGAGTTTCAATTACCAACCTTACACTGCTTTTAAATTATGTTTTGTACTTAAAGGGGCACTAGCTGTCAAATTCATGGTCACCGATTTGACTCAAATTCTCATATTTGATTTATAACAATGTAAAACATTTATTCAAACTATCAAAAGTCTAAAATAAACAATTTACGGAGCATAGGGTAGATAATATGTAGGTTCGTTTCCTGTGTATTTTAGTCCAGACGCCATCTAATTAACTATCGATTTGACCTCAGATGACCATATAAGCGATGTAAACATAAATAAAGATATGAATAGATTAAACCAACACGTGCAATTGGATTTTTATAGGTCTGTTTTATTTTATTTTATAGATTAAAAACAGATGTTTCTCATTGTTTTTAACCGTAAAAGAATGATTTTATGTGCATCGAATTAGTAATCAAATGATTTACCGTAGTTTCACTTTCATTGTTGACATTCTTTTTCTTTAAATAACAAGTACACGTACAATGCATGGGATGTCAATCTCTAGCTAGGGGTTAAATTGAAGTTCACATGAATACGGATTTAAAGAGGTCGACTCATTCACTTGCAAGTGAATTACTAATTATCAATGTTTCTTAGCGTTATTTGACAAAATTGAACCTTTTTGGCCGCAAAAAGCAAATTGTTATTTCACTATTTCACTTTCATTATTGATTGAACAGAAAAAAATCAATTTTTAGATTTTTTATATATCTCGTAGCTAGTGCCCCTTTAAGTAATTGTCAATTGTCCATTAACCTGGAAACCCTTTTTCCCCCCTTTTTTTGCACCTTATTCCTGAACGGTTTGAGCCATAACTCCCAAAGACAATTCTTACCATCCCTTTATGGTATTCCTATATCCAAAGTCTAAATGCATGGTTAGATTCATCATATCAAAGAACCCCAAGAATTCAATTTTTGATGAAATCAAATAAAGTTCAGTTTTGGACCCTTTAGACCTCAATGTGGACCAATTTGATAACCGGTCTTAAATTATAAAAATTGAAATGCATGGTTAGATTCAGCATATTGAAGAACCCCATATATTGAATTTTTGTTGAAATCAAACAAAGTTTAATTTTGGACCCCGATTTGGACCAACTTGAAAACTGGGCCCATAATCAAACCAGATGCTCTGCAGGGCACAGCTTTATACGACCGCAGAGGTTGAACCCTGAACGTTTGGGGCAAGTATGGACACAACATTCAAGCTGGATTCAGCTCTAAATTTTGATTGTGGTTAAATAGTTGACACAGCATAGGTTTCTGACACAGAATGAATGTGGTCTAATAAACTTAAAATTTGTTTTTTGCCTTTGAGCAATTCGCTATGCTGTTGAATATTAATCCTCTCAAAAAAATATTAAGAAATTTTCTTTTTATTTATGAAATCTGAAATGAGAAAAATTGAACCCCCCCCCCCCCCCCCCCCCCCCCCCCCCAGTATAAAACAATGATTTAAGTTGATTCAACTACTATTCTGGACAAAGAAAGATAACTCCAATTGAAAATTACTTGCTATTGCGCAATATTGTGCAATTAGATATTTCTTGCTAATGCGCAATACTGTGCAGTTGAAAATACTTGCTATTGCACAATACAGTGCAATTGAAGATTTCTTGCTATTGCACAATTGAAAAATTTTTGCTATTGTACAATACTGTGCAATTCAAGATTTCTTGCTATTGCTGAATACTGTGCAATTGAAAATTTTTTGCTATTGCACAATACTTAATATATTAATTTTGGATCCTGATTTTGACCAACTTGAAAACTGGGCCATTAATCTAAGTACATGTTTAGATTCAGCATATCAAAGAAGCCCAAGAATTCAATTTTTGTTAAAATCAAACTTAGTTTAATTTTGGACCCTTTGGACTTTAATGTAGACCTATTTGAAAACGGGACCAAAAATTAAGAATCTACATACACAGTTAGATTTGGCATATCAAAGAACCCCAATTATTCAATTTTTGATGAAATCAAACAAAGTTTAATTTTGGACCCTGATTTGGACCAACTTGAAAACTGGGCCAATAATCAAAAATCTAAGTACATTTTTAGATTCAACATATCAAAGAACCCCAAGGATTTAATTTTCGTTAAAATCAAACTTAGTTTATTTTTGGACCCTTTGGACCTTAATGTAGACCAATTTGAAAACGGGACCACAAATTAAGAATCTACATACTCAGTTAGATTCGGCATATCAAAGAACCCCAATTTTTCACTTTTTGATGAAATCAAACAAAGTTTAATTTGGACCCTTTGGGCCCCTTATTCCTTAACTGTTGGGACCAAAACTCCCAAAATCAATCCCAACCTTCCTTTTATGGTCATAAACCTTGTGTTTAAATTTCAAAAATTCTATTTACTTATACTAAAGTTATGGTGCGAAAACCAAGAAAAATGCTTATTTGGGCCCCTTTTTGGCCCATAATTCCTAAACTGTTGGGATCTCAACTCCCAAAATCAATCCCAATCTTCCTTTTGTGTTCATAAACCTTGTATTTAAATTTTATTGATTTCTATTTACTTATACTAAAGTTATGGTGCAAAAACCAAGAAAAATGCTTATTTGGACCCCTTTTTGGCCCTTAATTCCTAAACTGTTGGGATCTCAACTCCCAAAATCAATCCCAACCTTCCTTTTGTGTTCATAAACCTTGTGTTTAAATTTTATTGATTTCTATTTACTTATTCTAAAGTTATTGTGGGGAAACCAAGAATAATGCTTATTTGGGCCCTTTTTTGGCCCCTTATTCCTAAACAGTTGGAACCAAAACTCCCAAAATCAATCCCAACCTTCCTTTTGTGGGTCATAAACATGTGTCAAAATTTCATTGATTTCTATTTACTTAAACTAAAGTTATAGTGCGAAAACTAAGAAAATGCTTATTTGGGCTCTTTTTGGCCCCTAATTCCTAAACTGTTGGGACCAAAACTTCCAAAATCAATACCAACCTTCCTTTTGTGGTCATAACCCTTGTGTTTAAGTTTCATAGATTTCTATTTACTTAAATAAAAGTTATAGTGCGAAAACCAAAAGTCTTCGGACTACGACGACGATAACAACGACGATGACGCCAACGTGATACCAATATACGACTTTTGGGGTCGTATAAAAACTAAGTACATGTTTAGATTCAGGATATCAAAAAACCCCAAGTATTCAATTTTTGTTCAAATCAAACAAAGTTTTATTTTGGACCCTTTGGACTTTAAAGTAGACCAATTTGAAAACAGAACCAACCAGATGCTCCGCAGGGCGTAGCTTTATACGACCGCAGAGGTTGAACCCTGAACGGTTAGGGCAAGTATGGACACAACATTCAAGCTGGATTCAGCTCTAAATTTGGATTGTGATTAAATAGTTGACACAGCATAGGTTTCTGACACAGAATGAATGTGTTCTAATGAACTTAAAATTTTTGTTTCACTTAGAGCAATTCACTATGCTGTTGAATATTAATCCTCTCAAAAAAATGTTTGAAGAAATTTTCTTTTTTATTTATGAAATTTCAAATGAGAATAATTGAACCCAATTTTTTTAATCACATCCCCCTTTACCTTATTCCAAAACTAATCTCAATTAAAATTTCTAATGGAGTTTGCAACAATAACTACTCATTTAAATACATCATAAAATATTAAGATGTAAAAAAACTGCTTGTTATCACTGAATGGTAAAGATTATTTTAATTTATCAGTTGGTAGTAAAAAGTGAATATACATTGTATATTGTATATAACAAAGATTTAAGTTGATTCTGGACAAAGAAAGATAACTCCAATTAAAAAAAAATCTTGCTATTGCACAATATTTTGCAATTAGATATTTCTTGCTTACTATTCTGGACAAAGAAAGATAACTCTAATTAAAAAAAAAATTGATATTTCACAATATTGTGCAATTAGATATTTCTTGCCATTGCGCAATACTGTGCAATTGAAAAGACTTCCTATTGCACAATACTTAATATAATAATTTTAGATCCTGATTTGGACCAACTTGAAAACTGGGCCCATAATAAAAAATCTAAGTACATTTTTGGATTCAGCATATCAAAGAACTTCAAGATTTCAATTTTTGTTAAAATCAGACTAAGTTTAATTTTGGACCCTTTGGACTTTAGTGTAGACCAATTTGAAAACAGGACCAAAAATGAAGAATCTACATACACAGTTAGATTTGGTATATCAAAGAACCCCATTTATTCAATTTTTGATGAAATCAAACAAAGTTTAATTTTGGACCCCGATTTGGACCAACTTGAAAACTGGGCCAATAATCAAGAATCTAAGTACATTTTTAGATTCAGCATATCAAAGAACCTAACTGATTCATTTTTTGTAAAAATCAAACTAAGTTTAATTTTGGACCCTTTGGACCTTAATGTAGACCAATTTGAAAACGGGACCAAAAGTTAAGAATCTACATACACAGTCATGACAGTTAGATTCAGCATATCAAAGAACCCCAATTATTCAATTTTGATGAAATCAAACAAAAGTTTAATTTTGGACCCTTTGGGCCCCTTATTATGTTGGGACCAAAACTCCCAAAATCAAACCCAACCTTTCTTTTATGGTCATAAACCTTGTGTTTAAATTTCATAGATTTCTATTTACTTATACTAACGTTATGGTGCGAAAACCAAGAAAAATGCTTATTTGGGTCCCTTTTTGGCCCCTAATTCCTAAACTGTTGGGACCTAAACTCCCAAAATCAATACCAACCTTCCTTTTGTAGTCATTAACATTGTGTTTAAATTTCATTGATTTCTATTTACTTAAACTAATGTTATTGTGCGAAAACCAAGAATAATGCTTATTTGGGCCCTTTTTTGGCCCCTAATTCCTAAACTGTTGAGACCAAAACTCCCAAAATCAATCCCAACCGTTCTTTTGTGGTCATAAACCTTGTGTCAAAATTTCATAGATTTCTATTAACTTAAACTAAAGTTATAGTGCGAAAACCAAGAAAATGCTTATTTGGGCCCTTTTTGGCCCCTAATTCCTAAAATGTTGGGACCAAAACTCCCAAAATCAATACCAACCTTCCTTTTGTGGTCATAAACCTTGTGTTAAAATTTCATAGATTTCCATTCACTTTTACTAAAGTTAGAGTGCGAAAACTAAAAGTATTCGGACGACGGACGACGACGACGCCAACGTGATAGCAATATACGACGAAAATTTTTTCAAAATTTGCGGTCGTATAAAAATTAAGAATCTAAATACACGGTTAGATTCGGTATATCAAAGAACTCCAATAGTTCAATTTTTATTGAAATCAAACAAAGTTTAATGTTGGACCCTTTTGACCCCTAATTCGTTGGGACCAAAACTCTCAAAATCAATCAAAACCTTCCTTTTGTGGTCATAAACCTTGTGTTAAAATTTCATAGATTTCTATTAACTTATACTAAACAGTGTTCTCCCCAGGATTTTTGGATAGCGCTGTGGTAAGCGCGTGATTTTCGACAATTCTCAGTAACTTTGTCGCGGCGCGCGGTTGGTTTGTAATTGATTTGTTATGTGTTTTTCTTATATAATGCTATTGATATTTTCTCTTGTAATGATGTCCTCATCATGCTCATGGAAGTTACCCTTTTGTTTGCTAATGTTATTGTCTGGATATAGACATGATAGAAGAAAAGTCTTTTTGTCTCCATTGTAAATACATATAATCCTCATATTATCTGTCTATAAAACCCAAGGAGAAGTCTTTTCCATGGTGGGTCTATACCAGACTGCCTAGATGTGAAGATTTCTTATCACTTACAGGTGATGTTGCAGAACATGTAGGACCAACAATAAAGTCATTGTCAGCTTCTGTGAGAAAGTTTTCAATGACAAGATTGGTATTTTTTACATTTACTTTTATTAACATTTCTAGCAAAGTACAGCTTTTCAATAAAAATGAGTATAGTATTTCAAAGGAAGAAATGAAATTGCCCTTTGAATAATATTCAAATCTTATCAAAGACTTGCTTAAAAAAAAGGCTAAAATATTCCAATTATGAATAGGAAAGAAATCCTTTAAAAATATTTTATAGATTTTTTTATTTCAAAGGTGAATTACCAATCAAATACATTATGTATGCCAATTGAAACAACTACCACCTTTAAAGGTTTTGTTTGATAATTTTATAAACATTTGAATACATGCCACCAGATAAGTTTGTCAAGATTTGACAATACTTCTTTTAGGTCTTTCCCTCCCAAGTTATCTCCCTTACTGGCTGACATAACTTCCTGTTTACACCTGTCTTTTTTTTTAGCATTAAATACTATTCCTTATCCAAGCCATCCTCTGTTTACATTAAATTTAAAGCAATATGTAATTAAGATATATTGATGATTGGTTGACAAATATCGATATTTTATATATATTTACACAAAATTTTCGTTTTGTTTTATTCCCTTATCCATTTGAAAAAGAGCCATGTATGGTCAAGTAATCGTAAAATACGGGCTTGTAATGAATCCCTTGATAACAGGGATGCTTCTTTCAAGCAATACAGGTTCGACAGTTCGGTTGTAAACGCAAAAAAAGTAATGATATAATCGTAGATGGTTCAAAAAATGGTCGAGACAACGTTGTCAGAGAAGGGGGTAAAACTTCCCTTATATAATTTAGAAATGAACTTTTCAGCACCCGAGACATGTATTATATGTCTCTGTTAGCACTGTCCATTCCTTTCATACGTTTCGGCATCTTTATAAAGCGAAAAAATGTAGCAGTGTTCTGTTAACCTTACGACGTTTAACTTGGCTTCACCCAAGCTGGACATCGAGAAAGTGTAAAATTCATTACTGTAGAATTGCTGATTAAACAGGTATTAGTTCGATTGGGTGATAACAGGAACATATATATTAACTTAGATATACTGTTCCCAGGTGATAATTAATACTTCAAAGACTAGCTCATTGAAGCCAATTTGATCGTTGTTAAAATCAGTGTTTGTTCAAAGTTCGTTAAACAAGTTTGTGAATGTCGTTGGGAAATGCGGTCAATTTATTTCTTCTCATTCATTCATATATACCTCTATATATTCATTAAATAGATGTCAATGTTGAAATCTTAGTTTATTTTGATCTCTCAACGACGCCATTTTGTAAAATTTATTAGACTGGTCCCGCGGAGTTACTTTAATACAACGGAAATAATTCTTTCAAAAATCGTTAACCAGTCAATCACGTGATCCGAAAAGAAAAATAAGCGGGAAATTTTAAAAAATACGAAAAAAATATAGCGACGCGGTTTAACGGGATAGCGACGCGGTCAGTGCAATAGGACAGCGGGAAATTGAAATAGCGCTGAAAATCGCGGCGCTAAAACGGCCTGGGGAGAACACTGCTAAAGTTATTGTGCAAAAACCAAGAAAAATGGTTATTTTGGGACCTGTATTTGGCCCCTTATTCCTAAACTGTTGGGACTTAACCTCCCAAAATCAATCACAACCTTCCTTTTGTGGTCATACCCCTTATGTTAAAATTTCATTGATTTCTGTTTACTTATTCTAAAGTTATTGTGCGAAAACCAAGAAAAATGCTTATTTGGGCCCCTTTTGGCCCCTACTTCCTACACAGTTGGGACCAAAACACCCAAAATCAATCCCAACCTTCCTTTTATGATCATAAACCTTGTGTTTAAATTTCATAGATTTTTATTTACTTTTACTAAAGTTAGAGTGCCAAAACCAAATGTCTTCGGACGGCGACTACGACGCCAACGTGATACCAATATACGACCAAAAAAATTTCAATTTTTGCAGTCGTATAAAAATGCTTGTTTTTGGCCCCTTTTTTCCCTTTATTCCTAGACTGTTTGCCCAATAACCCTTAAAATATATCCCAACCTTCTACTTATGGTATTAAACATTGTGGTACAATTTCAGAACAATTGAAATACTTGTACATAACTTATTGTCCTGACACTAGATAAATGCTTGTTTTGGGCCCCTTTGGGCCCTAATTCCTAAACCATAGGGACCATAATCCCCAAAATCAATCCCAAGCTTCCTTTTGTGATTATAAACATTGTGTTAAAATTTTATTGATTTATATTTACTTATACTAAAGTTGTCCTGACACTAGATAAATTAGTTTAAACATATTTATTAATAGTGGATTGGGAAACAAGTTTTGCAACTTATATTAATCTCTTTCCACTTTGCGGGTGCAAGTGCTGCCTTGTAGCGGCATTAGCCTGCTCTTTTTCGAAATCTACAAGGGTGTCTTTAACGTGCAAGAGATATGGCTCTCTCTTAACACGGGTCAGCCATTTATCGTCCCCGTCCAACGGACTATCATCGTTTCCTCAAGACCATACTCGCAAATGGTGTCAAGGGAGAGCCAAAAATTCAGTCCCTGTAATTTTCATCCCAGACAGGGACGAACCTTTGTGTTAGTAGTCTGATGCTTGTTTTGGGCCCCTAATTCATAAACCTTAGGGACCATAACCCCCCAAATCAATCCCAAGCTTCCTTTTGTGGTTATAAACATTGTGTTAAAATTTTATTGATTTCTATTTACTTATACTAAAGTTGTCCTGACACTAGATAAAAGCTTGTTTTGGGCCCCTTTGGGCCCCTAATTCCTAAACCATAAGGACCATAACCCCCAAAATCAATCCCAAGCTTCCTTTTGTGGTTATAAACATTGTGTTAAAATTTTATTGATTTCTATTTACTTATACTAAAGTTGTCCTGACACTAGATAAAAGCTTGTTTTGGGCCCCTTTGGGCCCCTAATTCCTAAACCTTAAGGACCATAACCCCCAAAATCAATCCCAAGCTTCCTTTTGTGGTTATAACCATTGTGTTAAAATTTTATTGATTTCTATTTACTTATACTAAAGTTATTATTCGGAAACCATCCGTCTTCGGACAACAATTTTTGCGGTCGTATAAAAATAATTGGTCGTAAATCTAAGGGTCAAAGTTCTGTAGCTCTAAAAATAAGAGAGCTATCTTTCCTTAATTCTGATGTTAAGTTAAAGTTAAATGAAAATTGGTAAAAGAGAATTTAAGTTATTGTAAAAGGTGTTAAAAGATGGATAATGGTACATCATAATATGTCCGTCTTTGACAGGCCTATAATAAAATTGGTATAAATTGTCATTAAGGGAAATAATATCTATAAATTTCTGCCATTACAAATTTGTAATCTTGTAATGTTTCATAATTAATATTATATATTTCAAGGACTGTCATTATATGGGAAAATTATGTCTTGTCCCTTTTGCCTATTTAAGCAAATAAAATTTCTTTAAAACTAAAAACTGCCATTAGCAACTTTGACTGATTTTCATACCTTAGCTCCTTTCTTTTCCCCTTCTGTTTTTACACCAAGAAGACGTCGCAACAAGAAGAATGATATTGTTAATTCTGTATATATGTCAGGTAATGCGCCAACTGCTCCCAACACATGCCCCACCATTCTGTCTGCTCTACATAACATAGGATCTATCTTAGTACCAACACCTGTAACAAACAATATAAAACATAACATCAATGTACCACAATCTAAAAGGTGACAATAACTTAAGGTAGATCACAAGTATATATTTTTTGAGACAGAATTTTTTCATAATTTGCCAAAATCAAGATTTTATTATGCTCTTTTCAAAAATTTAATAAAAAGTATGGGTCACCGTGCTATTTTTCAAGCTATGGGTCGTTGAAAATTGCCAAAATTTGGTTAGTTTGTTCATGAAAAAACACATTAGTGTGCATAAAAAAAATTCTATGAAATAGAATTTTAAAATAAATTGTGAGAAGAAAGGTTTCATAATATGTTTTAAGGAAATAAAAAGAAAACATGGTGTCACCGAACTTGTTTTCTTGCTACAAGTAAAAATAAAAAATTTCCCTATTAGCCCAGTATAAATTTTGTACTAAAAGAGTTATTTCCCCTTAAATGGCTCATTTGAAAGAAAAAAAATTTATACCAAAAAAATTGAAATTTGTTAAAATATTTTGAATAATACGACTAATTAACAATTTGTCTTCAAATAGAAAAAAACAGTCTAACCATTTAATTGCAAATCTGTCTCCAAATTTGCAGATTTAGGCAAATAATTAGACCGATTTTGTACTGCGATTGTGCAATCCAAGATGGCGGTATACCATGAATCTACCTTAAGCATTGAATAAACAGGCTCCTAAACAGGAGATAAACAACTAATATATAGGCTCTCAAATGTCAGTATCACCCACTGGATTCTTTGCGCATTTCCAACATTGAAAACTAAAATATAATTTATGATACGTAAGACATCTTTTTGTTGATCTTATATTCTAGCTAACTATTCCTACTGATTTCAGTTTCTCTATCTTCTATAAATGTAGTTTTTGCCTAAGTTAAAAATGAGTAAGGAGTTGACAGAAAAATGATGCCATATTACACAAATTCTATCATGGTCTTGTTCTGCTGATAAATTATTACACAAATTCTATCATGGTCTTGTTCTGCTGATAAATTACAACACAAATTCTATCATGGTCTTGTTCTGCTGATAAATTATTACACAAAATCTATCATGGTCTTGTTCTGCTGATAAATTATTACACAAATCCTATCATGCTCTTGTTCTGCTGATAAATTATTACACAAATTCTATCATGGTCTTGTTCTGCTGAAAAATTATTACACAAATTCTATCATGGTCTTGTTCTGCTGATAAATTATTACACAAATTCTATCATGGTCTTGTTCTGCTGATAAATTATTACACAAATTCTATCATGGTCTTGTTCTGCTGAAAAATTATTACACCAATTCTATCATGGTCTTGTTCTGCTGATAAATTATTACACCAATTCTATCATGGTCTTGTTCTGCTGATAAATTATTACACAAATTCTATCATGGTCTTGTTCTGCTGATAAATTACAACACAAATGCTATCATGGTCTTGTTCTGCTGATAAATTATTACACAAAATCTATCATGGTCTTGTTCTGCTGATAAATTATTACACAAAATCTATCATGGTCTTGTTCTGCTGATAAATTATTACACAAAATCTATCATGGTCTTGTTCTGCTGATAAATTATTACACAAAATCTATCATGGTCTTGTTCTGCTGATAAATTATTACACAAAATCTATCATGGTCTTGTTCTGCTGATAAATTATTACACAAAATCTATCATGGTCTTGTTCTGCTGATAAATTATTACACTAATTCTATCATGGTCTTGTTCTGCTGATAAATTATTACACAAATTCTATCATGGTCTTGTTCTGCTGTTTTAGTTTTACTTTATCTACTGTTGATTTGACCTATTATGTCAACAAAGGCAGTGATCTGGAAGGATTTTTTCTCTATGGGCCAATGGCCCCCAAAAATAAATTCAATGGGCCATTTTAAAAAATAATGGGCCAAGTGGTCAAATGAGTAGGCCATTTAAATTGACTACAGTATACAAAAAAAATGAAACTTGAAGTGTATATTTCGGCAAAGAGGTGGTGGTACTTACCTTTATGATTTTAAATAATATCAGGAATATTGTTCCTGTAATTTTGTAATTTCAAATTCTATAAATATACAATAACTTCTTCCAAACCGGAAAATATGTAAAATAACCTTTATTTACAATATTTAAACTGGTACTTTTGCCTTGTTCATGTTCATGTTTTTTTTACATTAAATTTGGGTCTTCGTCAATACCATACTTAGTCAAGACATTCCGTATTACAGGACGTTTCTGGTATTTCCCCTGCACCTCTTATATTATTATAACTTCATCGCGATGACAAGAATAACAGTAGAGTATCAATAATTGATAGAACAATACAACAATGCGCTTAAGTCATGTTTACAAAATGTTAAAACGAGACTAAGACCAAAAAATGACAAGGACAGTTAAGAGCCTTTTATGGAGACAAAAACTATATTCATAAAAAGGCTTTGGGTTTTTTCAATCAAAATTATAGCAAGCTAAACTAATATAAAAGATTATAATTAGAGATAATAAGTCTCGTCTGTACTATCCAAATTTCACAAATTTAAAGTTGTTTATAAAAAATTATATCATAAATGATGATCAATTACGTTTTTTGAGTTATCAGATATACCGCATGGTTCTATTATTACTATAGGAAAACATCCGAGACGTCCCAAAAATATATGAGGTGCTCCTAGCATTGAAGGAACATTACACAGTTGTGTACATACATACACATGGCGGCACAGAACTCTATCTGAAATCCATTTGACAATATCTAACCGTTTCGAAACGAATTGAAAAATATTGTGCGCCACGTGGGCGCTTACATTTACCACTCTATGCACCATTTCTGGCCGATATGCGCTATAGGCACAGGGCGCACATCCTTCCTGATCACTGCAAAGGGCAAATAACTGTCATTTAGGGGCAACAACTCTGATGGGAATCAACCAACAATTATCAGATATGATGACAAGTTGTAAATCTTGTTGCTTATAAAATGTTTGGCTCTCTTAGGTATCTCAGGGTTCGACACTAACGCTAGCCCGCTAGCCTGAGACTAATAACTTTTGTGTCGGGCTAGTAAATGTCCGTGGCGCGGTAGCCCGAGGGGCTAGTAAATTTATTTGTCATTGAACATCGATCTGTTGTACTTTCGGCAAAGTACAGTCCAAACGCCGGTCATATCTAACAACTTCGTCGAATATTGTCTACACTGGTTCCACGACCTCTTTATTTACATACAGATACAGATACTGGAGGGTAAAATTTCTACCGTAAACCAGTCGCCATATAAAGTCAACTCGGCCCTTAAAGTAAGAATGCACCACGTTTCAAGATAACCCGTTTTGAAATAAACAATAATTATACTGCATATATACATTTTGGTTTTATTATATTTTATCATTAATAACATCAGAGATCCTGATAAATCGTGTGCATAGTTTAGCCTTATCTATTACATAGTCGTCGCGTAAATAGTTTAAATTGGAAATGACCTTTCGTTCTAAAAATAGAGCGTTGAAATTTTCCTTTACTCCAAAGGTACACGTGGTGATGAAAATTTTTCAAACTTCTCCGTCTTTATCAAATTAGCGTTTGTAATGTCGTCATAATTCATTTCGTATTGCTTGGGATTTATCATTACAGTTGCAATGGACTGAAACGAAAATAAATTTCCGGTAATAATATTAAATGTGATAAGCTTCTTTTTGAGAGCTGAGGGGTGATGATGATAACAAGACTAAGCTATTGGTATCAGAAAGCGTTCATTGCACGTACCAGGATGTATGCATGTCATAATGCATTAGTGAGAACAGGGTTAAAACTCGTCATGAGAAAAATTAGTCCGAGATTACTTAGTCCGAGATTACTCTGACGTCTAACGGCTGTTTAGCCAGACAAGCTGGGGCCGTGGGACGTCAGAGCTCGTCCCACGGCCCTAGCTTGTCTGGCAAAACAGCCGTTGGACGTCAGAGTAATCTTGGACTAGAGACAAATCAGATGAAGACTCAGCATCAGAAACCAAAAGTAAAATAGGGGACAAGTCAACGTATTTATGTAGATAAAATTAATCAACAACATTGGTTTTTTTTAATTTGATTATTTTAGTTGATGAGTTTTTTGTAAGCCAAAAAAGTGTCCCATGAAATTGTGTCTTCCTGAACTATATTTCACAATTCATCTGTGAAATTTCGTTCGGGGATAGAATATCACATTTTTAAACTATAAAATAGTGCCCCCATTAGTGAAAATTGTCCCAAGTGCTTGGACATAATTTCATGGATGTTTTATATAAAAATATGTCACAAGGGACAATTTTTCATAGTGTAGCTACTTTTTTCTGTCCCTAAAAAAGGGAAATAATTTAGCAATCATTGAAATGTTTTTATCAATTCATTAACAGTAAAAATGCAAGTTTTGACAAACAAATTCCTGCCGTTAGATTTCTTTGGTGTTCATTTTTTTTTTTTTTTTATGAAGATAACAAGTATGAAATAGTTATTTTTCAGACTGAAAACATCTTCTTAAAAGGCCTCAGAATGCAGGATTTTGCATCTAAATTTCAAAAAATTTATGGGGGGGGCATGCCCCCAGACCCCCCTAGCAAGTTCGCGGCCCGCTCACTCGTGGGCCGTTGGCCCACTCACAGGGCTACCTGACACAGAACAGGGCTAGTTGAATATAATTTTTACTAGCCCTGTGGGCTAATGACTATAAAAGTTAGTGTCAACCCCTGTATCTTCTTCTTTTTTTTATTTTATAGATTTCCTTATAAAAGATAAAACCATAAAAATTGTTAAAAAATCGACATTGATGGTTAATAAATCCTAGAAGAAGTTGAACAATTTCAGCAATGATGAAATATTTTTTGAGAAATGGTCCTACTGATAATAATTGATATCAGTTTTCAAGAAAGACACTGCCTTCAAGGAAATAAGGTCGTAATTAATTAAATATGTTTGAGAATTGCTATTAACTTAACAAAGACATATTATGCGTAATGAGCGGAAGTACACAAGCCATAATTTCCCACCCGGGCTGATAACCCATATCAGGTGCATCTCGTGCACAAAACCCATAATAGTGCCTCTTGTGCAAGTTACTTCCGGTATGGATTGTTTCCTTTTCCATTGTGACGTCAGATATTTTTTATGACTACGTCAAAATTTACAGGAACTTTTGTGGAGATAGTTTAGTACTTGCTAACAAATGCCATTGACAATTATGCATCATTTTATAGTACAACAAACATGGAGTGATAATGATCATAAAACTCTTCCAAATTTTCAATTTTTCTAAATCCCTCTATTGGAAATAGTAACATAAATAAATATGGAGATGTTATTGTTGTGCAATTATTGTGTATTTGTTGGATTCATTATTTAATGTTTTTATAAAGTTTTTGACAGTTAATTAAGAATTGAATGCTTCTTTTTGTAACTTCATTGGGGTGTAAAAGCGTTGACCGAAGTACATTTTGTTTCCGCGCTTCATTCTAAAAATGTGCGCACGGTCAACGCTTTTACAACCTTATGAAGTTACAAAAGGAAGCATTCAATACTTATAATTACAGTTTTTAAGCTAGGATCATGAAAACACGAATTTTATCAATTCTTTTTTTAACTCACCTGTGCACTTTATTGTGGGACCTCGTGTTATCATGAATGAAAAGTTTTATTGAGTAATGAAATTTCTTAAGGAATAACAAGTGATGTGCAGTTAGCCAATCATACTAACGTATTATAATGAAACATACATCTAATGTAATGATTTTGTCATACATAAACCAATTGTCGGAAGTATATGATAAAGAGATTAATACATGGCCATTTCCATATCGCCCCGGGTATCATCCCTTGACCCATATCAGCACCTCAACTATGTCTCAGGCTGATATGGGTCGTGGTCTGATACCAAGGCGATATGGAAAAGGCCATGTATTAATCTCTATATAAACAAAAGTCAAATTAAAACTTTGAAGGGTATTTACTTGTCTTGATTAATGTTCATATAAAAGTAACATTTAGTACTAACCTATTAAACCCCCAGGAACTGCATACTGAAGATCATTTTGTTCTGCAAACAATGACAGAATTCTAGATCTGATTGGTTTACATGTTAATTTGCCCTCTTGGTCTTTAGATACAATACCAGGTCTTACTTCTATTTCTTGACCAACCTGTAAAAAAAAGTTTTAAATATCTACTTTTCTTGTTCTCTATCGGCTAAAACAGCCATATAAGCATGATAAGTATGACTGAATCAAAGTATTGGCGTAAAAAAAAATGTGTATTTTTTTTAATGTAATTTGTCGTGTCGTGGCAATGCTCTATTTCCATTATGATATATGCGTTATTGTTTATTACAAAATGTATTATATTTTTGTATGCTATAGGTCCTTATTTGGTGAATAAAATATTCTTTTCAACCCTATTCTTTGTGTCAATATTGTTGAATTCATGACTGAGAATACAATTAAACTATAACCATGATAACAGTATTCTCAGTTTATGTTTTCTATATTCATTTATAGTTCCAGAATTATTTTTTCATCTTGGGCCAAATAAAAATATATGTGTGGTTCCAGTTACCCTACCTACCCAGTTAAAAAAAAAATCTTTATCATGTCTATGAAATATATTGGTTCATGGTATTCAATGAATCAGCAGGCGCGTAGCTCCCTATACGCCAACACGCAGTTGCGTGCACATCAATTCGGCATTCAAAACAAAAAAAATGGCAAAATAAATTTATAAATTAAATGTTTAAAGGAAACACATATATGTAATCGCTTTTTTTAATGATGTACAATGTAATGTCATTAAATAGCAGCATTTGGTTTCAAAATTAAAGTTTTATTGGAGATGAAAAGACTAACAGTAACATATTAACTTGCATCTATTACAAGATTTGAATTTGTTATACTCTAGTAGTTTCGGGGCACATTTTACAGAGTACGGTTTAACTGTTTGGACTGCGATGTACCAATTGACATTAGATTTATCAGTACCCTTTGATATCGTTGAAAGTATGACGAGGCGATGTGTTCGACAGACTACCAGAGCCAATCCCCCAAGCAAACACGCTTAAACAGTATTGGAAAGTCTCATTATATTTTGCGTTCATAGACCACATGATAATGGAACTGGAGTCGCGTCTGATATCATCAGGAAATCGCTTCTATGCGCATTATCTGCTTCCTTGTGTTGTCGGTAATACAACAAACGAACAAATCTCTGCATTGTTAGAGACATATGAAACTGGCCTGACATATAATTTGTCAAATTCAATCGGGAGGTCGCTCAATGGCAAACACGAGTGCTACCGCGGAGAGATCGTTCAGTGTACTACATCTTTTGAAAACATATGTATGAAAATTGATTAACCATGAACAACTACAGCTAGGTTATTATCGCTAGCATTACTGCATTATATTCATCGGGATTTCAGTGTGAATATTGACAAAGTAATAGAGACGTTCCCGAAGAGCAGATTTTGGACAATTTTGTGTAAATTCTGTATCACAAAAATGTGTTGCTTACATATTCAATTAATCATGCTTTACTCTATTCAGAAGTCAAGATTTCTAAATAGTTTTGCATTCATGAATTGTTTATAAGTCCTATGTACATCACAACATGTAGCTCCTCTTTAAACCGTCCAATGACCGAAAACCGAAAAAAAAAAAAAATCTGCATAAAAGGGTCCCAAAATTTTTTCAGGTAGTTGCTTGCAGATCGTTTCTTTCTAGCTACGCCCCTGATCAGTCCCAGTTGTTTCTTTTTTATCAAAATGATATATATTCTTAACAAAGTTATCTAACAAAAAGTCTGTTAATGCTTAGTTTTCTCTTTAGGTATCATTGTTTTCTGTCTACTGTGCCATTTGATTTGTGCAAATGTAGTTATTATCGTAAAATACAGATTTTTGTCATATCTGGTCCGGTTCTGACCAGTAGTTTACACTGAAATATTAAATGGCCTCCGAAAGCAATGAAAAATACGAAAATAAACAATGTTTGACAAGAGATTTGGAATGAATATGGCGTTTTTAATGCATTAAATGGATGAAACATAAACTAAAGCCAATTATGATCACTTTCTCAAGAAAGACCAAAACTTATTTAGCTCATAATCAAACTTTTCACTCTCGATTTACAAAAAGTGATAGGAAGAGAAAGAAAGTAATACTACTGTAAAATTTTGCAGACCATGTGGTATTAATCATGTCACAAGTGACAGCTTGGGGTATTCCTATCCAAACAGTTATCTCCCAAAGGGCAATTAACACCTATTTGATCACTCTTAATTGTCTATTGTCCGACTTGAAGGGATTAAAGGTGATATATTTTTTATGATCACAAGCGGTAATTATATGAAAGTTCAAAATTTAGGACATGGCTTTGCCATATAGAAACGAGAAAAATAACATCCTCAAAATAATTATAGTGTCGTGGTACCGCGATGCTAAAATTGGAGCATGATCTGCTCAGTCTCTAGTTTATTAGTATGAAGGTGCCACACATGGAGCATGATCTGCTCAGTCTCTAGTACCAAGGTGCCACACATGGAGCATGATCTGCTCAGTCTCTAGTACTATTAGTACCAAGGTGCCACACATGGAGCATGATCTGCTCAGTCTCTAGTTTATTAGTATGAAGGTGCCACACATGGAGCATGATCTGCTCAGTCTCTAGTTTATTAGTTTCAAGGTGCCACACATGGAGCATGATCTGCTCAGTCTCTAGTTTATTAGTATGAAGGTGCCACACATGGAGCATGATCTGCTCAGTCTCTAGTACTATTAGTACCAAGGTGCCACACATGGAGCATGATCTGCTCAGTCTCTAGTTAATTAGTATGAAGGTGCCACACATGGAGCATGATCTGCTCATTCTCTAGTACTATTAGTATGAAGGTGCCACACATGGAGCATGATCTGCTTAGTCTCTAGTTTATTAGTATGAAGGTGCCACACATGGAGCATGATCTGCTCATTCTCTAGTACTATTAGTATGAAGGTGCCACACATGGAGCATGATCTGCTTAGTCTCTAGTTTATTAGTATGAAGGTGCCACACATGGAGCATGATCTGCTCATTCTCTAGTACTATTAGTATGAAGGTGCCACACATGGAGCATGATCTGCTTAGTCTCTAGTTTTCCATGTTGTGTGTTTTGTATACTGTTGTTTGTCTTTTGGTCATTTTTTTGTTTTTTTACCATTTGTTGTCATTTGGTTTTTACCTTTTTTTTAGTTTGGTTAACTCTTTTGAATCTTTCACTGCAACATACATTTTTAAAATATAATTGTACATTGAAAGGCTTCATGTATTTGATAGAATGAATAGAAATTTCATATCAATTCCTACTGTAAATTCAGAAATTTCAGAAATTATTGCTAGCATTTATTATTGCTATTCTGTCATTAGTTAAAAATTCGTTTTTGATTTTAGCGATATTGAGAAAAATCCTGTTTATTTCATGTTAAAAGATTTCAAAATGCGAGTTTAAATTATTGCGATTATAATACTGTTGCATTTTTTGCAATAATAAAAACCTCGCAATAATTTCTGAATTTACAGTATATCATCCCTATCTACTTAACAGGTCCTTGGCTAGCATATTTGGTATACTGTGGATTTATTTATTTTTTGTGGGTACCAATTTTCGTGGATTGAACAAAACTTACACTTTCATGAATATTTAATTTCGTGGTTCTGTCAAAGTCTGCATAAAAGCCCATGGTAAATTTGTAATTCATTGAAATTTTAAACTTGTGGTTACCTTGTTCCAACAAAATCCACTTAAATTGGTATCCAACAAAAGATAATGGGTCCACAGTATACAGGTTTCTCAGGATGATATCAAGACTAATATGGAATCTATATATAATGCACTGTAACCAATTTCACACATTTGATAGTAGTCTGCTAAATATAAAGTACCTTTAACACCCCTCTCAAAATACTTCCTCCTGCAACACCTCCTTTCAAATCATCTACTTCACTGCCAGGTTTGTTTACATCAAATGATCGAATAACTAAAATACAAATCATATCTTTTTGTCAATTCACTATCAGCATACCTTTGAATAGGTACTAAAATTATTTTTTATACTCATTTATTTTTTTTTTCTATAATTTTCTGAACTAGCTCTATTTATAATGTGTCTTTCATCAAATCAGTCTATTTGACTGTAGGATTGACTATATCATTACTTATTTCTATTGAATATTGATTATTGCTTAGGATAAAATAATTAATCTGTTTCAAATGTTCAAATTACAGGAAATTATCATGAAATTTATATGCAATAATACATAAGGTACCAGTATCTGCTTCTGTAGATGGGAGACAACTCTTAACTCAATTAACTTAAGAAAATATCTTCAACTTGTCATTTCTATAATTTTTTTTATTACATTGGTTGCAGTGAATTACATTGATTTCCCAGTTAAATAAAAACCGATAATAAACGTGTTTATTTCACTCTCTGACGTCATACAACAATAGGCATTGTCAAGACGTCTATAACGGAGGATCAAAACTAATTGTGAATGCGTAGAAAAAAGATATAGTTCCTTACATGCTGTACATTCATTTCTTTAAAAAAAAAAGCCATTTGCCGATGTAATAAAAAGAATAACTAATTAAAGAATTCATATTAATATATAATTACCTATTAATCTGGGTTCTGATAAAAAGTCTCTTTTAGGTACAGGAATTTTTTTAACAATGTATTCACAAATGACATCTATATTATATTTTAACTGAGCTGATACTGGTATTATTGGAGCTCCTTCAGCTATTGTTCCTATAAACATAAAACACAAAATATAGATCTTATGATGAAACACACTATAGTGTATATACATTACATTACATTACATTTCTTATACAGGGAGAGAGATTCTGATAATGAACCTCTTTAAAAAAAAGTTACTATTTACTAACAAAAATGATTGGTCTATTTTCTTTGTTAACTAGGGATGTTGGTTGTTTTTTCTTATTATTCTTTCATCATATCTAATTCAAAACTTATCACACAACACTTCATGGTTTGACAATTAGTAATTTTTAAAAGCAGTACTGCAAACCCATGGTCTAAAGATGCCTGAACATCAGATTTCTGTTTTCTGTTGTTGAAGACCGTACAGTGACCTATAGTTGTTAATTTCTGTGTCATTTGGTTTCCTGATGAGTTTTGTAATTCACATAGTGATATATATATATATATTTTTCACTCATCTGCCAGTGTTTGCTCCTCAGTAATATTTTTGTTGTTGAAATGAGGAATTCATTAAATTTAACTTATTTTACTGGTCCTTCTTTTAAATCTTGTCTCTCCATCATTGAAACGGAGCATAGTTAAAAACAAAACTGAAATCAGTTTGACTGGTTTTAATGGCAGCAATAGAGAAAAAAACTTTTCTAGGACCAGCTTCCTGTATGTTTTACAAAACCTACAAAATACTATTTTCAACTATAATTTCCCTGACATAGACGAAACAATTTTTAATCAAAGGAAAGTACTTGATAACACACATCTACCTTCAGAGTTAACAACTTAAGGATATAAATACCTTTAACAAAGGCTAAAATCTGTTCATACTGTTCTTTTGCTTGACTTTCTTTGACCAGATCTATTTTGTTTTGTAATATAAGTATGTGTTTCAATTTCATGATTTCCACTGCTGCTAAATGTTCTGATGTTTGAGGCTGCGGACAGGATTCATTTCCAGCTGAAATAGTCAAAGTTAAATGTATAAATCATCATCAGGGTTTTAATTCATGTTAACCAAATTTGGCTTCCTAATAGAAAAATGTATTGATTAGATAATATCTATAGATTTATATTTTATATAATGCTATTGTATTTGTGTATATTATGTTCTAAATTGGAAGTTATAAATAATAAATTAAAAAAAAAAGTTTGGCTAGTTAGTTTGTGTGGTTTGATGAAGTATTCAACATTCTTTGTTCTCCTCATTTAGATATACATGCATATTTTCGCCTAGATGTATCTAATATATATAATGAAAGCAAGCTCAATACCCATGCCCCCATATATTTACTAAGAGATATTCTTCTGATTTTTCACTCTTCAGAGGTTTTTGAAAACCATCGCCCAAATTAAAGAGGATATGACAGAAAATTAAGGTGCTATCAAGGCAACAAGAAACAATATTGGTTTCTTTGTCAAATTCCAACTCTGAAAAAATTGTCCTTCATATTACATTTTTTTAAATAATCAAACTCATTCAACATCAAATATAGGTGCTTGAATGGTGACAACAAAGTGATGATATACACATTAAATCATTTAAAACTATGCTGTGTGGTTATAATTATATTTACAATACAAATAAACAGCTTTCTTTTTAAACTATATACCTATTAAAAGTAATGCTGCATCCATAACAGCTGCTCCGTTCAACATGGTTGCCATAAGAATGTCGTGACCTGGACAGTCCACAAAGGAAACATGTCTATTCAAACAAAAAATTTAAATATAATAAATAAAGTTTTGTGCATTTTTTATACTCATGATTTCTTAATGTTTTTGATTGCCATTTTCTGACATTTAATCTTAATAAAATACAGATGAAACAATTTGTTCAAACAAAGAATCAAGATTCAAAGTATTCTACTGAATTATGGCAATATAAAATACAATTACTATCTTTTGATGATGTAAATATGGGATTTATTGACTTTTGAAAAAGGGATATTCAATAAGGCTGATTATGTTATCCTGATTATGTTTCATGTAAATACGTGTGATCACTTTTCTCCAGTTAAATGTACTTTTTTTAGTTCAAAATCCAATTCATAAAGATAAAACATACTAAAACAATACCAATTCTGAATAAATTTCTATAATTGAATTCTGCTATATAAATAATGACTAAAATTGAAAATGGAATCTACAGTACCCTTCAAGAGTACCAACTCTCCCACACCCTACACCAAGGAAAATGTCGGAGCCACTCCGAAAAACTCCGATATTCCTCCTAAAATGTTGGGAGGAATTTGGGAGTAATCTCTCCCAAAATCAGGTAAATGTTTATTGTGATAACGAGCTCACTCTCTACACCGAGGAATTAATTGCCCTTATCCTACTTTGATCTATACCGGCACAAGACTGAATGGGTAATTGAATTACCTGACAGGTAAAGGTTGAAGTAATAAAGAATTATATTTCCGGTCTACTGTACCAGTTTAAGTGTCAAACAGGTGTATAATTTTAAATGTCTTTAATACTAATTAAATTTCATTTGTGGTAATAAAAACTAAAGTCAAAATATTTTCGTATTTTTTGTTAGCCCATCTAAAAATATCTTAACCTTAATGTACTTGCTTTAAAAAAAAAAAAAAACGATTATAAAATATAGCGGAATATGTGAAAAACAAAATATTCTACTTCAAAGTTAAAGTCTTTATTTAAAAATTATAAGTCTAAAAGTTTTATATATGCAAGTAAAAAGGAAAATTTATTCACCATTCATTAGACAAAATAATTGCCCCTTAATAATTGTGTAAATCTACGGCATTTTCTTTTTACGATTATCTAATTGCTGGAATGAATAAAAGATTTAAAAGCAAAATGTTGTTGTTAATTCTTTCAATTGTATTCAAGGACTTCAAGTTTTATAAAAAATGAAAACTACTTAATTTTGACCTCGATGTCTTCACCAGTAAATTAATATTTTATTGACGAAATGAGCATACTTGTGTAAAAATAACCGGAAATTTTCGCTAAAATAATTTGAGCAGTTAAATAAAATTACGTGTTTGAAAGTTTTGTATATTCAAGTAAAAAGGAAAATATTATTCACCATTCGTTATGCTTTTAACAATTACGGCATTTTCGTTTTAAGATTTGTTGGCAGTACAGCAGAATAATAATACATTTCCGTTACAACAGGAATACTTCCAGCTGCATTAATTCAACTTTGTTTAATATTAATTTTCGCACAATGAATGTAAATTTGTGTATTTTCAACAAAAGATTTTAAAAACAATTATTTGCCGTGCGAAGACAATTCCACGATACACATCTCAGTTATCAACAGTTTGGGTTGAACTTGAACTTGACTTACTTAACAATGTTAAATGCTAAAAATAGTTAACATCAATGTTATCCACAGCATGAGTTTTTTAAAGGGCGGGAAAAAATATCGCATACTAGTAAACTCAGGTGACCTTTCTGGCCGACCGTGGGAAAGTCCATTCAAGGTTTCTAAAGTTGCAGAACGACATTTTTGTGCAATCGTATTGAGGCTCCAGAAGGTCCTTTTACAATTGATTTATCGGGAAAATATAATTCTTATCCGAATAAACGTGAACACATTTATAACTATTTGAATTTTAATGTTTTATCTTTCAAAAAAGAAAGTACATTTATAGTTATATGTCCATGGTCAATAATATAGATTTACAGTTGGTGATGTATTAATTGAAATTATGATGGAAATTGTCCGGGGTGATTGATTGTATTCAAATGACAATAATCATGATAATACGATAAAGAAATGCCAATTGTAGGCGGTTGGGAAATTTTGAAAATAAAATGATGACTGATTTAACTGGAATAGAATATTATGATGGGCAATTATGAGGTTTGATAAATTTTATTAATAATTAAAGGATTAGTGACCTATCGGATAGCGATAAGCGGATTACTTATCATCACAACTTTTAACATCTTTTGTAAACGTAAAATGATTGATCGTCATAAACTTGTCAAACACCGGTAGAATTATAGTACATTTATTATATACTTAATGTGAAAATATTTTTCGCTTTCCAAATTCAAATGACGAAATTGATATAAATACTTTCGTCAATTTGAAAACCGTTCCGTAAAATGCGAAAATGACGAGCACTATCAATATCACTTGAAATTATTTTCTTTGTCAACAAGAGTTGTCATTTAACAGTTTCTGTTCGTAATTTGAATTATTCAAGTCTGTATAAATGTACCGAGGTGGTGAAACATCATATTTTACATTGCTCAATAAATTAAGTTTACTTGATGATTCGATGAATCGGGTTACCGAAAAAACAACATGATTTTATTAGCCAGTTGATTTTTTAATAATGAACAATTAATGCGCTGATATTGCTTATTGAATAAGTTATAAAAGAAACTAATTGTGGCAAAATCGTCCTTGCTGAAAGAACACAGTTACACAATGTATGACCTGACCGGACTGTAATAGAAACACAAAATAACAATTTTCTTCATACTTTTTCGTATGTACGTTCTATTTTAAAGATAACGGCATAAGACACAAATATAAAGGATAATAATTATCTTATTCTAAATGATATTGTCACATCTTTATCTGTCAAAGAAAGGAAAACATTTGTTCAATTTATAATACCGTGATTTTAAAGCACACCTGTGCAACCAAGATCGATTAAATGTTCAAAGGTAAATTATCTGGGTAATCCAATTATGTTGTCACGCGTCGTTAATTTGAAGTACATCCGATGGGCAATAAACCAATTAACAGCCACGCGGTGTTGGGAGAGAATCTTTGGAGGATTTTAGGAGTGAAATCCGCGGTACTCTGTGTGATTCCGAGAAACACGGAAATCGGAGAAAAAAGTTATCGAATCGATATTTTTGAAGAGTACTGTACTAAAGAAAGAAATAACTTTCAAACCTGAGGACTCTAAATTTTCCACTACATCCAGCTCTGTCACATGGAAAAGCATCTTCTTTAGAACTGCCACAAGATCTGTAGCAGCCAGGTCTTGGACAAGAGTTGTTGTCACATTTATAAATCTGTAATAACACAACAAAAACAATAGTTCTTTTTATAGCGAGAAAAATACAAAAGCTGCAGTTTTTCTTTCATTTTGTGAAATAATTTCTAATCCATGAAATTTTTTTTTAATATAAGATTTAAAGAACAGAAAAAACATAACAGAAAATTTCAGCATGTTGAAATGTCTTTTCTAATCAATCAATTCCTGCTTTACATGCAGACTCAGTTTGTCCTCTGCACTGTGTTGCAAGGAGAACAAAATAGCATGACAACCATCTCACATCCAATGTATTCTCACAATATAATATTTATTTATTGAATAAGTTTCCAATGCCGTTGCTTTCCTCACCATGGCTAACTAGCACTTAATGACTATAGTGGTTCTGGAAAATTATTATGCATGCAAACTAAATAGCTATTTCATGATACCATTTCATAAAGGATTTTATATTTTTGTTTATTCTAATTCTACCTCGAGTTAGAAACAGCCAATAGACTCTCTGATGGATGATTTACAGACACTCTAACAATTCATTTGCATTGTACATAATTAAATGGTTATTGATAAATTAATTAATGAGTGATAAATTTCTCTTAGAAGATAAACTACACAGAGAACAATACCTGTTGTATTTGTTCAATAGGACAAATGAACTGCCAAAAGTTTAAATGGACAGGTAACTATCAGGTGAATCTGTGTTAAACTTTCATTGGGTTAGCAATAAGTACCATAAATTTCATGGGTGTCTTATTGTTCAATCTTAGCTAAAATAATAAAATGACTTACTTTTGCATTGGCATATCCAAGTTTTATGGTAATATTTCTTTCAAGTTCATTCTTGAACCTAACAGTCTGCAAAAAAGCATAATAGAACAAATGTATATATTAGAAAACTTAATATTACTTCTCCAATTAAATAAAAGTACATATACAAAGATTCAAAGAAAAGACATACACAACTTAAAATAACCAAGGGGTCATCCATAATTGTCAACCATTTTCCAAAGTGTACAAAACGTACACTTTTTCAGACCCCCCACCCTCCCTCAAAAAGTGTACATCAACCATTTTCAGATTTCAAGAGAGCAATCAATCATTCTTAATAAAAAGAAGATCCTGTTTATTATATTTTAGATTAATATAGAAATTTGCATTGAAAATAAACTAAAACATATCTGACTGTTTTATTTGATGACATCTATCTGTGATGCTTGTGTTTTGTTAGAATAAAGAGTTCAAAGATTAGTGTTTCCCCTATCACACAGTGGGAACTCCAATGAAAAAGGGCACCTAGAGGCTAGAGCATGCAAAAGATTAACAAAAGGGCACATAAACTATGCTAAGAATCAAAGAAAGGGAAATGCATGGTTATATTGCATTGGTAAAGTATGGACTGCCAGTTGTTGATGGAATCAGAGCTTAAGACAGCAATCAACAAAAGTGTAATGTTTTAAAACATTTTAAGTTTTTAAATTTCCCGCCTGTATTTCTATTTAAAAAGTCCCTGTAAATATGCCATTCATGGCACTATTATCGTTTGTGTATATATACTGTAACGTGTACATATATTGGATAATTTTTAAGGTTAAGGTTAAACTTCATATGGAGGTGTTCCTAATTAAAGGAGGCTTATACTAAGAAAATTAAGTTTACTTCCGGTTTACTGGTTTACTGTTTTGGAATACATTACAAGGAAATTAATCGAAGGACCAGTTTAAAATCTTTTCACAAAATGGTGTCTTGTCAAAATCAAAACATTCAAAGAATTTAGTGTTTCCATCAGTTTTGTTTATTAAACAGAGTGAAACGATAACGATCTATAATAAAGCAGGTGAAATAGACAATCGGGGGTACTGAGAAATGCTTGCAAACTTTTTGTTTAAAAAATTTACAAGTTTACATTTTTGAAAGATTTAGTTTTCATATGATTTGATCTTTTAATCCGGATTGAGGAGAATTATGATATCGAAATAAATATCATCAAGTGAAAATTATAAAGAAGAAATAAGAAGAGAAACACACCCAAGCCAATTCTTGATTTTATACATCGACCTTCCCTACGGAAACGAAATAAATTCTGGAAAAAAAAAGCGTACGGTAAAAATGTTGCTTTTTTAACCCCCTCCCCCCAAGTGTACGTTTTGTACACTTTGGAAAATGGTTGACAATTATGGATGACCCCCAACACAAAACAAGATACTGTGGATTTTTTCCCCCTTGGTATCAATTTGCATGGATTAAGGAAAACTTACATTTTAGTGAAGATTTAATTTCATGGTTTGTATACAAACCAATACAACATTTATCATTGGTGGAACATGCAGATTTGTGGTTCACATGTACCCACGAATTCCTTGAAAATTGAAACCCAACAAATAATAATGAATCCACAGTAAAAGAAAAATATGACAATAAAATATTTTTGCAAAAAAAAACTTTGTCAAAGGATCTGGTTCGTAATACATAAAGCAAAAGCTCAAGACTTCATGAGGAAGAAAAACTAACCACTAAAAAGTGCATTATGTAATTATTAGAATAAGAATACCACACTAAGTGTGCTATTTGAATTATAGAGAAATTCCTACTAGCAGTGATATACCGCTACCAGTAAAATCAATAATTTCAACAAATAAAGTAGAAATATGCAATACCACACATACTGCTTAAGATTCTCCACAAAATTTGGAATTCTGTTGATGAAATAGATTTAAGGTTTGTGAAACCCCTTTATGAATCATGCAAGTCTATGTTTGGCTATGATAAAAATTAACTTTGTCAATAAATAACCAGATGCTCCGCAGGGCTCAGCTTTATATGACTGCAGAGGTTGAACCCTGAACGGTTGGGGCAAGTATGGACACAACATTCAAGCTGGATTCAGCTCTAAATTTGGATTGTGATTAAATAGTTGACACAGCATAGGTTTCTGACACAGAATGAATGTGGTCTAATGAACTTAAAATTTTTGTTTTGCCTTTGAGCAATTCACTATGCTGTTGAATATTAATCGTCTCAAAAAAATGTTTGAAGAAATTTTCTTATTTAAGAAATCTGAAATGAGAAATTTTTTTTTTTTACATCCCCCTTTCCCTTTTTCCAAAACTGATCTCAATTCAAATTTCTAATGGAGTTTGCAACAATAACTACTCATTTAAATACAGCATAAATATTAAAATGTAAAAAAAGTGCTTGTTATCACTGAATGGTAGATTGTTTTAATTTATCAGTTGGTAGTAAAAGTGAATATACATTGTATATTGTATAAAACAATGATTAAAGTTGATTCAACTACTATTCTGGACAAAGAAAGATAACTCCAATTGAAAATTTCTTGATATTGCACAATATTGTGCAATTAGATATTTCTTGCTATTGCGCAATACTGTGCAATTGAAAATTTCTTGCTATTGCACGATAGTGTGCAATTGAAAATTTCTTGCTATTGCTGAATACTGTGCAACTGAAAATTTCTTGCTATTGCTGAATACTGTGCAATTGAAAATTTCTTGCTATTGCACAATACTTAGTATAATAATTTTGGATCCTGATTTGGACCAACTTGAAAACTGTGCCCACAATCAAAAATCTAAGTACATGTTTAGATTCAGCATATCAAAGAAGCCCAAGGATTCAATTTTTGTTATAATCAAACTAAGTTTAATTTTGGACCCTTTAAACCTTAATGTAGACCAATTTGAAAACGGGACCAAAAATTAAGAATCTACATACACAGTTAGATTCGGCATATCAAAGAATCCCAATTATTCAATTTTTGATGAAATCAAACAAAGTTTAATATTGACCCTTTGGGCCCCTTATTCCTAAACTGTTGGGACCTCAACTCCCAAAATCAATCCCAACCATCATTTTGTGGTCATAAACCTTGTGTTTAAATTTCATTGATTTCTATTTTCTTATACTAAAGTTATTGTGCGAAAACCAAGAAAATGCTTATTTGGGCCTTTTTTGGCACCTAATTCCTACAATGTTGGGACCAAAACTCCCAAAACAAATCCCAACCTTCCTTTTGTGGTCATAAACCTTGTGTTAAAATTTCATAGATTTCTATTCACTTTTACTAAAGTTAGAGTGCGAAAACTAAAAGTATTCGGACGACGACGACGACGCTACGGGATACCAATTATATACGACAAAAAATTTCAATTTTTGCGGTCGTATAAAAAGGGAAGTAATTCAAAAGTTTGACAACATTTCACTCTTTTACAGGTCAGAAACCACTAATAACTTAAATCTTACAAACCTGTACACCAGATATTGCTTTGACTACAGTAGACTTCCCATGGGCTACATGTCCAATGGTTCCTGAAATTTACATACATTTGCATATCATGTATTTAGTTAATGTAACCAACTTCATTTGTTTTTAATTTACATCTTTTCTTTAACATGTTTTCTGTTACAATTTAAAACTGTCTTTGAAATATTTTAAAATGGATTCAAAGTGTTCATATTTGGTGATTTCACCACATCAACTGTCATCAATTAATTATCAAAAATTCCAGATTGCTGGAAATTCATGCTTCTCTAATTTCCTTTTGTTTTCTTTCGTAAATTATAGTTATGCTTTATGTGAATACTTAAATTCTACAGAACACTAGAAAATGAAACTGAATAGTTACAGAAGTACATTTATGTACCTACCTATATTTATAGTGGCCTGTCTACTGATAACCTCTTGTGTCAGAGGGGTCAATTTTTCAATGTGCTGAAAATATATTAATTAATTTTACTTTACACATTAAATTTATGTTTACTAACAACTGATGCACTTTTCTTTCAGAAGATTATAAAAAAAATCACAATATTTCATTTTTCTCAAGTTTTTTGCCCTTATAATCAATAACATTTCAGCACAGACACTGTTCTTTGTGTGTATATAAGTAATACATTAATCAAAATATATGATGAATACATGCTGCAGAAGAAATAAAATTGTACTTTTCTGTCTACCCACATACTTGATCCAAGTCAGGATTCACCAAATTGAGTGAAATTTTCGACTAAAAGCTTGGATAAAAGCCTTGAAACGCTACCAAAATGTGTTAAAATGATATAAGTAGTTTATCTAAAGTTACTGACACTGAGTAATACTAATTGTTATTAAACAAGTGTCTTTTACATACTTGAAAAGAACATGTAAATAATGTTCCTCAAAGCTTGTCAAAGTAAATTTGTAAGATTTAAATTTAATTTTCAAGGTTTTGAATAATCTTCCCTAATGCTTCTATAATTATGTTACAAATGAAGATGGTAATCCATTGTTATCTTAAATAATTTCATAGAAGTAGCTGTGGTATAGCTGTTTTATTTGGTAAATACACTGATATCATGCAACAACAAATTTAACAATTAGAATCTAGAGAGGTCAGGAAAAGTTTTAATATGTATAAATTGGTTATCCTTTAAGTTTTTGAATACTTTTATTGACGGTTAGGTTTTTACTATTGTTTCATTAACAAGCTGAATGACTTAGGGAAATAACTCTAGTTCCTAAATAATTCAGCTGAACAAGTAAATAATAAACACTTGTATAAGTATTACCACTGTCAGTGTGTTCCTAAATATTTGAAAGTTATACATTTGTATGCAAGCATAAATACTAACAAGAATGTGTCCATAGTACACAGATGCCCCTTTGGCACTATCATTTTCTATGTTTAGTGGACCGTGAAAATTGGGTAAAAAACTCTAATTTGGCATTTAAATTAGAAAGATAATATCATAGGGAACATGTGTACTAAGTTTCAAGTTGATTGGACTTCAACTTCATCAAAAATTACGTTGACCAAAAACTTTAACCTGAAGCGGGACAGACGGATGAACGAAGGGACACACAGACCAGAATACATAATGCCCATTAATGGGGCATAAAAATATACATTATTTTTACTTTAACCTTATACTTTTACTCACAACATTTGAACTCATTTTTGTTCAAAAATAGAAATAATCTCAGGTTAACTATGCAAAAAGACTCCTTTAAAAAAATCAAAATCACTAACTTTCTTGGATTTTTAGTTAACTCCAGAATGTTATACATTTGTAAGTAACATAAAATTAATTCCTATAGACTCGTATACTTATTTAAAAGTATAAATAAATCTGACCA
Source organism: Mytilus edulis (assembly GCF_963676685.1). NCBI lineage: Eukaryota > Metazoa > Mollusca > Bivalvia > Mytilida > Mytilidae > Mytilus > Mytilus edulis. Next base: position 64,100,549 of record NC_092353.1, on the reverse strand, counting down.
ATCAGAATGATGAAATGACTACCTATCTATATGTTACCTGAAGTTCCATCATTAAAAATAAACTTAAGAATGACTTGCAACATACATGTAAACAAATAGCAGCTCCTGATTTATAAGGGGATTTGCCCAATGAGAGGTACTGATATGAATTTGGAAATCCTATTCTTTTTATACATGTAAACTGAACACCTCAAAACAGGCATTCAAATGAATAAACAGTTTATTTAAGCATATGTATATATACTTATTCAAAAAATATAGTAATATAATATCACACACAAAAAAAACAGAAGCATTTGGTCCCCATTTCAATTAAACAGTTCAGGAATAACAATTTTACAAGTAATTTTTATTTACTTGAAAAAGAAAAAAATATATGTATACAAGTAAATTTATAGGGTACTTATACAAGTGAATTTTATTTACTTGTATAGGTAAACAAAAAAATGACTTAGTTATGTCCCTAAGACATTCAGATTTTTTCATTTCTTAAATTCTCAGGATTTATTTGCTCTAATAGAATTTAAATTTGACTGCCAATTGCAGATGTCTTTACTAGTCATTTAAGTGTAATGTCATGGACACTGGAAATCCCATTTGTCTGTTATCTTCAGTACACTGGTCATTTACAAGCCCAAAAGGAGCAATTTTTGAAGGCTTTGACAAATACTCTAGATCTTTGCACAATCAATTCTTTGTTGAATCAATGAGATGAAACATTGAACTCTAATCAGAAATTATGAGCTTATCTGGGAAAAATAATTTAAGGCATGATTTTTCATCTCAAAACTTGAGAATTTTGGTTGGATTGTAAAAAAATTTACTTGTATATATTATTCAAACATTATAATTTTCTTATATATGAGTATATTTATTTTTACTTCTTCAAGTAAATAAAAATTACTTGTACAAGTAGTACCCCTGACTGTTATTCGCAATTAACCGAATATTTTCATGTATGTATAGTTCACATTTCATTGATGATCCTTTGATAGTTTATTACAAAAACGAATGTGTGTATGCGTAGCCTGCAAAGGCCAATTTGGGTACTAGCAGACACTGCCTATCTATAAAGGGGTTATCCCTCATTTGAGAGGTTGATCCCGACCTGACAATGGCTGAATTGACAATTAATCTTTATCTGTTTCAATCCCACCTTGAGAATTAGTAGGCTTGTTTGATAATGGCAACAACTAACTGGTTATACATCCATTGATTTGGTTCACATATGGAGCACAAACCCTCTCCTCATATGACATATCCATGCAACACCAGGAGGATGATAATGTTAAAACTCTCATCCACAATTAAATGCTCAGTTCATGTAAACCATTTTAATATTCAATTATCTCTTTAAGGAAAGGCATCATGTATATTATTAAAGTGAACTCTATCAAATATTTTCATTATAATTTGATGGTTCGGGTTAATTTCGAGGCCATCTGTCGTAAAGGCAGAACCTTTTTATTTTTGTTGTGTGGGTAGGATCAATTGGTAAAACAATATCTTAAAGTTTGAAAGTATTAAGACACTAACGAGAGTAGAAAGATCTTGTTTTGATAGATGTGGTTGGAGTCTTTTTGTTGGTTCATTTTCTTCGCCTGCCATGCTTCCGTTTTCAATATTCTGATGCAAGATTGCAGACAGTAAAGTGCTGATTTCTGTGTATTTGTCATATCACCAAAGATTTGTTTATTCATGAAGTTGAAAATCAATCCATTTTTTTTTGGTAGTTGTATACAAAATATAATTAATTTTATTTACATCACGAATCAATAAAGTCGCAGTTTCTGCTATTTATGTTTAAAGTGATACAATCAACAAATGGTAACTTTACTATATAAAACGAAATTAGAAGTACTTCCGTTTTCCTACAAAAATGAACCAATCGGATTAGAATACGTACTTTCATATTGATATCATTGCGGTTGATTTGATCACGCTGTATTTGTAGGAACTGTTAACAAAAACATTGCTAAAGAAATGATTTAGGGTCATGTTTTAGAATGAGGAAATTGAAATACAAGAGAAATTTCATTACCGTAGTTCTTGTTATGAACTGTAAAACAGTATGATGTGACCGGCAAATATGAAAAGAAACTTCTGATAGTATTGATCTGCATTGTTTATATTTGTTTGTGACTCATGGAGCACATGTCCATACACTGAGATGTTGCAAACAACATGGATTGCATTAGTTCTTGGCTTTTGGTCATCTCTTTACCTCCTTGATGCATTTTTGAAGGTATAATAAATTATACTCGCTAAGACACATTTTTTTCACTGCAAATAAGAATAAAATTGGTTAAGGGGTATCAGGTAGTCCAAATAATTATGATGTCTGGCAAGGCTATTTTTTTTTTTTCTGGGACGCCTTCTTACGAAGGAAGGCGTCCCAGAAAAAAATTAAAATAGCCTTGCCAGACTTTATTTGGACTAGGGTTTCTGGTCAATCTGTCCCCAAACTGATCTGGCCTCATGTTGATCCGGCCCAAAGTTGATAACACTGACTAAGAAATCAACTATATTCTGCTACACACTGAATAACATGTGTATGACACAGCTTGAGAAATTGAACCGATTCATCTATGCTTGAAAAAATTGTCAGTGGTTTTCGACCAAGTAACCTTTGAAACAGGATTTTGTCGTCATACATGCTTAATTCACAGTAAAGCTGCCTTGGAAAATTGTCACTTAAAATGTCCCACCAGACTTCTCGCTGTGCATTAGTACTTAGGACAATTGCAACAAGCGTGTACGTAAACATCTTTAAAATTCCTTGTACATATATCACATGTATTACTTGTTGTATTTGGTATTTCAGTTAGTAATTTAGTGATTAAAAAGGAATTTCTAATCTCATGATAGGAATTTGAGTGTTTCCAAAATTCCGTAATTGTCAGATGAGACAAGGTTAACAAGGAGAGCAGAAAAAAATTATGTGATTTCCTAGTGGAATAAAAGCTGATAATTTTGTATATGAAGTACATCTCTTAAAATTTCACTCCTAATGTCATACAATGCTTGGTGTATTCAAGATGTTGCTGATGACATTGAATCTAAATAAAAGAGATTTTTTTTTTATGGTCCGGCCATAGCGGAGGGGTCATTAAGTTTACCCCTTGTCCTTTTTTACATTATAATACGTCTGTACGTACATATGTCCCAAAATTGGTTTCCGTTCTCAAACTTTAGTTGGCCTCAACCAAATGTTATGAAACTTATACACAATGATTATTACCAAAAAAAACATAGATAGAGTTTGAAATTGAATGGTGTCATTTTTTCAGTTCAAGAGTTATACATAACCCTTTACAAATGGAAATATTGCTGAATTTTTCGTTTCTGTTCTCAAACTGTAACTGGTTTCTACAAAATGTTATGAAACTTATACACAATGCTCATTACTATATCATCACAAAACACAGATAGAATTTAAATTTGTATAGCTTCACTTAAGTTTTACAGTTCAAGAGTTTTACTCCTTTACACATGTTACAAAAAGGAAAAATTGCTGAATTTAGATTTAAAAAATATTCAACTTGTGACTGAACAACACTGATAATTAAAATGGATTTTAATGTGTTGTTTGGTCAGTTTATGAATATCTTTCTATATTTTTTTTATGTAGTACAATGTAGTATGCTCATTTATATTCAATAACAACAGCTTAAATTTGTTAAAGTTTATCAGTTTAAGTTTATTATAAGTATTTACAGCTGATTGCATTGAGTGTGTAGGTAAATGTAACACCTTTGGTTAGCTTGCTTGCTAGCTGAACCGTGAAGTCATTATTAGGTTAGGTAAACTGACCTCCTTAAGAGTAGACTAGTCTGACAGATAACCAATCATCTGTCTGTAGGACTAGACTACTTCGAAAGGAGGGTAGTATACCTTACCTTATAATGACTTCACGGTTCAGCAAACACGCAAGATATTCAAAGATCTTACCTTTATTTGCACACTCAATGCAATCGTCGTACTATACATGTACTAATAATATTTCTTGAAGAGAAAAAATGAATTTAAGATAAATATCAGATTTCTTGTGAAAAAAGCTGCTTTTCCATGTAAAAAACAATCTACACTGTATCTTAACACAGAAGTTTAATATTTATATAGAAATATAACAGCATTGTATGATAAAACTTTTCTGATTTCAGACACAGAAATGGTCAGGTCGTCAATACATAGAAAGATTAGACAAGACTGGATTGTCTGTTTCTATTTGCCAATTAAGATGGTATACAGCTTTGTTCAACAGGACATTTGTCAAGTTGGGACAATGGAGACCACATTTTCTGAGAGTGTGGTTTAACTGTGGAGTTGTTTTTGGACTGCTGGCAATGATTATGTCTATATTTTTGTTGACTTTATTGGTATTTAACACTTTCCGACAGCAACCAGTAGATCAGCAAGTTTTGACACCTGTTGTAAGTTGAAAATAAAGTTTATCAAAATATTTGACAGTTGAAATTCACAAATTCATTAAGGATGTATTCTTCTGACATTTCAGTCTGGATGAAATTTAATTTGGAATTATTTCCAAAACAAGTGATACATGTGGAAAATAACAATGACTTTTAAAAATGTTAAACTTAACTCTGAAAAAAATGATTCTTTCAAATTTTATTACCAATTAAGTCTGTCTTTTTAGCCAAAATAGGTGAGGGTTACAACTTCTACAAGAAATGATTTTAAAAGAAGCATGTACGTCCCATATCACTTTTTCTTTTCAAATTTCTTAGATATGTATTTCTTTAATCATTTATAACAAAGAAGCTGAAATAATATGTATTTTGTTCTTAAACACATGTAAGAGAAACATCACAAACTTATAAAATTGACAGCATGATAATTTGAAAAACCATTAAAATATGATAAATCTTTCTTATATTAACACCTACCTAAAGTTTTTTTTAAAGTAAAATTTATTCAGATTGGTCCACTTTATCTTTATTGAAAGTTTGAAAAAAAGTTTAATTTGAAAATGTGATTTTTTTCACGATAATAGCCCAAAAAAATGTTAAAATGATGAAAAATGGGAAAAACCTCAAAATTGGGTTCTTTCAAAGGGTCATAGCAAAAAAGAAGTGCACAACTATATGATTTTTTCTTTTCCTATTACTTTTTTACAATCATATAAACCCCAAAAAACAGGTTAAGAAAAAAAGTTTAATTCTAGAAATGTGTTGGGTGAACTTGGCTCCTCAGAGGTATACATTCTTAAATCAAAGGACTTTAATGGTCAACACAAAAAAAATGTTTTACATTATGTACATGTGTACAACAAAAGAATAATTTTAGTTCTGAACAAAGAACACTATCTTTTGCTTTATTTTACAACATTAAATATCACTTAATAAATTTCAAATCAGAAATTGCTGGAAAAAATAATGTGTCCATGTCAGTATGACAATATAATCAAATCCAAAATTCAGGACAATTTAACTGGCTATTCCCACCATTAAACAACTGAATTCAGAATCCCTGAAATAGATTTCCCCTCATCAATTTTGTTGTCCCCCATGTTAAGCATGGCTTGGGACATGGAAACACCGGGTGTCTGTCCATCAGGTCTGGTTGGCTCTCTAGTGTGTACAATAGGTGCCAGATATCATAGATTTGTATCTAAAATATCTTGGACAAGTTCGAAAATCAGTGTCGATCAATTATTTTTATACGACCGCAAATTTTGAAAAAATTTTCGTCGTATATTGCTATCACGTTGGCGTCGGCGTCGTCGTCGTCGTCGTCGTCGTCGTCGTCGTCCGGCGTCCGAATACTTTTAGTTTTCGCACTCTAACTTTAGTAAAAGTGAATGGAAATCTATGAAATTTTAACACAAGGTTTATGACCACAAAAGGAAGGTTGGTATTGATTTTGGGAGTTTTGGTCCCAACATTTTAGGAATTAGGGGCCAAAAAGGGCCCAAATAAGCATTTTCTTGGTTTTCGCACTATAACTTTAGTTTAAGTTAATAGAAATCTATGAAATTTTGACACAAGGTTTCTGACCACAAAAGAACGGTTGGGATTGATTTTGGGAGTTTTGGTCTCAACAGCTTAGGAATTAGGGGCCAAAAAAGGGCCCAAATAAGCATTATTCTTGGTTTTCGCACAATAACATTAGTTTAAGTAAATAGAAATCAATGAAATTTAAACACAATGTTAATGACTACAAAAGGAAGGTTGGTATTGATTTTGGGAGTTTAGGTCCCAACAGTTTAGGAATTAGGGACCAAAAAGGGACCCAAATAAGCATTTTTCTTGGTTTTCGCACCATAACCTTAGTATAAGTAAATAGAAATCTATGAAATTTAAACACAAGGTTTATGACCATAAAAGAAAGGTTGGGTTTGATTTTGGGAGTTTTGGTCCCAACATAATAAGGGGCCCAAAGGGTCCAAAATTAAACTTTTGTTTGATTTCATCAAAATTGAATAATTGGGGTTCTTTGATATGCTGAATCTAACTGTCATGACTGTGTATGTAGATTCTTAACTTTTGGTCCCGTTTTCAAATTGGTCTACATTAAGGTCCAAAGGGTCCAAAATTAAACTTAGTTTGATTTTGACAAAAAATGAATCAGTTAGGTTCTTTGATATGCTGAATCTAAAAATGTACTTAGATTCTTGATTATTGGCTCAGTTTTCAAGTTGGTCCAAATCGGGGTCCAAAATTAAACTTTGTTTGATTTCATCAAAAATTGAATAAATGGGGTTCTTTGATATACCAAATCTAACTGTGTATGTAGATTCTTCATTTTTGGTCCTGTTTTCAAATTGGTCTACACTAAAGTCCAAAGGGTCCAAAATTAAACTGAGTCTGATTTTAACAAAAATTGAAATCTTGAAGTTCTTTGATATGCTGAATCCAAAAATGTACTTAGATTTTTTATTATGGGCCCAGTTTTCAAGTTGGTCCAAATCAGGATCTAAAATTATTATATTAAGTATTGTGCAATAGCAAGTCTTTTCAATTGCACAGTATTGCGCAATGGCAAGAAATATCTAATTGCACAATATTGTGAAATATCAAATTTTTTTTAATTAGAGTTATCTTTCTTTGTCCAGAATCAACTTAAATCTTTGTTATATACAATATACTATGTATATTCACTTTTTACTACCAACTGATAAATTAAAATAATCTTTACCATTCAGTGATAACAAGCAGTTTTTTTACATCTTAATATTTTATGATGTATTTAAATGAGTAGTTATTGTTGCAAACTCCATTAAAAATTTAATTGAGATTAGTTTTGGAATAAGGGAAAGGGGGATGTGATTAAAAAAATTGGGTTCAATTTTTCTCATTTGAAATTTCATAAATAAAAAAGAAAATTTCTTCAAACATTTTTTTGAGAGGATTAATATTCAACAGCATAGTGAATTGCTCTAAGAGAAACAAAAATTTTAAGTTCATTAGAACACATTCATTCTGTGTCAGAAACCTATGCTGTGTCAACTATTTAATCACAATCCAAATTTAGAGCTGAATCCAGCTTGAATGTTGTGTCCATACTTGCCCTAACCGTTCAGGGTTCAACCTCTGCGGTCGTATAAAGCTACGCCCTGCGGAGCATCTGGTTAAAATATAAATTATATGAAGAATTGCATTGTCAGCATGTCTACAATTATTGGCTGATTCTTGATTTATATTACAGGTTAATATCATAAATGTTCTTGAAGAGTTAAAGATAAGTGCTGATCAATTGTTTTTAAAAGAAAATATTGATTTAATATATGAAAAATTGAAATGTTATTGCCCTTGTGTGTTCAATTCTTGACAGAACTTTATGAGACTTATATCATAGTTTTATACAATTTATCTGCAATGGATTTGAGACTTTCTAGAATAAGTTCTGTTCAAATCTTTTTATACAACCACAAAAATTAAAAAAAATTTGGTCGTATATTGGTATCCCGTCGTAGTCGTCAGCGTTGTCCGAAGATGGATGGTTTCCAGATAATTACTTAAGTATAAGTAAATAGAAATCAATAAAATATTACCACAATGTTTGTATCTACAAAAGGAAGGTTGGGTCGATTTTGGGGGTTATGGTCCCAATGGTTTAGAAATTAGGGGCCCAAAGGGGCCCAAAACAAGTATTTATCTAGTTTCAGGACAATAAGTTGTGTATAAGTATTTCAATTGCTCTGATATTGTACCACAATGTGCATACCATAAAGTAGTAGGTGATGATTTATTTTGAGGGTAATGGGGCAAACTGTCTAGGAATTAAGGGCCAAAAAGGGGCCAAAAACTAGCATTTTTGTAGTTTCGGGACAATTGCTTATGTATTACTGTATGGATCTCTCTGATATTGTTTCACAAGGTTCAATATAACGAAGGGAAGGATTTGATTTAGTTTTGGGTTAATATCCCTGAACATTTAGGAATAAGGGGCAAAAAAAAAGGTCCAAACAGAAGAATTTTTGTCGAGCCTGCAACTTTTGTTGCAGAAAGCTCGACATAGGGATAGTGATCCGGCGGCGGCGGCGGTGTTAGCTAACTTCTTAAAAGCTTTATATTTTAGAAGGTGGAAGACCTGGATGCTTCATACTTTGTATATAGATGCCTCATGTTACGAAGTTTCCGTCAGTCACATGTCCAATGTCCTTGACTTCATTTTCATGGTTCAGTGACCACTTGAAAAAAAAGTTAAGATTGTTTGTAATGTTGAATTCTCTCTTATTATAAGTAATAGGATAACTATATTTGATATGTGCGTACCTTGAAAGGTCCTCATGTCTGGCAGACAGTTTTCACTTGACCTCGACTACATTTCATGGATCAGTGAACAAGGATAAGTTTTGGTGGTCAAGTCCATATCTCAGATACTACAAGCAATAGGGCTAGTATATTCGGTGTATGGAAAGACTGTAAAGTGTACATGTCCAACTGGCAGGTGTCATCTGACCTTGACCTCATTTTCATGGTTCAGTGGTTATAGTTAAATTTTTGTGTTTTGGTCTGTTTTTCTCATACTATATGCAATAGGTCTACTATATTTGTTGTATGGAATGATTGTAAGGTGTACCTATCTAGCGGGCAGATGTCATGTGACCTTGACCTCATTTTGATGGTTCAGTGGTCAAAGTTAAGTTTTTGAGTTTTGGTCTTTTTATCTAATACTATATGCCATAGGTCATCTATATTTGGTGTATGGAAATATTTTATGATCTTTATGTCAGTCGCGCAGGTTTTATTTGACCGTGACCTCATTTTTCACGGTTCATTGCACAGTGTTAAGTTTTTGTGTTTTGGTCTATTTTTCTTAAACTATAAGTAATAGGTCAACTATATATGTTGTATAGAAGCATTGTTAGCTGTACATGTCTGCCTGGCATGGTTCATCTGACCTTGACCTCATTTTCAAGGTTTATTGGTCTTTGTTTAGTTATCTTGGTTAATGTTAAGTTTGTACTTAGGACTATCAACATAATATCAATGATTAGTATAGAAGGCGAGACATTTCAGCGTGTGCACTCTTGTTCTAGTTTACAGGCAATAACTTGGGTTTAAGTGTATGGATCTCTCTGAAATTATACTACAAGGTTTCTTACTACAAAGGAAAGGCTGGAATTGAGTTTTGGGGTTCTTGCTCCAGGTGGGGAGGGGGGTTCCTATAAGTGATGGTCAAAAAGGGGCCCAAATAAGCATTTTTGTAGCTTTCAGTTTTTTACTTGTGTTTCAGTGTATAAATCTTCCTGAAATTATATCACAAGTTTCCATACTACAAAATGGGGGGGGGGGGGGGGGGTTATTGGGGGTTATGGCCCAAATCATTTAGCAATTAGGAGCAAAAAAAAGGGGGGGAGGAAACAAGGGGTTTTCTGGTTAAAGGACAATTTAGAATTTAGACAATTTAAAAGCAGTGTAAGGGAGGTCATGCAATTAAAATTTAAAGAATACTGTTATATATGTTTTATTACTTGATTACCTCCCTTACACTGCTTGTTTTCAAAAGTTTCAAGAAGAAATCTTCAATTGCACAGTATTGTGCAATAGATTTGTTGGATCTTTGACCACATTTATTTTGTGACGAAAACCTATATTATGTCAAAATTTGATCACAATCCAAATTCAGACAGTATCAAGCTTGAATATTGTGACAAAATTTGCCCCTACTGTTAAGGCTTCGACCACTGCGGTTGTATAAAGCTGTGCCCTGCGGAGCACCTGGTTAGTATTGCATTTCATTAATGTATTTCAGTGAATTATTTTTGTTTTCAGATGCCAGGAATCAACTTACCGATCTCTCAAATGTCCTACTATCTGTTGACATTACTGGTTTGTGGAATCTTACATGAAGTAGGCCATGCTATTGCTGCTGTCAGGTAAGAAAGGGAGATCACTCATCATTAAATGTCCTACTATCTGTTGACATTACTGGTTTGTGGAATCTTACATGAAGTAGGCCATGCTATTGCTGCTGTCAGGTAAGGAAGGGAGATCACTCATCATTAAATGTCCTACTATCTGTTGACATTACTGGTTTGTGGAATCTTACATGAAGTAGGCCATGCTATTGCTGCTGTCCGGTAAGGAAGGGAGATCACTCATCATTAAATTTCCTACTATCTGTTGACATTACTGGTTTGTGGAATCTTACATGAAGTAGGCCATGCTATTGCTGCTGTCAGGTAAGGAAGGGAGATCACTCATAAATGTCCAACTACATGTATCTGTTGACATTACTGGTTTGTGGAATCCTACATGAAGTAGGCCATGCTATTGCTGCTGTCAGGTAAGAAAGGGAGATCACTCATCAAAAGTCATCATTAATACAGCAGTGAAAATCTACATCAAGGATATGCAAACCTTTGAAGTGTTTAGATTTCAACAAAATTACAAATTATTTCTGGTGTTAAATCTTTAAAAAAAGATATGGCTAAAATTATTAACAAAACCATTAGAATTTTGAGAAGAACATTACTGTTACATAAAATAAGATTTCTACAGGATTCTAGTGGATTTGAATGAAATTTTAAACTTATTTTTGTTGCATTGCTATTTCATACTGATCATGATTAAACTATTCAGTGTATCTTGGCAACCCATCAATCATTTGCATTATCAGTATTTATAATTTCTGTAAGTGACATAAAAATGTGCAAGCAGAGTCTTTGCTGACATGTAAGATTAACAGGTTTGAAGTGAATACTAACTATTTTATTTAGATATCTTCAAAGTTTGGAACCAAGGGAGGTGGGTTATACAGGTTCACCTCTGCTTCACCATTCCTTTGTCCGTCTACCTGTTAACATATTTCTTTTCTATTCTTCTCAAGATCTACTGTTTTAATATAAAAACTCATGTATTTTTAAAATGTTATGTTATGTTATATATGAAATTTAGATCACGTTTTCAACAATTACAATTCAAAGCTTCTCTATGAATTAAACATTCTTCTGGTTATTCATTATTATGTGATATGTTTCTCTTCCTTTTATGTTTGACTACGGCTTTTGTAAAAAAAAATAGAACTTCTTGATATATGTGGAGCTCACAGTCCATCTCGTTTTCTACATTAAAAAACAAAATAGGAGGAAACAAAAACAGTATTTCTAAATGAACCATCTAGCTTTCTAATGATGATCATGTTTACTATGGTATCATAAATTATATTTTATATCCTTTTTTTCAGGGAACAAGTACGAGTAAATGGTTTTGGTTTGTTTATATTTATTTTATACCCAGGAGCGTATGTGGATTTATCAACAGAGCACTTACAAGCAGTCTCCCCACTACGTCAGTTGAGAATTTACTGTGCTGGAGTGTGGCATAATTTTGTAATTGTTGTATTAGCATTATGTGTGCTGTTGATACTACCTTTACTACTGGCTCCATTCTACGGTACTGGAGAGTCTGTCGTTATAACTCAGGTCACAGAGGTATACGGTAGTATTCTTATTATAGTATTTTTATTATAGTATTTTTATACGACCGCAAAAATTGAAAACTTTTTGGTCGTATATTGGTATGACGTTGGCGTCGTCGTCCGAATACTTTTAGTTTTCGCACTCTAACTTTAGTAAAAGTGAATAGAAATCTATGAAATTTTAACACAAGGTTTATGACCACAAAAGGAAGGTTGGGATTGATTTTGGAAGTTTTGGTCCCAACATTTTAGGAATAAGGGGCCAAAAAGGGCCTAAATAAACATTTTCTTGGTTTTCGCACTATAACTTTAGTATAAGTAAATAGAAATCTATGAAATTTTGACACAAGGTTTATGACCACAAAAGGAAGGTTGGGATTGATTTTGGGAGTTTTCGTTCAAACAGTATAGGAATTAGGGGCCAAAAAAGGACCCAAATAAGCATTATTCTTGGTTTTTCGCACTATAACTTTAGTATAAGTAAATAGAAATCAATGAAATTTAAACACAAGGTTTATGACCACAAAAGGAAGGTTGGGATTGATTTTATGAGTTAATGTCTGAACAGTTTAGGAATTAGGGGCCAAAAAGGGGCCCAAGTAAGCATTATTCTTGGTTTTCGCACCATAACTTTAGTATAAGTAAATAGAAATCTATGAAATTTAAACACAAGGTTTATGACCACTAACGGAAGATTGGGTTTGATTTTTGGAGTTTTGGTCCCAACAGTTTAGGAATAAGGCGCCCAAAGGGTCCAAAATTGAACTTTGTTTGATTTCATCAAAAATTGAATAATTGGGGTTCTTTGATATGCCGAATCTAACTGTGTATGTAGATACTTATTTTTTGGTCCCATTTTCAAATTGGTCTACATTAAGGTCCAAAGGGTCCAAAATTAAACTTAGTTTGATTTTAACAAAAATTGAATCCTTGGGGTTCTTTGATATGCCGAATCTAAAAATGTACTTAGATTTTTTTATTATTGGCCTTGTTTTCAAGTTGGTCCAAATCAGGGTCCAAAATTAAATTTTGTTTGATTTCATCAAAAATTGAATAATTGGCGTTCTTTGATATGCCAAATCTAACTGTGTATGTAGATTCTTACTTTTTAGTCCCGTTTTCAAATTGGTCTACATTAAAGTCCTAAGGGTCCAAAATTAAACTAAGTTTGATTTTAACAAAAATTGAATTCTTGGGCTTTTTTGATATGCTGAATCTAAACATGCACATGCACAGTATTCAGCAATAGCAAGAAATCTTCAATTGCACAGTATTGTGCAATAGCAAGAAATTTTCAATTGCACAGTATTGCGCAATAGCATGAAATCTTCAATTGCACAGTATTGTGCAATAGCAAATATTTTCAATTGCACAGTATTGCGCAATAGCAAGAAATATCTAATTGCACAATATTGTGCAATAGCAAGAGTTTTCAATAGATTGGAGTTATCTTTCTTTGTCCAGAATAGTAGTTGAATCAACTTAAATCATTGTTTTATACAATATACAATGTATATTCACTTTTACTACCAACTGTGTCCGAAACCTTTGCTGTGTCAACTATTTAATCACAATCCAAATTTAGAGCTGAATCCAGCTTGAATGTTGTGTCCATACTTGCCCGAACTGTTCAGGGTTCAACCTCTGCGGTCGATAAAGCTGTGCCCTGCGGAGCATCTGGTTATTATAGTATTGCACAAGTTAAGTATGTTTACTGACCCTAACTGTACTGCTGTCGCCATATATTATAAATCATGACACAGATGTATAGTATTGTCAGGATAGATTACTATCAAGTTGGGGTCACATTGAAACTTGGTACACATGTACATTATGCTGTGAACTTTTTAAATCATATATCAAAAAAAAGTATTAACGAACTACAAGAAAAATTTAAAAAGGGGAAGTCCATCATAAATAAAAACAACACTTTATATATTTTATGCTTTCTTAAACAAATTCAAACCTTCAATTATATCAATCAAGAGAACAAATAGACAACCACTTGGATGTTCCTGACTTGTAATAGGAATTTGCTGAAGGAAATAAGTTACAGCGGGTCTAATATAGCTAGTTAAACTACCCGCTTTTGTAACAATTGTTTATACATGTTTTAGTTCCATTATATTAACAAATTGGACGATCAACCCAAACAGACATGAGGGAGTTTGCACTGATTTTATTGTTCAATGAACATAGAAATATAGATTAAAGTTTTGGTCAAGGTAGTTAACCATCACGTTGTGTCACATTAACTTGAATCTTGTTCATTATGTTCTAAATACAGCTTATTAAAGGTTTTTACACCAATCTCACTGAACAAGCGGGCATAAGTGTCCTATGGACTGATATTTTTATTATATTAAGTATTGGTGTTGTGTCACATGTTTGGAAAAGAGAGGCAGCAAGTTTTGATAATTCTCTAATTATTTTAATTTTTTTTTTATTGTAGAACTCAGCAGTATCTGGACCAAGAGGTCTTGCAGTTGGAGAAGCAATAACCAGTTTAAGTGATTGTCGTGTCACTAGTCTTGATGACTGGAGTACATGCATTTCTGTCAGTATGAAAGAACCAACTATGGGACATTGTATGGCTTTGAATTTAATTAAAGATTTGGATGCATCCCCTAAAAGTAAATATATCTACATTTAGGTTGAAATAATCACCTATATTGTTGTTGTGAATATATACTGTGGATTCATTTTTTTTCGTGGGTATCAATTGTCGTGGATTGCTGAAAACGTGGTTTCGCAATTCTCTGTATACAAAGCCTATTTAAAATATGTTATTCCATGAACATTTGAATTTGTGGTTCACCGGTACCCACGAAACCCTCGACGAATTAGTAAAGTGCAATATGTTCTGTTTCTCATACCAAAAAAACAAATATTTATAAGTTTATTACAAGGTGACTTTCAGCATTTGTTGTTTTTATTAGTATTTATAGCTTTTTTCTTATGGATTGATGATTTAGGAGAATCCTGAATGTCTCTGTATAGAACCAGTTATGCTTGTAATTATATCTGTACTTTGTCACAGATATATGAATATACCTTTTATCAAGGAAACTTAGAAATCTGTAATAAAATAGCTGATCAGACTTATTTGTGTATTAACTTTTCTGCTAATTTAAATGTTGTTTTTTTCCCTCCAGACTGGACTCGAACAGAAAAATCTATCGACTGTTGTAATAGGAGTAGTAGTACACACCTGTGTTTCAATTATCATACAAAGACTGCTCCCCATGATGTAAGTTAGTCATTTACACACCTGTGTTTCAATTATCATACAAAGACTGCTCCCCATGATGTAAGTTAGTCATTTACACACCTGTGTTTCAATTATCATACAAAGACTGCTCCCCATGATGTAAGTTAGTCATTTACACACCTGTGTTTCAATTATCATACAAAGACTGCTCCCAATGATCAAAGTTAGTCATTTATTTTAAGGCATTTTTATATGCCTATTGTTAAACTAGAAGTTGTAGGGTTATAAAAATCTCATGTTTGGTCAAAAGACATGGAAATGATTGATATGGAAACAAGCCATTAAATCTGTTTTTTAAATGTTATAAAACTTTTTTTTTTAAATAACTTAAATTTTACAATGTCAAGGTGATAAGATATAGATCTGTTGATTTCCTAAAACCAGGGGAAAAGAATAACTTTGGGTTCATTTTTATACATATATTTGTGTCATAACATTACCTTACATACACATACAAAGACCTTACAAAATAGTTTCCAGATTCACAGATTTGTTTTCTCTAAAAGGTATGTGGCAGATTTGGTTGTGCAAAGTGGAATATTGTTTCTTTTACTTAATGATGATACCTTTAAGAGAATAAATTGTTATTTTCAGAAATTTGCTTGTTTGCCAGCAAGAGCTATAACTGAGAGACCCATGTGTAAATTACAAAGTGATTGTTATATACCAAAGGGTGATGTTTGTGTATATCCTGCCTTAGATAATGAAACCAAATTACTTCAAGTTTACCATGGACGTAAACCACCATTGCTGTTTCTGGGTCATCCACTTGACCTGCATTACTCTGGTAAGTCAGGAATGTTTAATTTAAATATTGATAGATTTAAATAAAAAATACTAACTTGTGATATAAATGTAAACATTCCAGTAGATTGAAAGTTATCTTTCCATTTTCTGTAAACTCTTTAACATTGTAATGAGTCCAGTTCAATTGAGTTACAAAATCAGTACTTTCTTTGTCGTTTAATGGTTTATCAGAAGTTTTCCCTTGAAGTTTGATCCTTATAAATAAGGCTACTGTACCAAGAGAGGACTAGAGTGCTGCTGAATAAAAACTAAAGGTAACAAGTTGAAGATACTGAATTATTAGTAGGGAATCAAAAATTGTGACTTAAATGAAAACAAGGGAGACAAATCAAAAGAATCAAGTTCAGGGCTACAATAAAACAAACAGAAAGATGTATTACCTTAAGCATGTTAAGGGCAATGCTCTGAACAAATTAAAATGCTGGTAGTGATATTAAGGGAACTAGAAGGGAAAGAATATGCATCACACCTTAAATTATTGGTCAAAATCTCTAAAGGGACTAAATATTGAAAAAGTCAAATTTTTTTTTAAAATACGATCAAGATATAAAGTTCTATTTAAAAGTGGTGAAACTCTTAAATATAGGCCATTCTAATGAAATTTAAATAGAAAAAGCATATTCTTTTTATACGACCGCAAAATTTGAAAAATTTTTCGTCGTATATTGCTATCACGTCTGCGTCGTCGTCGGCGGCGTCGTCGTCGGCGGCGTCCGGCGTCCGAATACTTTTAGTTTTCGCACTCTAACTTTAGTAAAAGTGAATGGAAATCTATGAAATTTTAACACAAGGTTTATGACCACAAAAGGAAGGTTGGTATTGATTTTGGGAGTTTTGGTCCCAACATATTAGGAATTAGGGGCCAAAAAGGGCCCAAATAAGCATTTTCTTGGTTTTCGCACTATAACTTTAGTTTAAGTTAATAGAAATCTATGAAATTTTGACACAAGGTTTATGACCACAAAAGAACGGTTGGGATTGATTTTGGGAGTTTAGGTTTCAACAGTTTAGGAATTAGGGGCCAAAAAAGGGCCCAAATAAGCATTATTCTTGGTTTTCGCACAATAACTTTAGTTTAAGTAAATAGAAATCAATGAAATTTAAACACAATGTTAATGACTACAAAAGGAAGGTTGGTATTGATTTTGGGAGTTTAGGTCCCAACAGTTTAGGAATTAGGGGCCAAAAAGGGACCCAAATAAGCATTTTTCTTGGTTTTCGCACCATAACGTTAGTATAAGTGAATAGAAATCTATGAAATTTAAACACAAGGTTTATGACCATAAAAGGAAGGTTGGTATTGATTTTGGGAGTTTTGGTCCAAACAGAATAAGGGGCCCAAAGGGTCCAAAATTAAACTTTGTTTGATTTCATCAAAATTGAATAATTGGGGTTCTTTGATATGCCGAATCTAACTGCCATGACTGTGTATGTAGATTCTTAACTTTTGGTCCCGTTTTCAAATTGGTCTACATTAAGGTCCAAAGGGTCCAAAATTAAACTTAGTTTGATTTTGACAAAAAATGAATCAGTTAGGTTCTTTGATATGCTGAATCTAAAAATGTACTTAGATTCTTGATTATTGGCCCAGTTTTCAAGTTGGTCCAAATCGGGGTCCAAAATTAAACTTTGTTTGATTTCATCAAAAATTGAATAAATGGGGTTCTTTGATATACCAAATCTAACTGTGTATGTAGATTCTTCATTTTTGGTCCTGTTTTCAAATTGGTCTACACTAAAGTCCAAAGGGTCCAAAATTAAACTTAGTCTGATTTCAACAAAAATTGAAATCTTGGGGTTCTTTGATATGCTGAATCCAAAAATGTACTTAGATTTTTATACGACCGCAAAATTTGAAAAATTTTTCGTCGTATATTGCTATCACGTTGGCGTCGGCGTCGGCGTCGGCGTCGGCGTCGGCGTCGTCGTCGTCGTCCGGCGTCCGAATACTTTTAGTTTTCGCACTCTAACTTTAGTAAAAGTGAATGGAAATCTATGAAATTTTAACACAAGGTTTATGACCACAAAAGGAAGGTTGGTATTGATTTTGGGAGTTTTGGTCCCAACATTTTAGGAATTAGGGGCCAAAAAGGGCCCAAATAAGCATTTTCTTGGTTTTCGCACTATAACTTTAGTTTAAGTTAATAGAAATCTATGAAATTTTGACACAAGGTTTATGACCACAAAAGAACGGTTGGGATTGATTTTGGGAGTTTAGGTTTCAACAGTTTAGGAATTAGGGGCCAAAAAAGGGCCCAAATAAGCATTATTCTTGGTTTTCGCACAATAACTTTAGTTTAAGTAAATAGAAATCAATGAAATTTAAACACAATGTTAATGACTACAAAAGGAAGGTTGGTATTGATTTTGGGAGTTAAGGTCCCAACAGTTTAGGAATTAGGGGCCAAAAAGGGACCCAAATAAGCATTTTTCTTGGTTTTCGCACCATAACGTTAGTATAAGTCAATAGAAATCTATGAAATTTAAACACAAGGTTTATGACCTTAAAAGGAAGGTTGTTATTGATTTTGGGAGTTTTGGTCCCAACAGAATAAGGGGCCCAAAGGGTCCAAAATTAAACTTTGTTTGATTTCATCAAAATTGAATAATTGGGGTTCTTTGATATGCCGAATCTAACTGTCATGACTGTGTATGTAGATTCTTAACTTTTGGTCCCGTTTTCAAATTGGTCTACATTAAGGTCCAAAGGGTCCAAAATTAAACTTAGTTTGATTTTGACAAAAAATGAATCAGTTAGGTTCTTTGATCAGAGATGGGTCTGATTACTTTCAATGTAATTGATTAAATTACAATTACTTTGTCATTTGTACGATTAAATTAAATTAATGATTACATCATTTCTGAAAGTATCTGATTAAATTAATGATTACATTGGCAAAGTAATCATGATTACATCTGATTACAATGAATTTAAAAACAAAACATTTTGAATGATGTGGATGAATAAACTTTTAATATAACTATAGCATTTTTGAGAACGTATTTTATTTGGTTCAATAATAAAAAATGTTAACTTCAAATTAAACGTCATCTATTTAAATAAACACCAAATTTCACTACATATATATACATTACACTTTATCACCAATGTTCTCTAAATTATTTTGAATTAAATTTAATAAAGATATATCATAATCAAGAGTTTTTTTGTTTGTCTTCTGACCTCTTTCATAATTTATGTGTATTCCAAGTTGCAGTTTATGGAAGTTTAGATTAATATGAAGATCATTATAAAACGATGAATATACATGTATGTACAATATCTTTTACCAAGATAAAAGGTATATAATTGTATTATATGTCTCTGCTTAGGCTAATGATGACTTTTCAATACTGTAACAGTTTATTTTTTACTGAAGTAGACAAGCTTAAAGTAACCAAACCATTTTAGTATGTTAAAAATTTATCAAATATGAACAAAGGTTCATTTAATGACCAAAAACACAATATTAGATATTTTTCATTGTAATCAGAAGTAATCAAAAAGTAATCATGATTACATGGTATTTTGAAAAGTAATTGATTAAATTAAATTACATGTAATCAGATTTTTGGCTGATTAATGATTACACTGATTACTTGAAAAATTGTAATCAATTACAGCTGATTAACGATTACAATTACAATTACCCCAAGTCTGTCTTTGATATGCTGAATTTAATAATGTACTTAGATTCTTGATTATTGGCCCAGTTTTCAAGTTGGTCCAAATCGGGGTCCAAAATTAAACTTTGTTTGATTTCATCAAAAATTTAATAAATGGGGTTCTTTGATATACCAAATCTAACTGTGTATGTAGATTCTTCATTTTTGGTCCTGTTTTCAAATTGGTCTACACTAAAGTCCAAAGGGTCCAAAATTAAACTTAGTCTGATTTCAACAAAAATTGAAATCTTGGGGTTCTTTGATATGCTGAATCCAAAAATGTACTTAGATTTTTTATTATGGGCCCAGTTTTCAAGTTGGTCCAAATCAGGATCTAAAATTATTATATTAAGTATTGTGCAATAGCAAGTCTTTTCAATTGCACAGTATTGCGCAATGGCAAGAAATCTCTAATTGCACAATATTGTGAAATAGCAAATTTTTTTTTAATTAGAGTTATCTTTCTTTGTCCAGAATAGTAAGCAAGAAATATCTAATTGCAAAATATTGTGCAATAGCAATATTTTTTTTTAATTGGAGTTATCTTTCTTTGTCCAGAATCAACTTAAATCTTTGTTATATACAATATACAATGTATATTCACTTTTTACTACCAACTGATAAATTAAAATAATCTTTACCATTCACTGATAACAAGCAGTTTTTTTACATCTTAATATTTTATGATGTATTTAAATGAGTAGTTATTGTTGCAAACTCCATTAGAAATTTTAATTGAGATTAGTTTTGGAATAAGGGAAAGGGGGATGTGATTAAAAAAATTGGGATCAATTTTTCTCATTTGAAATTTCATAAATAAAAAAGAAAATTTCTTCAAACATTTTTTTGAGAGGATTAATATTCAACATCATAGTGAATTGCTCTAAGAGAAAACAAAAATTTTAAGTTCATTAGAACACATTCATTCTGTGTCAGAAACCTATGCTGTGTCAACTATTTAATCACAATCCAAATTTAGAGCTGAATCCAGCTTGAATGTTGTGTCCATACTTGCCCCAACCGTTCAGGGTTCAACCTCTGCGGTCGTATAAAGCTACGCCCTGCGGAGCATCTGGTTTACATATTGATGAATACTCTTTTAGTTCTAATTATAATTGTACTATTTTTTTTCTTTGACAGTTGTACTGAGTAATTATGTACCAAAAAGTTTTGCTATTCCATTGAATCTACCATATGTTGTAGAAACTTTCAGCAAGTATCCTTTCTACTGATTACAATTTTGTTTTCACGGTCAGGATAAGTATACCGATTTTGAATGTTTGCAATACATTGTATTTGTTTTATACATAGATCATCATAAATCAGAACTGTACACTACAAATGTTATTGAGATAATGATGAAAATGATAGTTTTTGAGTAAGCAGTGATTATTATACAATAAGATGTGGTAACATTTTATTCAATGAAACCATTATCCCCAGAGTCAAAATGATATGGATATGATTACTTATAGGTTTCCCTCTAGCCTTCAACAATGATCAAAACCAATATGGAAAAATCAATATGGTATAGTCAACTATAAAAGGCAGATACAACAACATTTGGAAATTATTTTAACAACAGAAACAACATCCAGATTTATGACATAACAATAAATGAAAAATAAATATGAGTGTTATACATGTTATATATGTTATACATGTTATATATGTTAAATATATAAATTCATAACATATTTTTTACAAAAAAATATGCATATGCAATAGCCACAGATTTGCCCCAGCTATATTTCTAAACTGGGATCAGTAACCAGTTAATGATGACATCATGAGCATTCCCAACAACAGCAGAGGAGGAAGAGGCTTGTTTTTATTAAAATGACAGCCGAATGTGTTAAAAAAGTAACTTGTTTATCTCCCTTTAACTGTGTTTACTAAAACGAATTTTATTTTTGCCAATGAGAAAACTATCCACCAGAGAGAACAGGACAAGGATGCTAACAACTATAGCCCACTGTTTACATCTGTTTTTTAATGTTAATTGATGTAGGAAACATTTCATCCTATTTTTTTCAGCATCTTAAAATCATCTAGATACCCAATTCTCTATGAAAAATATTTGCTTAACAAATTGCTGTTGCATTTCCCCCAAGAACTACACACCATTGCACCTTTATATTTAGTGCCTAATTTGATATTATTACCCAAGTTAAACGGTATCCTTACTTAATTCCTGGTTAATGTTTCTACATTGATTTGTATATGTATTTCCTTTCTCTCAAAAGTCAGAGTAATGATAGAAATTAGTAAGCAGAAGCTCACACTATATGACCTATAATGAATTGTTGTAAGAAATGGTATTTAGAATAAACAGTGTGTCCTGTATGATCCTTAACTCAGTACCAGATATTTAATATCTCTCTCAGGAGCATTAATAATACTGAATGTTGTACCCTGTTATGCTTTAGATGGACAGTGGATATGCCATGGGTTTATAGAGATAGCTCTAAGGTCTACTATATCAGACAGAGAAACAAGAGGACTTATTTATACTGTGATAATCCTATATGGAACATGTTTGTTATTTATAAATGTAGTCATAGCAATGTGGGCGTTGTTTTCATAGCATTAATTGTCTATTTCATCCAAGAAACTTGATGCGTTATAAATTATTGTATCCACACTATAGAAGTGTGCTATATTAAATTCACCTTGTCAATCTGTCTGTTCGTCAGTCCGTCCAACAAATCTTTTCATCACACATTTCTCTTGCAATACCGAAGAGAAAGTCTATATACTTGGTCAGAAGCTTGGTACTGCTGAACAGAACAACTTCTTATTTAGTCAATGTCTTATAATTATTGATTTTTAATGAGCATTTTTCTGTACGGTATATGAATTAAGAACATATGATACATGAATATATAGGATACAGATACTGTTATTACATGAGGGGGAGGACAGGGGTAAGGAAGACAGGGAGAAAGGGGGTGGGAGAAAGGAGAAAGGGGTAGGAGAAAGGAGAGGAAGGCTGGGAGAAAGGAGAAAAAATAAAATATCTCTCCTTTTAAAAAATGATCTAATATTTCAAGAAAAAATATCTCAAAAGGTGATGTTTTATTCTAATGGGAGAAAGGAGAACAGGGGTAGGAGAAAGGAGAAGAGGGGTGGGAGAAGGGAGAAGGGTACCCCCTGTCCTCCCCCTCTTACATGGACTGACATTTTTGAGATATGGCAGTTTTTGTTAAAATGATATTTCCTGTGAAGAAAAATATTTCCATGTAATTTCCCATTTTTTAACAGCTGTGGTCTCACTTTTTTCATGTATAAAAATCTTAGGAATCTGTTTTATTTGAAATTAAAAGCTGAAACTTTTATTAACTCATCAGAGACTAGAAATTTAACCACTTTGTGGCATCTTTGTCTTTTGTTTGACATTCATCTTGTTTGAAATGGACAATTATCGATACATTTTCAACAAACTACAAACCCTCCAATTGTTTTAAATCACTGAATCAATACTTCCTACTTAAGTTTAGAGTTTAATGAACTGAAATAATGTGTTTAATGTTGTTGACCTGGAAATTACTTTGTTTAAATATAATATATATCTCCCTATATATAGCTAGTGTTAATCCCTTAAATAAAAAAATCCATAGATTATCTCATCTAAAACATACATGTACATGTTTTGCATGTCAAGACTAAGATCAATTTAGAGGGCTTCTGTTAGCCATGACAACATTTTCTTTAATATGCACTTGTATTCACATCCACAGTATTCATCTTAATAATGTGTGGAAGAATTCAATCCTAGCCTAAAACATTAGTCAATAAAGATGTGAAGGTATGGAAGATTTAGGTATGATGAACATTGTGATATAGAATAGAAAATTACATGGATAGAGAGAGTAAGTTAAAGTGTATAAGTGAGGGGCACACATGTGTGAAATAAGTGTAGATGTGGTTTGTGTGTTCTTCATTTTGTTTAATGTGCAGAATGATATCATTATGACTTTTAAAAATTAAATAGCAAAATGAATTGTTTACATATGTTTAAATGTTTAATATGAAACATCATTATTAAACATCATCAAGCATGCATGTTATTGTATAACTTTTTCATAATATACATTTCAGTGTTATTCTAATTATTTCTCAGACAAAAAGAATTAAAAATTACAGTATAAAATACATAATAAAGGACATTGTATTTAAAACATGATACTTAGTCTTTTATTGATAGGAATAAAAAGTCTGTACAAATAATTTTATAATTATTATCATTATGCTACAAATATAATATATTTATATCTAAACTTTAGGCACCCAGCCAGAGGAATGTAATATATTGTTAATAACTTTAATGAATTTATACGCTTTTAAACAAAGCTGAGAAGCTGGCTCAAATTTTAGGGGTAAATGGTCCGAGTACACAGTTATTTCGTAGTGCATTTCTTTTAGACAATAAATGAAAATTTAAAAAATCCCACCTGCGCTTTCTCAATAATATTTTTACAGTGTGTTGTACTACTTTGGGGACAATTTATATATAAAATTATAGAAAACTTCATCAGCTCTAACTCAAAATATGGACAATTTTATGTTAAGGGGGTCTTGAAATCTTTTGACAGCTTCCGAAGTGCTAATTTTTTACCTTTTTCAGCTGGACCTTATCACTACTTTACATAAATATTTATGACCCAATTTTTTTTACAGTGTCATTTCACCCCCAACTTGCTATATGAGGCATAAAACATAGAGAAATAAATTTGGAAGGGGTATAACAAAAATTGGCAAGTAACATGTCCACACTAAGGACTATATTCGTGGACAACGAAAATCAAAGGACGATAACTGTGTACTCGGACCAAATAATGCACAATCAGTAATTTGCATGAATTTGCGGATATTCATTCATTTCATCTTTGTCAGATCTATCTATCTATCAAATGTCTGTTGTTGTATTAGGCTAACTTCATTAGATTTTTGTTTCGATCCTTCATTGGCTGTTTTTATGTATTCTTTTACTTTTATACTTGTAAATGTTTATGAGATATGTTTATTGTTCATTTTATTTCATCATATATTAATGAAACTGTTGGATATTTTCTTTGCTGGTTCAATGAGGTTTTACCTTTTTGTTTTAAAATGTGTACCGTAGTTCAAATTCATTTTGAAACCGGAACTTTGAAAAAGTGTATTAGTATCAAGTATACTTATAAAGTAAGATATTTTATTGTTAACTTTTACATATAATACATTTGCCTCTTTTTCATTTGTTTCCCTTTTCTAAAAGATTAGTTGTCTATATAACACATGGATCACTATTAATTTTGAATTGCTGTTAAATCTCTCTTCAACTTCTCTGAAGCTACTCTACTGATACTATTTTAAGTCAGATCTTTAACCGGGTGTGCAGTATTTATCATTGATTAAGGTTGTATGCAAATCCTCATTAACCTCTTATGTTACTTATATCATTGGAAGGTTTTACAGAATGGAAAGAACTTTAGGAGTTTGCTTAGCATAAACATTTACTCTTCAATTATTTGCACTGAAATATACAGTTTAATGAAAAACTAGGGGAGATAACTCATGTTCTACGGAAGGATCATGTTTTAAGTTATGGAGGGAAAAAATATTGTGGGTTGCTTTATATAATGCTATATTGAGATTAACATTTGAAGTACAAGATACACTGTCCAATTAGATATTTCAATGAATTGTAAAAAATAAATTAGTTATAAAAAGTAGTTGCAGTATGATAGTATATATTTTGAATGTGTGTTAGAATTAATGAAATTATGGGACCAGAAATTTGGAACAAATAAAAAACATATCGCTATTTTGTTATTTTCTTTATGATCACAAATACATATATCTACTAAATACAATTATCAACTGTTTGACAAAAAAGTTTCAGAATTTTCAGGATTAATTGTCTTTATATTCTCTTTTCCATACTGACATTTTGAATATGGATCTGTGTCACATTGACATTGACATTAGTAATACATTGACATTGACAATAGTAATACAATGAAACCCTGTAAACACAAATCCTTATTTTGTGGCTGATATTGGTATCACATCCTGGTCGTCAGTGTCGTTCGAAGACGGATGGTTTCAGGATAATAACTTTAGTACAAATGTATAAGTAAACAGAAATCAATAAAATTTTAACACAATGTTTATAACCACAAAAGGAAGCTTGGGATTGATTTTGAGGATTATGGTCCCTAAGGTTTGGGAATTAGGGGCCCAAAGGACCCAAAAACAGAATTTATCTAGTGTCAGAACAATAAGTTGTGTAAAAGTATTTCAATTGTTCTGAAATTGTACCACAATGCTTAATACCATGCATAAGTAGATGGTTGAGATATATTTTAAGGGTTATGGGACAAACAGTCTAGGAATAAAAGGCCTAAAAGGGGCCAATAACAAGCATAGGTGTCGGCGTCCGAAGACTTTTGGTTTTCGCACTATAACTTTAGTATAAGTGAATAGAAATCTATGAAATTTAAACACAAGGTTTATGATCATAAAAAGAAGGTTGGGATTGATTTTGGGAGTTTTGGTCCCAACAGTTTAGGAATTAAGGGCCAAAAAGGGGCCCAAATAAGCATTTTTCTTGGTTTTCACACCATAACTTAAGTATAAGAAAATAGAAATCTATGAAATTTAAGCACAAGGTTTATGACCATAAAAGGAAGGTTGGGATTGATTTTGGGAGTTTTGGTCCCAACAGTTTAGGAATAAGGGGCCCAAAGGGTCCAAAATTGAACTTTGTTTGATTTCATCAAAAATTGAATAATTGGGGTTCTTTGATATATGCTAAATCTAACTGTGTATGTAGATTCTTAATTTTTGGTCCCGTTTTCAAATTGGTCTACATTAAGGTCCAAAGGGTCCAAAATTAAACTTAGTTTGATTTTAACAAAATTGAATCCTTGGGGTTCTTTAATATGTTGAATCTAAAAATGTACTTAGATTTTTGATTATTGGCCCAGTTTTCAAGTTGGTCCAAATCGGGGTCCAAAATTAAACTTTGTTTGATTTCATCAAAAATTGAATAATCGGGGTTCTTTGATATGCCAAATCTAACTGTATGTAGATTCTTTATTTTTAGTCCCGTTTTCAAATTGGTCTACATTAAAGTCCAAAGGGTCCAAAATTAAACTAAATTTGATTTTAACAAAAATTGAATTCTTGGGCTTTTTTGATATGCTGAATCTAAACATGTACTTAGATTTTTGTTTATGGGCCCAGTTTTCAAGTTGGTTCAAATCAGGATCCAAAATTATTATATTAAGTATTGTGCAATAGCAAGAAATTTTCAATTGCACAGTATTCAGCAATAGCAAGAAATCTTCAATTGCACAGTATTGTGCAATAGCAAGTAATTTTCAATTGCTCAGTATTGCGGAATAGCAAGAAATCTTCAATTGCACAGTATTGTGCAATAGCAAATATTTTCAATTGCACAGTATTGTGCAATAGCCAGAAATATCTAATTGCACAATATTTTAATATTTTATGATGTATTTAAATGAGTAGTTATTGTTGCAAAACAAACTCCATTAGAAATTTGAATTGAGATCAGTTTTGGAAAAAGGGAAAGGGGGATGTGAAAAAAATGGGGGGGGGGGTTCAATTTTTCTCATTTCAGATTTCATAAAGAAAAAGAAAATTTCTTCAAACATTTTTTTGAGAGGATTGATATTCAACAGCATAGTGAATTGCTCAAAGGCAAAAAAAAATTTTAAGTTCATTAGACCACATTCATTCTGTGTCAGAAACCTATGCTGTGTCAACTATTTAATCACAATCCAAATTTAGAGCTGTATCCAGCTTGAATGTTGTGTCTGTACTTGCCCCAACCGTTCAGGGTTCAACCTCTGCAGTCGTATAAAGCTGTGCCCTGCGGAGCATCTGGTTGCTGGAGTTATTAGACTTAGACTATCTTGCAACTTGCTCACACCTTGTGACTGTATTCCACAAGCACACCGGTGAGGACATTTTATAGCTACTGAATATTAGAATGGCAGTATTTGTAATCAATATTTAAGTCAAGGAGTGTAAATTTGTAGCTATCAAATACGACTGATGGTTTATAAAAAAAACCAATACTTATGTCTCCAATATGGCTAAATATGAAGGAATAAAAAGCAGCCCTTCAAATTCAAGTCTCAAGGATAACATTCTAGAAAGTAAAAGAATATTTAAAAGTAAAGCAAATTGGAATACGATTTAAAAAATGGATAACTGGATAATATTTTGTAAGTTTTGTTATCTTTGTTTCTTATATCCACAAAACTGACAAAATCAAACATCAACCAATGGAAGGAGTGACACACTGTCATATTCCTGACTTTGTACAGGCATTTACTGAAGAAAATGGTTGGTTAAACCTAGTTTTATAGCTAGCTTAACATCCCACTTTAGGACAGTGGATTATAGTTCCAATGTGTTGTCACAAGAGTGCACACACTGAAATGTCTCGCCATCTTTACTAATCATTGATATTATGTTGATAGTCCTAAGTATAAAGCTTTATTACAACTGTCACATAAACTTAATATTAACCAAGGTAACTAAGCAAAGACTAATGAACCATGAAAATGAGGTCAAGGTCAGATGAACCATGCCAGACATACCCTTATGTACAGCTACCAATGCTTCCATACAACAAATATAGTTGACCTATTACTTATAGTTTAAGAAAAATAGACCAAAACACAAAAACTTAACACTATGCAGTGAACCGTGAAATTGAGGTTACGGTCAAATAAAACCTGCACGACTGACATATAGATCATAAAATATTTCCATACACCAAATATAGTTGACCTATGGCATATAGTATTGGATAAAAAGACTAAAACTCAAAAACTTTACTTTGACCACTGAACCATGAAAATGAGGTCATGGTCAGATGACATATGCCTGCTAGACATGTACACCTTACAATCATTCCATACAACAAATATAGTAGACCTATTGCATAAAGTATGAGAAAAACAGACCAAAACACAAAAACTTAACTATAACCAATTAACCATGAAAATGAGGTCAAGGTCAGATGACACCTGCCAGTTGGACGTGTACACCTTACAGTTCTTCCATACACCGAATATACTAGCCCTATTGCTTATAGTGTCTGAGATATGGACATCCTATTACTTATAATAAGAGAGAATTCAACATTACAAAAAATCTTAACTTTTTTTCAAGTGGTCACTGAACCATGAAAATGAGGTCAAGGACATTAGACATGTGACTGACGGAAACTTCATAACATGAGGCATCTATATACAAAGTATGAAGCATCCAGGTCTTCCACCTTCTAAAATATAAAGCTTTTACTGTGCTTATCCAATAACCTTTGCGGTAGTGAATTACCTATTGCCTGACCAGTTTAAAAAATTGTCAATACAATTTGTCCATTTAAATAGTACAATAGGTATTGTGAGAGCTTTTATCAACAGGTATTGTGAGAGCTTTTATCAACAGGTATTGTGAGAGCTTTTATCAACAGGTGGTCATTTAACTACCTGTAGATTTACCTGGTTTGTTTTTGACAGAGCTAATTTAAATGAATGATAGCTAGCTTGCTTTCCTCATGTCCAATGTCCTGAATGGACTATTCTATTTGTGTATGGGACATTTTACATTTAATACACTATTTGTTTTTTCTAATAAAGATATTTATTGTAAATTTATTTATTTTGCTTACAATTACAAATAAATCATTGCTGGTAAATCCCACTTTCATAATGAAGAATAAAGCACTTAAATTTTTATTCACTAATCCATTTGTACTTTTTAGCTCACCTGGCCCAAAGGGCCAAGTGAGCTTTTCTCATCACTTGGCGTCCGGCGTCCGTCGTCGTCCGTCGTCGTCGTCCGTCGTCGTCCTGCGTCCGGCGTTAACTTTTACAAAAATCTTCTCCTCTGAAACTACTAGGCCAAATTTAACCAAACTTGGCCACAATCATCATTGGGGTATCTAGTTTAAAAATTGTGTCCGGTGACCCCGCCAACTAACCAAGATGGCCGCCATGGCTATAAATAGAACATAGGGGTAAAATGCAGTTTTTGGCTTATAACTCAAAAAACAAAGCATTTAGGGCAAATCTGACATGGGGTAATATTGTTAATCAGGTTAAGATCTATCTGCCCTGAAATTTTCGGATGAATCTGACATTCCGTTGTTAGGTTGCTGCCCCTGAATTGGTAATTTTAAGGAAATTTTGTTGTTTTTGGTTATTATCTTGAATATTATTTCAGATAGAGATAAACTGTAAAAGCAATAATGTTCAGCAAAGTAAGATCTACAAATAAGTCAACATGACCAAAATGATCAGTTGACCACTGTAGGAGTTATTGCCCTTTATAGTCAATTTTTAACCATTTTTCGTAAATCTTAGTTATCTTTTAGAAAAATCTTCTCCTCTGAAACTGCTGGGCCAAATTATTTGAAACTTGGCCACAATCATCATTGGGGTATCTAGTTGAAAAATTGTGTCCGGTGACCCCGCCAACTAACCAAGATGACCGCCATGGCTATAAATAGAACATAAGGGTAAAATGCAGTTTTTGGCTTATAACTCAAAAACCAAATAATTTAGAGCAAATCTGACATGAAGTAAAATTGTTAATCAGGTCAAGATCTATCTGCCCTGAAATTTTCAGATGAATTGGACAACCTGTTTTTGGGTTGCGGCCCCTGAATTGGTAATTTTAAGGAAATTTTGCTGTTTTTGGTTATTATATTGAATATTATTATAGATATAGGTAAACTGTAAACAGCAATAATGTTCAGCAAAGTAAGATCTACAAATAAGTCAACATGAAGGAAATGGTCAATTGACCCCTGTAGGAGTTATTGACCTTTGTAGTCAATTTTCAATCTGCTTCCTTTGTTTAATATTCACATAGACCAAGGTGAGCGACACAGGCTCTTTAGAGCCTCTAGTTTTGATATATTGAAAATAAATTTTTAACAGTAATTCCAATTGAAGTAGATCCTGAATATTAAATGAAACTAAGCATCACTACTATTCCATTTCAGGAATCGTAATATAACATGAAAATATATCCCATTAGAAAACACCAAGCCACACACATTGGCAGATCCAGAACTTTTCATAAGGGGGGGGGGGGGGGGTGCTGACTGACCTAAAAAGGGGGGGTTCCAGTCATGCTTCAGTGATTCCCTATATAATCAACCAAATTTTTACAACGAAAGGGGGGCCTGGGCCCCCCAGGGCCCCCCTGGATCCGCCTATGACACATAATTCATCTTGTAGAATTATTCACAATTAGATGGGCTATCCAAAAAAATCCATTTTACAAACACTTAAATTCCATATCAGGTATCAGAAACTTAAAATACATCCCACATTAAAAACTCCATGAAGCAAACATATATCTACTTTTTTTTTATAACTAAATTCACTGATTGACATTTCCATCTTGACTATTTAGAGACACAAAAAGAAATGGCTTAAATTGTCCCATATCTGAATAGAAAAGTCTATTCAGGACAATGGTCATGATACATGAGGAAAGTAAGCTAGCTATCAGTCATTTAAACTTTACCTTTAACACAGTGTAGATACTATTCTGTACGCTTTCCGGAAGTCGCGATTTCCGAAGCGAGAACTTTTTGGATCACATTTTAAATTTGTCAGATATACTATATTAAACGGTAAGATGTTCATCTGTACATTGCTTAATGATTAATTCAGCTGACATCGATATTCACAAATGGTTTATAATTAAATTTAGCACATTCATTATTCGTATCTTTGCCTTAATTAAGAGATTTTTAAGTGCATCACTAAGGAAAATCAGTCGGTGAACCTAAAAACAATCTTATTGCACTCTTACTGTACAAATTAACGTAAAATCTAGACTTAACTTACTAAATAAAGTATATTTTAAGTGGTGGTAAAAGTTTCAGCC
Source organism: Mytilus edulis (assembly GCF_963676685.1). Lineage (NCBI taxonomy): Eukaryota > Metazoa > Mollusca > Bivalvia > Mytilida > Mytilidae > Mytilus > Mytilus edulis. The sequence continues at coordinate 64,068,982 of NC_092353.1, read as the reverse complement.
AGATCTTTGAAGCCAGAAATAAGAAAATTACACTTGTTTGAATTTCTCACTGTACGATCAGTCTCGCTTGTATATTTTGAAACTGTATGATCAGTCTTTATTTCACTGTATTCTAGTAGTGATTTCAAAGTTATTTACGATACATTAGAAGATGGCATTTTTCTAAATAACACAAATATATTTTAATAAATTCACATCCTGTAAACTTTTCAAACATGTTTTAGCTTGATAGGGTGTACTCGACTTACTACATTAAGTATAAGGATGTTTGAATGTGGCTGAAATACGAAGAAGGTTTGTTTGTTTATAGAAGTTTCAGAAATGTCCTCTGTTATACTTAAAATTGTACAAACACACAGATTTAATTGTTACTATATAAAAATGCATGAATTTACAAACATTCGAGGCCGTACTGTAGCCTATAATTGATCACAGTTCTTTCACTTTGTTTTGGATGTAGATCTGTCTCTTTCACACTCAATTGTACACCACTTTGTAAAGCGGTGGTTTATAGTGATAATGAAGTCCGTCTTTTCGTTCGTCCGTTGGACCGGTACAACATGTTTCGCCGGTTTTGCAAGCGCATCTCCTCATAAACCACTTAATATACATTGGGGTTTCCAGACATTTTTAATTGGAGAGGGGGTTCAATCCAGGAGAAAAGAGGATTCCAAATATATGTTCCCATACAAATGCATTGAAAGTTAAAAAAAAGAGTTTCAAACCGCCGGATCCCAATTTTCTTGAATCAGTCACTTGTATAAGTATAAACTATTAATTATTTTTTTCTCGGATTCCGTATCATAAATTATAATATAAAAAAGAAGATGCGGTATGATTGCCAATGAGACAACCGTCCACAAGAGATCAAAATGACACAGATATTAACAAATATAGGTCACCGTATGACCTTCAACAATAAGCAAAGCCAATACCACAAAGTAAGCTATAAAAAGCCCCGAAATGACAATGTAAAACAATTCAAACGAGAAAATTAACGGCCTTATTTATATAAAAAAAAGGAATGTATTTCTTATTTTATTAAAAATATCTTATGGGGTTTCTTTATATAAGATACGGACTTGAACGTTGCATTATATGGGGCACTCATCAGGTATTTCCAACCGTGACCTCCAAAACCAATTGTTAAACTTTTCTAAAATTGCTCCATTTTTAATCTATTTATGTACTATGGACCTTCTATTTCGAATTTTTTGTAAAAATATTTTTGATGTTTCTCTATCTAAAATACGGACTTTGTCATAACCTTATATTGGGCGTACCTATTTTATATCCACAACTTCCTTCAGACACTTGTCATAACTTAATGAATCTTTCTCAGATTCCTTATCATTTAATTCAATTGTGTACCTCATATTTTGGTTTTTCGAAAAATCATCAGTTTTTTATTTCCATGATATGGACTTTTACACTACCTTATTGGGTGGTACCCGCTTACTATACGCAACTTTCAAAAAACTTACCATATACTAGTATTAATAAAACTTTCTCATATTCGTTATTAAATGATGCCCCTGTGCACCTATAATTTAGTTTTTCTGGTGGTTTATTTTTTTCCAAAACATGGACTATAGAAGTGGCGGGGTATAATTTCGTTAATTCTTTCCTCAATACCTAAAGTTTTTAAACAAAGCTTTCTCTATCTATTTTTTGTCATTTTAAAAGAGACAGTCTTGATGTATGTAATCACCAATTGGTCAACGGTAGACGGTGTAAATAGTCTTTAAAAATGTAATAGTCAAACAGATAACTGCAACGACACACTAATACAAAGTCCACAAGCGAATCATGTATTATAATTGCTTTTTAGGCATTTGATTTTAAGTAAGACTGACGGAACAAAAATATGATTATTTTGCCGTCTACAAAAATCATCAGAAATATATTTGTATTGTCTAAAGAAAGAAATTACACGTTATAGTTCCATGGACACAATCATAATATCACATAGACACGTCTATACCTTCAAATTGCCGTTGTTTTTCAGTCAAGGTCGTTAAAAACTTCCATTTGTTGTTGTTTTTTTCTTCAAAATCACGACTGGTCATACAGACAAAAAATCTGAAATCGCTACTAGAATACAGTCAGTTTTAGACTGATCGTACAGTAATTTATTTTGGGATCCTCAAGGAAAGCATATTTTTTTTATTTGAAATACGAACATTCTACTTAAATACGGTATGAATATTGAAACAGTATATATTTTACTGTAAACTGATGCAAATATTTGCAATAAAAGATTATTTGCTTTGTACTTCGAGAGCAAAATTGTCAATCGATTTCACTTTTTTCTATGAAGTTGGTGTGATGCACGCGTATATTTTATATTCTACTGCATGTTTTTGTTACAGTTACTCATATTTATGATGTTATACATACATTTAAGATGTGCAAAGCACTTTATAGATATAGGAGTAAACAAATGATGAGAAAAAGCACCAAAACAAAACCGTTCTGTTAGCCAGTTTGAAATCCTCGCTTCGAAAATCGCGACTTCCGGATAGCGTACAGAATAGTATCTACACTGTGTTTAAGGAATAGTGAAGATTTTTTACTGGGTAGTTAAATGACCACCTGTTCTCATAATACCTATTATACAATTTAAATGGACAAATTGTGTTGACAATTTTTTATACTGGTCAGGCAATAGGTATTTAAATACCAAAAAGGTGATTAGATAATGACAGTAAGAAGTTAGCTAATGCCGCCGCCATCGGATCATTATCCCTATGTCAAGCTTTCTGCAACAATAGTTGTAGGCTCGACAAAAATTGTAACCATGAAAAAGAGGTCAAGGTCTGATGGTCCATGCCTGACAGACATGTACACCTTACAATCAATCTATTCATTAAATATAGTTGACCTATTGCTTTAAGTATTTTAAAAGAAACAAACTTCACCATGAAAACTTAACATTGACAAATGAACTTCCAAAATGAGATCAAGGTCAGACGATACCTGACAGACAGATGTTTACATCTTACAATCCTTCCATACAACAAATATAGTTGACCTTATGCTTAAAAAAACAGACCTAAACACAAAAACTTCAAACTGAGCAATGAATGTGAAAATGAAGTCAAGGTAAAAAACAAAACACTTTGAGACTGACATGTACATCGTAAATATTTCCATATACCAAACATAGTTGAACTTTTACTTATAGTATTAGGAGAAGACCAAAACTCAAAAATTTACATTTGACCAAGGAACCATGAAAATGAGGTCAAGGTTAGATGACAACTTGCAGTTGGACATGTTCACCTTAAAATTGAGAATGGAAATGGGGAATGTGTCTAAGAGACAACAACCGAAGGCCCCAAATATGCAGGACCTATTGCTCATAGTACCTGAGATATGGGCGCTACCACCAAAACTTAATCTTGTTCACTGATTCGTGAAACAAGGTAGAGGTCAAATGAAAACTGTCTGAAAGGCATCAGGACCTTGAAAGGTACGCACATACAAAATATAGTTATCATATTACTCATAATAAGAGAAAATTTAACATTACAATAAAATGTTAATTTTTTTTTTCAAGTAGTCACTGAACCCTGGAATGAGGTCAAGGACAATGGACATGTGACAGACAGAAACTTCATAACATAAGGTATCTATATGCAAGGTATGAAGCATCCAGGTCTTCCACCTTTTAAAATATAAAGCTTTTAGGAAGTAAATTAACCACTGCCGCAGATCACTATCCCTTTGTCAATCTTTCTGCGACAAAGGTTGCAGGCTCAACAAAATACTGTACTTATTTCTAAGATACAATGATTCAGTTTCGAAGATTAGTTGTACCTGTAGAAACAATATGACAAGTGGAATATCACATCCGAATTTCTACCTTAAAGGAGTAGGGGCATCAATGCAGTTTCTGCCAAAGAAATAAAATTGTTCGAAAACTGTTTATTTATGCAGTTTTCCATTGTTATTTCAATTGTGGGAACATGAACAGCCAAGAAACAAATGTGCCTGTTTAAAGTCAGGAACCTCCAGTCTTTGTTAGTCTAATGTGTTTTTAAAAATTGTGGTTCATGTGTATGTTTCAGAGTTAAGTTTTGAGAGCTTTCCACATAACTACATAGTTTTTTTGGTGCAAAACTGAAGTCCCCCTACAGATGCAGGATTCTCTTGCTGTGTTGAAAACCTTTTTGGAGGCCTTGGGCTGTTTTCTGCTCTTTGGAAGAGACATCTCTTTACACATTCTCTGTTTCCATTCTCTATTCAATTTCTCATGACTGAATATAACTTCTTTCCCCATAGTATATAGGGTGTGTGCCTACAGATATTTAAATATGATTTAATAATAAATTGATGGCTTTGAACTTGCTTCCAGTAACTGCTAGTGATCTAAGGTCTGTACTTTTTGTGTTTTGTCTTTTTGTTGTGTTTCTTGCTGATCTGATTAGTCAAGCTCTTCGAAATTATTTTTACAGTTTGTTCTTATGTTGTGCTTTTAAAACACTCTTCCAGGTTAAAGAGTTCAGTGCTTGCATATATAATCGACCCTGCTACATTCTTTAAGCGTCATTCCAAAGTCAGGAGCCTGTATTTTAGTAGTTGTTGCTATCTGTCTACCATATTAATTTTAGCATAGATCAGATTATGTTTTCTCTTTAAATTTGTATTACATTTTGTCATGTTATGGTGTTTTTATAGCTTTATATATAGTATGGTTTAGATCATTACTGAAGACTGTAAATGTTACATGTTCATTGTTCATTTGTTCATTTGATCTCTGGTGGATAGTTGTCTCATTGGCAATCATATTCACATCTCTATATTGTATCAGAATCTTAAGTAAAACTGTCACATGACATCATCACCATAACAAACATATTATCTAAAATATTTTATTTATCCACAAAAATGCAGATTTAGATTGCACTACAGTTTCATGTAAAGAGACTATATAAGCTTAACACAGCAAAATCATAAAGCACTTACAAAATATTTACAATGTCAATGTATGCTTACAGGTATAACATAATGTTGCATAATTTTGGCAATACTGATGAACTGATAAACTGCTGCAGTTTGTAGTAATGCTGTAAGGCATATTTTGATTCATTTGAGTTAATAGTGAAATGAAAGCAAGTGTTGATGACTAATATACTTTCGAAATGTAAATTACGTGCACCCACTACTTGTACTTTATCAACAAGGGGATGTACTTCAAGAAATTGATTGATCTCCAATAAATAAAACATTTATCATTTTTTCAAAGAAAAATATTATTTACTAACTATTCTGTCTTTTTTTTATTTTGATTGAATACTTCCATTACAAACCAAAAAGAAATAAACTGAATTCCTCCTTTCATTCTAAAAATTATATTCTCTTTTCTTAAATAGCATGAGTAGCAGCAAATTTTTATTCTGATAATTTTGGTTTTACTAAATGTTTATAGTTCTTGAGGATGAAGTCTCCTTACATAATTCAATATATAAACTCTAAACATAAATGAATGTGGCATCACCTTTTCCTTCCTTTAACCTTTTATCATATGGAAAGAAATTTGTGTGAGGTTTTTGTGTCAATTTTATGAACTTTTATCCTTATCTTTAAAAAATACACCAATAAATTGGTTGTTTTAATAAATTGTGTATAAACACACCAAACAAAAAATATTTTATATAAAACAACAAAACATGAAAATAAATATTTCTTCTTTATATATGTACAATTTTTCATCAACATGAGAACCAACAAAAAAATGTTTCAAATAATGTCTTGCACAAGTTCTGTAAAATACCCAAATGTCCATCCAAGCTTAAACTTTTTATCGTATTCCTTATAAATAATCAATTTATGATTTAAGCCAATGTATGCAAAGCACAAGAAATCTCCCTTTAAAAAAAATGTCCATTCATATGGATTATCTACTTTCTATAAAATATACAGTACATACTCTTGCTGTTAATAACAGTAGTCTTTAGCTCTAATGGTAACTATGTTTGATGAACAAGAACAAGACAAAATTTGAAATATCTTAAACAAGGAATGAAATTTATTACTATTGCTGCCATTTGTTTTGTCAATTTTATAAATACAAAGTGATTTTGTACAATGAATGAAATCTGTTGACTCAGATGATAATTTCAAGGTATAACAATAATTTGCAACAAAGATATATGTAATGTTATAACTGTACACCATGATAATGAACAACAATGTTAACAATCACTATTTACATCCATATAATAATTCATTCCTTTGATACCAATGCTAATACATTGAATTTAACTTAATTGTACATTCAAATTTATTATTGTTAGAAAAATCTAGTTAAGATTCAAGTTACATCAGTATATTTTACCACTGTTCAACTTTATAAGGAGACTTAAGATAAACTCTGATTATTACAAATAATATGAACTATTGAATAGTGTCATTATTATGATAATTTGAAAACAATCTTCCATATGTAAATGATAAAAATTAAATGCATAAGACTTCATAAAAATATTAAAACCTGAAATGATGACATATGGCACTTGTATCTTAAAGAAACAACTTAAAACAAATGAAACAGTCTTAAAAGTATTTCTCACTAAAATCTTCTTCAATAAAAAAATGTACCATAAAAAAAATCAAATAGTACATCTTGTTTAAAGTTTATAACCACTATAATCATGTACTGTCTATAATACAGATTTTCTTTTTACAAAGAACGAAAAAAAAAATTATAGTATTTAAAAATTCAGCATGTTCAAGACAACAAAGGAATATACAATGTATACAGTAAATATACAAACAGATGTTTTTTTCAATAATTCACCCTTTTATATTTCAAAACAAATTTTCAAAAACTTGAGATTCAAAACAATTTGTTCTAAAATGTACATACTTTTAACATTCAATATGTTAAAAACATATATAAGTTACTGGGGGGAAAAAACAACAAATGTTTTAGGAAAATCCTTTAACCGATTTGGCAACTGCAAGGGTGCTTTTGAACATGCATGGATTTTTCAATGCTGTTTAAAGAATATTCTATTATTTTGCAACAGTAAATTGATTATCAGAAATCTCAAATACTATTTACAGTCAAGAAAATCAAAAGTAAACAAATCTGAATTTTCATTCAATATCTTATTGTCAGCAGTACATGTTAAAACAATTTTTTCTTTAAATTTCTCTAAATTAAAAATAAAAGCTAATACTAGTAAGTAAGGATATTTGTTCAATCTTAACAAAAAGAAATAATAGTAATATCCAACAACATTATTTTGCATATTTTTGTTCAGCATTCCCTAAAAAAATCATTTGATCTGTAGATCTATATATTAATGTTCAAAGAATATATAAATTACACCATTGAAAATCGTCCATCATCTTGGAAATCTTTTGACTGTTTTCCTGACATTGATTTCAGTGTACTTTTAATACTACCCAGCAATGAAGACGAAGAATTCTTTTCTTGATTTGATTTAGTCCCAGATATTGAATTTGTTTTTGTGGCATCCATTGAAAGACTGTTTCCCTGCTCCATTAATTCTCTCTCTGATCCATTACTCAGAGTATCAGATGAATTCATCATGAACTCCCAATCCTCTGATATTGGATCAAACTGAATGAAGGTAGACGATGTACTAAAACGGTTCTTATTTGTTTTACCAGCATTACTTTCCCGATCTGATAGAACAGATATTGGATCTACATCTGGTTTACGTCTACGGACAACTTGTTGTTTCTGACTCTCAGAGTCAGATTTTGTACTTTTGACCTGATCAATGTTAGTAATTCCCATTCTTCTTGAATCACGACCACCTGTCATGATAGAATCGATAACATCAAGTCGGTTGTCGTGAATAAGGGGATCTGTATCTTTAACTGCCACACGATATGATGAATTCCTAGCAGGATTATCATAACCTGTCCCTAATGCAACTCTATATGACTCTGTTCGACATTGTTCATTAGTGTTTAAAGCAGATGTACTATGATTCTCTCGGACATTTGTTTTCACTGATATTCTGTCTTGTGGCACTGGGTCACTTCGATTTAATCTTGGACTTGCCTTGTTTACATAATTCGTCTTTTTTGACTGTTGTTCAGGTTTAACAGGTTGTTTTTGATATTTTCCTTGGCTATGCTGTGAGACTGCCAGTTTTTTGTCTATATTCATTGGTTGTGTTTTTCGATGACCTGTAGAAGGGGACGGCTGCTTTGTTTGCTGAAGAGAACTTTGCGATGGCTGCTTGTTTCTCTGATCTTTACTCTGAGACTGTCTGCTACTATGAGACAACTGACTTGTTTTGACAGCATCGGCTGATGATGCATAGAGTGGGTTATATCTACCTTTACCTGAACCTCCAGGATGTCCTTGATATGACTGAGAATGTGACAGAGTTTGTTGATGATTAGAGTACTGTGATGATGGATGTTCTTTAGACTGATTTCCAGTTGTAGGATATCCTTGATATGACTTAGAATGAGATAAAGACTGATGATCAGCTGGCCGATGTAACAATGAGTGGTCTGTAGACTGACCTCCAGTTGTAGGATGTCCTTGATATGACTGGGAATGAGACAATGTCTGTTGATTATTTGACCTTTGTGATGGTTGTTGATCTTTAGATTGGGAGATAATTTGATTAGTAACATTAACTCTTGGGGTCGTTGACCTTCTGCTCATATTATTAAATGAGGGATAACTTGAATTTTCATTCATTGCTACTCTATAAGAACCACTTCTTGCTGGATTTACCATGGCAACACGATAAGAGTCAGTTCTGCTTGACACTGCAGCATTAGAAGGATTTGAATCCTCTAAATGATTTAAATTAACAACAGGATGTGATTTATTTCCTATTGAATGTCTTTTATTACTGACATTGTCATTTTGAATTGCATTTTTCATATCAGTGGGGAATGACTGAGAGGTATGCATGCGTTTTTGCTGATATTCAGAATGTTTATATGAGACTGGTGATTCTTCAAGATGAGTGGCACTATTTGGCATCCCTGCAGATGATGTATATGGGGTGGATGTAAAAAATGGAGTAGAAATCATTTCACCAGAAAAAGTCTTGAATGGTGTTTGTATATCACCTGTTGTGCTATTGAATGAAGAAGTGTTGGTTGTTATAGCTACTGTTTCCATGGTAGTACTAAGATTTGAATTGTCAATAGACTCACTGTATTTGTTGGTTGTATCCATTAATGAATCAACTGAGCCCGTGGGAGTAAGAACAGCAGGGATGTCCATATGTGACAGATTTGGAGAACTACAATTACTTGTTCTGCTCACATATGTTAAACTATCTGCATTACTTAAGTCAGAGCTAATAGAATTTATACTTCCTGAAAAACTAGAGAAAAATGTGGAATTTTCAGACATATTGTCTTTCATGTTCATTTTTGGGTTGCCAGTGATGGCAAAACTACTTTCTTTCACTGTGTTTGTTTCTGTTAATTGCTTTCCACTTGGTGTGTAACTAGAATCCATTTTACCAAATCCAGGCTTCACCACCAACACTGGCTGATATTTAATTGGTAAATCATTTGATTTTGTTTCTATACAATCATTAGCAATAGGGATAGATAACATGTAGCTAGAGTTATCTCCCATCTTTTCAAGCTCTTCTTTAGAAGCACTTTTAGTTTCTTCTTTTGGTAACTGTTGGTCTGTTCCCTTTTCCGGCTGAATGTTTGAACTAACAAAATTTAATGTAGGAGAAACATACAAAGATTTCTTAGGCTGCAAAGAATTATTACTGTTTTTCAAAATGCTAGATAAAGTTGACTTAGTTTCATCCTTTTTGTTACATCTTGGCCAGGATTTTGTATATTCAGAATTGTCTTTAGTTGACAAACACTGTCTTGGTAATGTTCTGCAATCATGTATTTCAGGTTTACTAAAGTTTAATGTTGACTGATCTGAATTGATGGTAAAAACTGAGATTCCATCCATGGAGGACCCATCTTGAAAACTCTTTCCTTCAGAAATTTGCGAAATTGAGAAAGAGTTTGATGGTCCAGGATTTGGAAAGTTCTGATTCAAATCAACAGTTTTACATGAATCTTTGTTATATATATTCATAGTAGGACTGGTATCATCTCCTTTTTCCAGAATTGAATCATCATCACTTGTAAGTGTGCATAATGAAGGAATTCCGAGAGCAGAAATTTTTGTCTTGTCCTCAACCCTCTGAAAAAATGTCTCTTGGTCGGTATCTGAGAACATAGAGTCTTGTCTACTGATACCTCCTGGAGAAATATCTGTGGAATGAGATTTAGAATTGACAGAAGACATAGAACTTGTCCTTTTAGGTGGTTTTGGCGGTGTGACTTTATTGAGTGTTTTACAGTTTGCATTCTTTTTTATTCCAGCATGCTTGTCCAAATCTGGGTTATGAATAACACTGTCAAAACTACATACACTATGAGAATCCTTGCTATGTGAAAGTTCATCTTCATCAACCAAAGTCGCACTACTTTTTCGTAATCCACTATCATTGTGAAATGAGGTATAGAAGCCTTCTTGGTCTACAGAATATTCAGAACACTCTTCATCTTCGAAAGTTCTTGGTTTCCTTCGCGAAGGAGACATCATCAGATCTAAAGCTTCAATGTTTTGCTTTGTTAGTTTAGTTAAGGAATTCAATGTTTCAGCACTACTAGTTGATATTTCATCTCTATGAGCAGCTCTGATAGCTAGAGATCGTAACCATAGATCAGTGTCTAGTTTTCCTTCCTGTATAGATGTGCCGTCTGTTATTGTACTTCCTCCATCACCAATATAACCTTCATTTGTATCAGTGCTTCCCCTACAATAAGAAAATATACATTCATAACACTATATATTGTTAAGGACTAAATCAAAATCTAACTATATCTTCACAAAAGATGTGTATTGTCTCCCTTTACTTTTCAACTATGTGATCAGTTTTTAATAATTAAAAGTGAGGTGCAGAATTTATGTGCATATTTCTTTGAATTTCTCCCAAATCTTTTGGGCTTGTTCTTCAAATGTACTTGCTGTAACCACAGCACATTATGTTATATTAGGAAAAGTTATATCATCAAAATCATGTTAAATAATAAAATTTGGATGTGACATAATAAATTCACATTTCATTTACATATGAAACATCTGTGAAATGCACAATCCCAAAGTTACATTTCACAAACCTGTGTTATATCCATATCATCAAGGCATTTAAAAGTAATGATCCAGATATGATTTTATAATCATGCAAGATCCTTATTGGTAGTCAAGGTCATGAAACACCTTTGAAGTAGATACTTTGACCTTGTGACCAGACATTCTGAATTTCCATTTAAGAAACACCCTTTTGTAGAATAAATATCATTCTAGATGTTTCAAAGCTATGAGAAAAGACTACTTGGATAACACTTCAAAGACATCAAAGATCCAGACAAAAAGGGATTCAAGATGGACATTGGAAAGATTGCAGCTGTGAAATGAATATTCAAAAAGTTTGAGGCAGACAATTGGATAGCAGGATTCCTCAATATCACTACCAGTTCTTCAAAGTCTCGAACTCCATGTACCTTTTTATCAGATTTATGATAATTGTTTTTTTTTAAATTATAAATAGAAATTTTAATGTAGTTGAAAACAGTTATGGGTACTCATATTCTATTTTTTAATGTTGAATATTTAAAAGTGCAAAGGCAAGAAGAAAAATTATTAATAGTTAAAATGTTATTTTCAATTCCTAAAAGTACTTTTATTAGCTGTAATGGGTGTAATGTATTTATGTACCTGTCATCCTGAGGTAAAGGTGAACCACGACCAGAATCTTGTCCCAAAGAGATCTGAGATGTTTGATGTGGAATGATATCAGACTTGACATTATCAGAGTCTAAAGAATGTCGATTACTATTGGTGCCACTCCAATGACCTAAAACATAGCAAGAAAATTATTGTAAACAGTTTGATCAAAATATCTTGAAACATATTGCTGAATAATTTTCAGTTTACAGTTGCCTTCTATCTTCTCTAGTTTTGCACAAAACACAAAAACAGGTTCAAAATTCTGTAATTCAGTGGTTGTCGTTTGTTTATGTATTTCATGTTTGTTTTTGTTCATTTTTTGTATATAAATTAGGCCGTTAGTTTTTTCGTTTGAATTGTTTTACATTGTATTTTCGGGGTCTTTTATAGCTGACTATGTGGTATGGGCTTTGTTCATTGTTGAGGGCCGGGTGGTGACCTATAGCAGTTAACTTTTGTGTCATTTGGTCTCTTGTGGAGTGTTGTCTCATTAGCAATAAAACCACATCTTCTTTTTTTACACCAAATAATCATTGTTGTTAATTTTTGTCAAATTTGGCCCAGTGGTTTCAGATGAGATATCTTTGTAGAGTGGATGGACAATGTGAGATGTCGTTAATCAAGTGATGGTAAAACCAGCCCTCTGGGAAAGGTGAACTAAAAATGTAGAAGACCCTTAGTTTGTAATAAATAATGTATATGCTTTTCCTTGTGTTACATGATTTCAAATTGATGGACAGGAAAGAAAGTCAGCTTCCTGTTTTAAACAATAAAGTTTACCCACTTAATCATTAAACATGCATTCTTTACTCCCACCAGCAAGAGAGATTAATTCTTGTGTCATGTTTTTGTAGTTGTCACATCTTTTTTTCATCATTTTAAATGTTTTGATCTAAAATCAACATTCATATAAAAATCTTTATGAAAAATAACTTCATAGGGGTGGGTGGGGGGTGGGGGGATAATTTTTTGCAATTTCTTCAGTGAATGGAAGGTAACATGTGCAAAATAAACTATAAATGAAAAAATTGTTCATTGAAAAAAGACATGTTTTCATAATTATTAGCAGTGTCATTACATATGGACTACTAAAAAATGTTCATGAACAAACAAAACAAACAAAAACAGTAACCAACACAAGCTTGAATGATTTTTTACAAATTTCATATTCAGTTTCTGTTTCGTCCTCAATATCTTACCAGAAGATGACTGTCTATCCTCCTTTGATCTTCCTTTGTTAATCTCCCTTAGTTTGACAGAACTTGTCCAGTCTTTGGGCAGATATTCCCATGGAGATTCAGATCTTCTTGTCTGCCTCCTTGGCAAGGTATTACTTTCATTACAATAGTAACTACCTGGACCAATATTTCTCCTCATTTCAGCAGTGGTGTTATTAAATACACCATCAGGCATACTTGGCATTTTAGAACGTGCTAAATTTGACCTGGCCATATCATCATTGAAGTCTATTGCATCTAAATCTAAAGACTTTGGTCGAGGTCGAGGTTTATCATTGTTTAGTGTTTTAGCATTGTTTCCATTGACCAGTATTTTGATCTTGTTGCTAATGATACTGGATCTTTTCGTTGAACGTGATATTCTACTTGCACATGTCCCATTACTAGCCAGACTTAATGAGCTACCATGGGCATTTATATTGCTAACAACTGACTGTCTTTTTTCGTGGGGTTTGTATAATCGTACACATCGAGGTAGTGATTTTGAACGTTTACATGGCAGGAACTTCATTATTTTTCTTTCCTTCATTAAAACTTCTTCCTCAATTCTATCTTCAATCTTTGCATCAATTTCATCAAAGTATTTAGCCATGTTTTCATCCCTCTCTACTTGATCAACTGCAACATCTAAATCATCAAACAAATAATCTTGAACATCGTGACCACTTGTACTTTTTCTTTTTCTTTCAAACTTTTCTATTTCCTTCATTATATCTTCAGGTACACCAGAAATACTTTTTCTTTTCTTTTTCTTCTTTGCATCTTCCCTTTCAATATGTAGCAGTGCTTGCCTAAATGATTCCATTTTTTCAAAGCTGTGTCCAGATGTGTTAATAGAAACTTTTTCAGAAGGTGGGAACCTAGGAACATCATATGGTTTTTCTTTTTCCTGGTCCTTCTTTTCTTCTTCTGTATATAATTCATCCAAACTTGTGATAGTTTTTGGTCGAGTTTTCAGCTTTTTGTACTTTTTCTCAAATGTAAATACTGACTGCATCTGTAGAAAACAAGGTCATTGTGTTAATCAAAGAACTAATTCCACTTTCTCTACCATGAGGTAATAGTGTTTGCTTCACTGTTTTGCTTTTTGTTTTTTTCTTGTGTTTGTAGTGATTTTGTTTAATTTATTGATACATTTCCATAAAGTAGGTTAAATGCTGCATGTGGAGCAAGATCCGCTAACCCTTACTTGCACTTAAGATCATCACCCATATTTTTGTGGGTTTCATGTTTGAAGCGCCCATAAATGAAAAGACAGAATTATTACAATCAATGAACTAAGTATTCAGTTTTATTATTTAATATTGTCTTTATCCACCATTTTCACCAAGGTTTTGAGCACATATACTCACGACGATTTTAATGTACAATTGTTGTAACTATAATGTGTCTGTACAGGTGTCATATTTATAGTAATATGGTCTTTTTCTGAGTAATGACTAATTTTGTCAGGATAGATTATTTTTTATGGTTATGTGTTTATTTTCTATAGAATATATTTAATGTAAGCAGTTAACAAACTGACTACCAGTTGCCTTTTCTCACAAAATATCTTACAAGTAAAATTGATTTGCGAGTTATACTGAAATGTCTATTACTTTCAATCAATTTTTCTTTGAATATTTTAGACTTAAATTCTATTATGCTGTAATTCATGTTTCATGACACTGTATTTGACTACATGAGTTTATAAGAAAAGTTTGATTTCTTGTTAAATGTGTTGAGATTCGCTAAAATAACTAATACAGTTTGTACCACAATGTACCATGTCTAGTATTTTATTAAACCATTAAACTAAAAAAGAAATGTGAAATGTAAAAGTGGCTTTTTCACAAGATAAAAGATTTAAAACTTGAAGGAAGAAGGATATATATCAAATTCAAATCTGGAAAATATCTAAAAATGGCAATGATAACAAAATTTAACACTGATATTTTTAGAGTCACTGGGAAGTAAATTTTCAATAAAGGTGCATACAATAAAATTGAGAATGGAAATGCGGAATGTTATTCATTAAATAAAATTGTATTTATAGGTTTCCATTGAATTGAGATTCATGTTGCTGTAAAGTAGCATTTGTTTGGATTTCACAACATCCTTTTTTAACTGTTTGAAAGAACTGTATGTAAAACAGCTACTTCCTTCTAATTTCTTTTAGGTGATGTGAAATCCAAACAAATGCTATAGATACTTTTGACTAAATTAAATCAGTAATATAACTGTTTGATAATTGTTTTATATAAGATTGGTGTGACCTTAAGACCTGCAACCATTGCTATGTATTAATTCTAATGGAAGGGGATGGCAAGATTGATAAATTCCTATTCCCAAAAATACAAATGTGTACAATTCAGTTGTGCCAAGGCTGTGTTAGTGTGAGATCATTTTGACATTCATTGTTAACTGTGCTTATTTTACAGCAAAATGAATCTCAATTTAATGGTAACCTATAAATCCAATTTTATTTGATTAAATATGCATAGTATAGACCAATATATCAAATTAGCTTTAACATATTCTTTTATACCAGTTATTCATCAGATTTTTAATCAAAACTTGGTTAAACTTATTATAAGCCTATAAAGGCAATGCTGTTAAGTGATTTGTTTTGTGGAGTTTAAATTTGGCTATTTCTAGTTTTATTTTTCTAAATTAATCTTAAATTCTTTGATAAATTTAAGCACAAAAAAACTTCACTCACTCACTGAACTCATAAAATGACAACATTTAAAATAGAGAAAAACTGGAAAACTGACACAAATTGACTTGTGCAACTGCTACATCTTTAATACCAATTTATTATTTGTGCGAGTGGTTTTGTTTCTTTTTCTTCTAGCAATTTCTGTGGGACTGTGCTCATTGTTAAAGATGATGAACTAAATGATGAACTCCAAATGTTGCCTTTAGCATCATTATAATATTGGGATCTTTCAATTTGACAATTACACCAGTTGTTTTTTTTACTTAATATGACTATCTGTTCCATAAAGTTGAAAAATGTGAATAATATTTCGAATATACATAAGCATTTTAAGGAAAATCATGTAATTTGTTATTTTTTCTTCTCTAAACTACTTACTCAAGTTTTACATATTATATGAATGTTTATTGCTGTATGATGTCACACCAATGTTAGATTTAAGGTCTATTCATGCAAAGGTGCGTTTTGTCACAATCTTTACAAATATATAGATCTTCTAGGTCACAAATAATCGAATATACATCTTTGATCCTTTACTGAATGTTCAAACAGACAGAAACATGATCCACCCAAATACCAATGTTCAATTATTCTATAAGTAAAAACTCTGGTCTCACTTTTTATCTTACATTTTAATCATTTCACAAGGGAAAATTAAGTTATTGATAAAAATCATCAATATCCACTAGTATTATATATAGTTTCCAATCTGTTTGTTAAATTGTATTTTAGATATTATAGTCCTTTTATTCATTTATACAGCTTTAGGTAATGTCATAACCAAATTACATCCTTTCAAAAGAATATATTTCAAGTATCAAAAGTTGTACAAACTAAAAAAAGATATTTTACAACTATAATTTTTGAAAATAGAAAAGGAAATTAAAACAAAACAAAACAAAATCCATTGCATAGCCAGAAATTACAGAAACATAGGATCTTTATAATCTACTTTTAGGCCATGTAAAAATATAATAACTTCGGATATCATGTGCAACCAAATTTTTAACTTATCCTTGTTTTTGCCATCGAAGGAGAGAGAAAACTTATCTACTGTTCATTTTCACAATAGAGAGTGAAAAAGTAAAACAAAAATATTCATCTGTCCATTTTAACTTTCTTTAAAATAGATGAGAATTTGCGATTTTGACTACCCATGAAGGTCTTGCACCTTTGGTTTGGCAATAATGAAGCTTATAATGTATACCTTTCTTGGCAGATTGAGATCAGGCGTTCTAACTTTATGTTCATTAAGAACAACTGGCCATATCCTGAATAAGCTTTCCGTACATAAGCCATCTTTCCTGTACAAGTCGGCCCCTCTAAGTTTACAGGCTGGTGTTTGATTAGCAGCATGGTACCTGTCTGATATACAATGTGGTCGACTGTCTTCTGTCAACAAGTTTATTTCAAATCCATGTTTGGCTGTGTGATGGTCATCGACTCGACTATATGCAGAGAGGTCACCAATAGCTAGAAAAGAAAATTTCAATCATCAGTTAAGTTTGCTATTTAAACGGAACATGTGGTAAAAGTTATTAAATCGTATTTTCATCAATAAACAAGTTTTAAACTCGAACAGTGATTTCAATATTTTGTCTCTAGCAAAATAATGATGCATTTTTTTTTTAATGAAGAATTTTACTATATTAATTCACTAGATTATTCTGCAGAAATTTTATCAATAGAATTCAATAGCTGTTTCATTATTAAAATTGATATTAACCTTGTGTCAACTAAAGAAGTATTGATGACTATTTGGTAATGTTTTATAAAGCAAAAACATCGTGATAATTAATGGTATTCTATCATTTTGTATTGATTGTGTATTGTTAAATTTGACAGTTTATTATTTTATAGCCAGGTGATACAAAGAACAATATACTATTCTTATTTATTTCATGTTAACGGCCATTTGTCAGGCAAAGTATGACCTAAACGAAGCAAGGGGGTCTAGAATCATGGTCTTTCCTTAGGGTTTAATTAGGCTTTCACCTGAAATCAAATACCCTGTAAATTAAGAAGCTTTTACAGATAAAATTAAAATTGTTGACAAAATTAATGATATCATTGAAATGCCCAAAATAACTTTTATGAATTTTGATAGACAAACTTGGTTAAGTTATGGGAGGATTTAATTACCTTCTAGAAAGAGCAATTAAATAATTTGATATTTTCATTATGCTGGTAACTTGCAATATCTAAGCTATCTATACACCTTATAGCTATTTGGAAATCTGTTCAGCTTGATTTTTTAACATCATACAACAATCACTTTTCCATTGAGGCATCAGATATTTTCTATTATGACATCCAAATTTTACAGAAACTTTTTTGATGTCCATTAATGGTATTCAAATAGCGATAAGTACACGTATAAGAATCCTGTATCATCCAAAATGTGCAATTTTACAGCAATTTCCTGTATCTAAAGCACCTAGCTCATTCAAACTGTTTTGAAAAAAAGAATTGTTGTAGAGTGTATACCCAGTTTATATTGACCCTCAGATTCCTTCTGTTCCAGTATCAGACACAGACAGTATACCAGGTTGACACAGATTATACAAGTTTGTAACATACAGTTTTATATTTACACAATCAATACTATTTTCCTAATATTGGATGGTAGATATTTATATTGGTAGCAGACTGACATGTCCAAACAAAGTTAGATAATACATATATATTGTAATAATAGTGTATAGATAGTTAATTATTTATACAAACTGATTTGAATTTTAGTATTAATCTATTTAATCATTATGTTGATCCTGTTTCAATATTCACGATGTAATGAATTTAAAATGCTTGAACTTTATTTTTAATATATCCATTTAAAAAAATATATACAAAAACTGCATAAATCAATTTTCAATAAGTTTAGAATGCTGATCAATGTTGATATAAGCAGTTTTCATGGAGTTCTAAGCAATTATTGCTTTAAAGTATCAATTTTCTCTATCGATTGAAAGTTGAATTGCATAAAACATATATTATGACAAATATTTTCATAAAGTCAATACATGCATGTTGAAGTCACATTGGATATCCATTAAATATGTATAATCCAATTGTATGGATAGATAAAATACCTGTTCTCCTTTTAACCTATTGTAATTTCGCAAACAAACCACTATTAAAACACAAATTCTATTTTTGAAAAAAGTGTACAAGTACAAAAAAAATGCAAAAATAAAGCCAATAAAAACTACCAAATGAACAATCTAGCAACTACAGGAATTTCATGTTGCATGTTACTACTGCATAATTAATGGAATGTGCTCTATGAACTTATAAATGATTATTAATTCGCTCTGTTAGTTTTAGCTTTACAAAGATTGTAAACATAGAAAGCAACAACAAAAAAAAGGTTGACCAAAAGAAATGACTGCATGCAGTAATAGAACAAAGTTGAGTCAAGTTTAGCTGAGGGTTTTGATACTGTTGCTGGCCTATTAATTAGCTTAACTCATTTTAATACTTTATACTATTAAAGTTTGTACACAAATTATTACCAATGATAATCAATAATGATTATTTACTAAGTGACAAAGTACATTTGTAAATATAAATAATGATTATTCACAATCAGTTCAGAATTAATTAATACTAATGTTAGTTCTGAAGTTCATCAATACATAAAGCAATTTTAATTATGAAAAGGAAACAAATTTAATGGTATTAACTCATGTATTCTTTAACCCAGTGGAATAAAAGGCAAAATAATTGGAATGAACAAATGATTGATTACAATGTGCTGATCCAAAATGTGATTAATAAAAGGCACCACAAATTTTGATATAATGAAGAATGGACATAAGATAAAAAGGCATAACCAAAAAATAAACTATCTATTTAGTAGTCCCAAGTAATTATGTTACAATTTCTGTTAAGAGCAAGTAATAAGATCTGAAAACCATCTTAAAACCATAAAGACATTAACTTGTTTATATATATTATGAACTTTTGATATTCATTAAAACTTCATAAAGACAAGAATGTATGGGATGAAATGTCTCGCTGGCTTTACTTTATGCTGATAGATATAAGAAGATGTGGTATGGTGCCCATCTGTGTAAATAAGGTCCAGTTTAGGTGAATCCTGCCTGAGAGACATGTGACATGTATCCCATATACATGTACCAAACATGTTTATCCTATATTTCATAAGAAATTATTTCACATGACCAAAAAACAAACTCTACAGTAAGTCACTTAACCATGAAAACAAGGTCAAGGTGACAGATATAAACTTTGTAAAATAAGGCTTCTGCATACATTTAGGTAATATGTTGTATAAAGTATCCCGGTCTTCTACCTTGTGTTAGATAAAGCTTTATACAAAAATTTGCTGTGGTCCTTGTTGCTGCTGGATAGTGATTCCTTTAAATCACATTCTGCGACTTTCTTTGCAGGCGTGTTATGACTGTGTTTGAATTTCACTAAAATTTTATTAATTTGCTCCGTAACTTTTATCCTTAAATAGTTGTACAGAATATTCTGGTTAATTATGTTTTCAAATAATCTGAAAATTTTTGACAAAACACCATACATACCATAGGAGCAGTAAAAGTTATCCATTATGTAAATCTAATTATCTGTGTCCGATTAGGTCACAACTCTGCATTATGGTCTCATATTCAGTATACCCTACAAGGTATCGACCCCCAGCCAATTTGAGTTATGTATATTTAATGGACAGTTATTGCACTGTGTCATGTGTAAAGTTACAGTTAATTTTACCTCATGGTTTGGCTTAGGTTTCATATGGACTTAAGATTACTTACAAACAGTGACATGTACTTCATTAACCTGTAACTTAATATAGGGTTCCAAATTAAAAAAAACAACAATATAACCATGATAAATGTGTATGTATTTCTTAATTTGCCAACACATATCAGTGTTCTTGTCAGTTGGAAATTGTTGGTTATATATTGCCCTGAGCACTTAAAAGTTTCCTTACACAATGAAAAAGACTCCATGATCATCAATATGTACATTTGTAAGTAAAGTAATTTAAACCAATAAAGCAAACCATACAAATGAATACCATTCTTTTTATTCAATATTTATAAAGTAATTGACCCTTGAGTGTCAGACCTTCAGACTGTTTTACAATTTTACTGGTCAAATTAGAAGTTTTATCATAGAACTATTAAAATAAAATCAATGTTTTGGTAAATACTATCAAGGGAACATTGTGTTTCCAAAGGCATGTGCTGTCTAACCAACAACTATACCATGCACATGTCTTACTTGTGCATCAAGACATTGTGACACACATCACTCTTTATTAATATCTGAATATAAAGTTGTCAAGAAACATTATTGATATTCAATGTTTGCAGGAGAAGTGTGTCCAGTGTTGTCAACACAACATGAGACATGTGACAAACAATAAAACTGTCACTGACACTGGTCCACCTGTCCATCAAGGTAATGTTACCATAGTCCAGGTAACCCACAACTTTCAATACAGCCGACTGTGTCTTCAAAATATATTCAACCCAATCTTTTATACTGATATTTAATATCCAAAACTGCATTTGCCATCATGGAAACATCTGTGTTGAAGATATAAATTGTTTCCATGATCATCCATAAGTGCTAGTTTAATTCAAGCCATTGTATTTCAACAAAGACTATGATGAAGCCTTTCATTATGATTTTAATACACAGTAAATTTATAGCCTGTTTGAAAGCATCAATACTTTATCAGGGATAAAAATAAAAGATGGAATTACATTTATATCAAAAAGACATTAATGCATCAATTTTAAAATAGGTTATATATTGAATAATTGTAATTTGTGTTCTAAATAAGACTATACTAGGCAACTAACAGTTTTGTCATGATAATTTTGAAGAACGATTTCATGGTTACAGTCGGTTTCCTATAACATTTTTTTATATCAAAAGTATGAGGTGTGATTTTTTTTCCCAGTAGTTTTCTTCTCACGAGTTGTTGCCATTGTTCTTTTTCCAGTTTCAGCAAGCATGGCACCAAACATAATAAATAAAGAGGGAGTAATTTCAATACAGAGCCAATAAATGCACATAATAATGCCTCTGCAGAGCTTCTGAATTAAAGGGTAATTGTTTCATCACAATTCCAATTGTTGTTATTATTGTTGCCACGCACAGCTCCCTACACATTATGTCAGTGGTATAAACTGTCAAATTATAAATATGACATGTCATAATTGTTGTCACACAGAGCTACCAGGTTGGCTACTTTAATTTAAGTGGTTTAATTGATTTTACAACCATATCTTTACATGGTTCATTACATGATAATTATCTTTGATTATGCAACATTAAATCATATGGAATAATTTTCCATTGATTTTTTGATTGATGTTCTCATGTAATGGCTCCCAGTTTTGGCTACAAATTAATTAGGAAGATGCTCAGATAATAAGAGAAAATGAATGCAAGCATTGCATGCAATGGTCTCCTAATAAAGCATATCAGATCTGTAAAGTAATAGTATGGAAAGTATTATGTATCAGTAAATGTTGAATGTTTGTCTGTTGGCTTGCCCATCATTTAAAATGGCTTCTTTTGTAGAATAATTTGATTATTACAATGTATTAGTGGCTTTCGTCACAACTGTACGGTTGCATAATGATTACTTGCGTCCATTTTATTTGAACTTTGGTGGAAAGTTGTCTCTTTGGCAATCATATCTCATCTCCTTATTTTTATACTAATAGCAGAGAAGCTGCTAATAACTATTTTAAGTCATTGGTTCCATCTGACAGGAGATCAAACCCACTACCTCCTGCACTTGAGGTGAGCAGCATCAAGGCCACAGAGGCAGTGATCAACAGATAGAGACCACAGAGGCAGTGATCAAACAGAAAGAGGATGAGTTACAGATTCCTCAAATGCTCACACTTTAGAACTTATCACTGTTAAGTTACAGTTCTTGTCCATTCGTTTTTGATGCGTTTTGTTATTTGATTTTGCCATGTGATTATGGACTTTCCCAATTGATCTTCCTCTAAGTTCAGTATTTTTGTGATTTTACTTTTTACCACATCTGTAGTCAAAGGGGGGGGGGGGGGGGTCCAAGGGGTTCTTATGAACCCCCTCTTTAAAACAAATATTAGCACTGTTAAAGTCGACATTCTGTTTGAATTGCAACTGTATAAGTTGAGTATGATTGCTTCGCTAGTCCATGTAACCCCCCAACCCCCCTGGAAATATTCCTGGCTACGGTCCTGAGCTACTAACCAAATATGAAGTCATTCTGTTCTGTAGTACTGGAGAGATGTGTGACAAACAATATTAAGATCAATTTCTACATATTAAAAAAATTTCAAATTTAATTGGCAATAAAAATATGTTGATCAGTCCTATTTGAATTACCTTATACATAAAGATTGGACTATATTTGACCTAAAAGATCAGATAATTTCCACTTTAAACTGATTTTGTAGTCATACTTATAATATACAGTTTCTAAAAATAACACTCTTATCCAAGTTATCTTTACAGAATAGTACTTCTGAACAAAAGAATATGGTTTTATTTCAACCATAAGCCAATGACTCACTAATAATCTGGTATAAGATGTTTGTCTTTAGAATTATTCCTTTAAAGAAATTGATTTATTATGAAAACAATAAAAAGTGCTTAATATAAGTAATCCATTCAAATGTCCCTCCTGGTTGTAGCAGTCACATAGTTCTGTTTTTGTCTATCGTCTTTGATCAAGCATTTGCAGATTATCGTATATCAGTAGTCTGCCCTTGTGTCAACTCTTTGTATTTTACTTTCAAATTGCCCTTGGACGACACAGACATTAAAAAAAAAATCTTTGATATCAGCCTAGTATAAAACATATAAATATAGGCTCAGGCAGAGACATATAATACAATATTGTATTATATGTCTCTGGCTCAGGCGAGTCTAATTTCACCAATAATTTAGATTGATGTTGTACCTCTACCGACAAAACTTTTTCTAAACAATAAATGAACAGTGGCTGTTAAAAATTAATACCCATGTAAATTTAACAACTCTTTTTGATGGATTAATATAATACTGGCTCTGAATTTCGCTTTCTTGTTTTTCACTTTTTCTTATTTTAATGGATCGTTTTTGTTCTTCATATTTTTTTTTTCATTTTAACATGCAATAGAACTAATCTTGCAAACAATATGGTTTATAAAGAGGTGCCAGAATTCTATGGATTTTTCTTTTCTTTTTACAGTGCCCTTGGTAAATATAAACCTTGCACCTAATGCATTTCCAAGTTTAAATGTTAAGAACTGATCAGGAACAGTGATTTTGATCTGTGCTGGTTATATTATGGCTCTGTACTGACATTTTGACTTTTAGAAGGACAATAGCATGTCACCTCCTGTATGGGGTTTAATCCTTCCATAATCCTTTAACTGCTGAACTAACTTTACCCTTAACATTTAACAACTTCGTGTAAATTTCATTTCAGCTTTCATTACTCCATTTCTTCATTATCACGTTCATGATGCTCTGGCGTGTTAAATTTGATGAAAGGTAAAAAATTAAATGTTTTTTATTCATGAGTGTAGCATTACATGTATAACTTTTTCATTACTTTATAACAAAGACCCATTTTTAATTAAAACAGGATAGAAAACTAATCAGAATTACCAAATGCAGTCACAAATTGCAGTTTAATTCCATGGAAACTGGTCCAATTAAGTGTTTAAAATTGCAGGTCAATCACTGACACAACAGAGAAATACAAAAGTTCTTTGCTAGTCTTAAGACTTCATTGAAAGCAAGTTACTGGAGCAAACAGTCACACAATACATTCATTTCAAGTATCCTTAATTGATTTGATCTTATCCAAACTACAAATGATAGGTCAACAAAAGAGAAACTCAAATACAAACTGTAATATGTTTACCTTTAGAGATGACGCCTTCTGAAATGTACATAAAGTTTTAAAACAATGCGACTTGTGAAGGTTTTAGGCAGACATTGACCTAGAATGAAAGAATGACAAGCATCAGGGTTGTCAGAAACTTCCTGAGAACTAAATCTTCAATGTCAATAGCTCCTTATAAGAAATCACTGTATCATATACAAAGCTTAATAATACTGCAATTTCTATCATTCTGTCCTATAAACACACTATCAAACTATTTAGATCCCTTCAAAACATTTATAATCATACAGTCTCTAAGACTCTTTATCATTTTTTGATTTTCTGTCCATTTTCCCCCAAAAAATAGACAAATAATTTTACTGTTTTACACTACTTACGTTACTCAACATTGTTTTGTAGCATGAATATAAAGTCTGGTGAATACATTATTTGGAAAATTGCATAGAAGATTTCTGCATGAATTTGTTTAAGAAAGTTAGTTGCAGGCCATGATTTTCCTCCTTGGAGATGATCTTGAGGTCTCATTCATTAATGTCAGCACTAACCATGATTGTGATCGAGTCTGTTAAATCAGTGCTTTAAGCTTAACTGTACTACAGAAATTAGAACACCCTTCGTCCATTAGTACCTTGATACAGTTTCTTTAAGTTAAACATAATTAATTAATAGATATCTGTCGTTTCAAGGATCAGACATTTATTTAAATAAATGTCACAAACTATTACACATTCTGACAAAAACCAGGTAAAACAACCTGTACCTTTATAAATGATATCCTAACAGGACTATGAATCACCTACTCTTCACCTTTAAGACTCAATTCTTGTTGGTCTTTCCATAACATTAACTTCTTATAACTTTTATGGTTAGAGGTTTAAATGTATCTGGTTGTGGGAAAGATTCAGAATTTTGGCAATGATATCTTATTCGAACTAAGCTTGAGAATTGTCTGTGATTAACATAAAATTTGGATCTATAATTTTCTTTTTGTTAGTGGTTATATGATATACATTATAAAACTTATCCTAGGAAATAAACATTTACTGTAATGTAGGAAAAATAACTTTTAAACATTCTTCAAAGTTGAATGAAGTGTAAATTTTTTCAATAATTGTTATTATCAAAACTGATACATAGTTAAGAGCTATTCACAATTTTCTCAACTATTTCCCAATTTCTAAAATGTCTTCTTTATGATTTTATTAAATGTAAAATCTACCACTAAGAATTAAAAGAACAACAAAAACAAGGAACTTAAATATAATTATATACCATATTTATCGAGATAAAGTAGTGCCACAATACAAACCAGGACATTACACTGTTTATGTAGGCACATTCTAGCATGGCCTGCAATTGGAGTAAATCTCCTGGTTGATATTCAAGAGCCTGCATTTCCTATCATGATTTCCTTAATAAAGGTTTGCTGCTTTCAAGGATCCTTTTGTACTTTTAAAGGGCTTATTGCAGGATTTGTACTTGCATGAATAACACAACAGGTGCCACATGTAGAACAGAAACTGTTTACCCTTTCAAAGCATCGGAGTTCACCCCCAGTTTAAGGTGGGTTCATTAGTTGTTTTTTTACCCCAGTTTTAGGTAGGTTCATTAGTTGGTTTTTTTACCCCAGTTTAAGGTAGGTTCATTAGTTGTTTTTTTACCCCAGTTTTAAGTAGGTTCATTAGTTGCTTTTTTAAAGTTTTTTTTAAGTTTTTTGTCGTTTTGTCATTTTCCTTTTTCTGCCATTGGATACAAATTTAGACCTGGATATATATTAAAGGTGTTTTCCCCACTACTTTATTGTGTATCTCCCTTGATCAAAAATGCAATAATCAGTACTCAGTACTTATATCTAGATAAAAATAGAGGTAACAATCCAGACTAGAAACAATGATATATCTATCTGCTCAATCAAACAAATCCCACTGATTTTCTTATCACAATCATGCAATGTTGACAAATACAAATTATACTTGATTTTAGAAACGTGGGTATGAGGCCAATAGATCCACAGGAAAAAAGTTATACAAACAAAGATAAAATTCCTTGGTACAAATTATCACCGGGGTTTTGGATAAGATATCCCTCTTATATGGACTTTAAATTTGTGAGATGCTCAATATTAATGAATAATTTATGTCCAAGCCCTCTTTGTTTTAGGTTGCACATTAATGTCAAGTATTGGTTTCATGAGGGTTTAAGTTTTGGGCCTGCCATGAAGGAGAATTTACACCTAGGAGAAGTCCAATAAATTACATTATCAATGATTGATTGATCAGTTATTGCTTTACAGGCATCAGCACAAAAAAGGCTACATCATGCAGAGTATCATTGATTGAGAATAGATGAAGTATTTGCAAAGAAGTCTACTCTTAATTTGAAAATGAGTTTCTGCAATCTGTAAACCTTTATTAGATATCTTTCAGGCAAATTCAGCTTTTGTCATCTGTCTTATAAAAAAAAGCTGATTTGGAAATCTAGGAATATTTCTATAATGGTCCTTAGGTCAAATTAGAGAAAAGATATGGTTTAAAACTCAAAGATAGAAATTGACTACACTCATTTGGGCGGAAAACATTACCAATAACTCAATTACACTTTCCACAGGAAACAAAAGATAAACCTCACTAAAAGTATTAGACCAGGCTAGCGTCAGAGTTTGGGTCTAGAAGATTATCATGACAATGAAATGGACAGAGATGTTTTGACTTAAGGCATCCTCAAACATTAAACAATTAAACTTAAAATAATTAAGTCAACCACAATAAGTTATGTATATATTTCTATTTTCAAAAGTTTGATTGTTTCATTCACCTATCCTGTCCATATGTTATATATCACTTTGTTATTCTTTACAAACAATGTCATATATCATTCATAAATAATAGCTTGGTGGTTAAATAATTAGCATGTTTGTATAATTAAGTGAAATATCATATTCAAGTTAAATCTAGCCCAGCAAATTTTTATTTGATCAACATAATCCATTATAAGACAAGTACCGCAAACATTCAATTTTTCCGTCTTTTTGAGAAAAAATACAAATCCGGAAACTTACATAAATACAAAATGGGTACATGGCAGAGAAAGCAATGATAAACCCCCAAAAAATAATTCAAATTGACAACTTAACCGAAAGAAGTTAACCTGACACAATACATATGATGTATCAAAATTCTCTATCATGTTTTATGATATCACTTTTCTACATAGCGTGATAAACCCTAACAAATTAAACAGCTTAAAGGAGAAACCCCCACATTATAGGGAAACAAGGATATAGTGTTTGTTCTCATGTGACAGGTGCATCATACAAAACTACATTTTTATGCCACAATGAATAAACTGAAAAAGCTGATTTTGTACAAGACGATTTGTTTATAAACACTGTAGTTTGTGGTAGTCTATCTAAATTTTTGAGGTCAAAGGTTTAACTTATCATCTAATTATTGATTTATTTTGGAAAGAAAATTCAATTTTAATACAATGTTTATGTCATTTTGTTTCCTTATTCGTGCAATTTTAAGACATGCAACATTTTAAATGTGAGGATTAGATAGTGTTTTGACAGTTCACCAGACAATTTATAGTGGTAGTTCATCACGATTATTTCTTAAAATCTTAATATATTGACAAGTTTCAAGCTAATACTTAATGAATGGGATACTTAATGTCAGTAATTACTATTTACTTATATAGTATTAAAGAGTGTTACACCCTTGCAACAAACAGTCTGTCTACTGGACCAATTTAAACACACACAAAAATTCAAACCTCACTTAAAATTGCTGGTTTGATGATTGCAATACAGCCCATTCATTCATTCAAAGAAAACACAATAAGTGTAAGCTTTCACATCATTGTGATGTAATAATAGGACATCAAAAATATACAAAGCTTTGAGGAATGCACCTTAAAAAGTGTATGTCAATATATAGAGGGTATCATTGAAGGGGGAGGGGTCCCAAATCCCGCTTATACTGCTTTGCCCATTTTTTGTATTCTTTTTATTATTAAAATAATTAAGCTTGTAATTTCACATGTCCCACATAACTTTGTTAATGAATTGTACATTTATTAAAATTTTGGCCCATTAATCATGTTTCAGAATTTAGTCTGTAAGTTCCAGTTTGCTGAACTTGTATATATTTTTTTAAGAGGTCAGCTGAAGCCTGCATGCTGTAGGATTTTCTTTCTGTGTTTTCTGCTCTTTTGTCTGGCTGTTGACTCTTTTAAAACACATTCCCCTTTTCTGTTCTCAATTTTATTTAAGGTGGTCAGATTACCAACCCCATGATTCTCATTCTATGGCTTTTGTCAGATTCTTGAATATAAAACCACTTGGCAATGGCTTTTGTTATTCTCATTGCTTATAAGTCAGATTGGCCTCAGTAGTTAGGTTGTTGAAAGTGGTATTAAACATCAACAAACAAATTACTCCCAATTTGAAGACAATGTTTCACAACTTTACTTTAGTTCATTGATAAATTTTGATTTCAATTCAAAAACATAAAACCTACTATAAAGATGTTTCACACACAAATAATGAAACTATTATTTAATATATCATGAAATATATACTTCCTCTCTCTGTAATGAAAACTCTCTCTCTCTCTGGTTTAATATTCAAAGAAAATTAAATCCTTATTTAAACACTGATGAATGACATTACACTCAATTCAAATTTGTTTTTTTTTAATTCATGATGAAATAAATCAACTAGACATCCTGTTATTTTTTTCAAAACAATATGTTTAAATAACAGGACCGGAAATTAACATTTTACAAAGTAACAATCCTTATTATATGCTTAACATTATTTCTTTTTTAGTAAAATTGAACAAAACCTATGTTAATAAATATTTTCAGGTTCAAACAAAATGGTTAAATCTTAAAAACTTTTACAATATCTACTCCAGATAGGAAAGGAAATTACTGTACAGGTGCTAAAATTTTAGATCAATACACTATATATTTGTTGACCTCATTTTGACAAGGTTTATTTGTTAAACATGATAAAAATCTTTGGTCACATCTTGTATCAGGCACATTGAGGGTTTTAACAAATATTTACACCTCTAAATTTCTACCATTCTTCAATAAAATTTTACAATTTTGCAAACTTAAGTTATCTTTATATTTAGAATGGTTTCACTTTACTTTTGTTCAATTCCATGTACAGGAATGGCTTCTTTTCCTTCTTGGATATGAATCTTTTTAAAAGCTGAAATATTTGTCTTTATAAGTCAAAACGTTTCTGCACTAACCAGGTAAATAAAGTGGACAAACAAAAATTGGTTGTATAATATTTTGTCAAGTTATATTATTGAATTTCTATGTATTTGTATTATCTCACAGCAAACAACTTTACAGTAGAGAAAACGAAAGTACAAAATGTACCTCATATCTTATAACGAAAAGACCTTAAAAAAGTACTTAGGGTATCTGGTGTCTCAATTATACATAAGGAGATCTTTAATCAAAGAACAAGTCTGTCATAGGAAGATCATTAATGTGCAACAACCACAAAGACCAGTGTTTATAGACCCTTCTATGGGCATCATACATGTACAACAACCACAAAGACCAGTGTTTATAGACCCCTTCTATGGGCACCATACATGTAGCAACTGATCAGACCAACATAAAAAGTATTCATGATTAGGATTTCCCTAGTTTTCTTCTTTTTATGCTTGCAAATGCATAAAGGTGTGATTGGCACTTTTTGGTGAATCATGACAGAATTGGTGAGGTCTCCTTTAATAAATAATATGGCCCAAAAAATTAGAAAGTTGAATTTAAAAAAAATCTTTGCTTTGTCTGATCAAAATTACTCCATGCCCATTTATAGATCAATGGTTATCTCCAAAATATGTCCTTCATGAATTTTATACTCACTTTCCCTGTACCGTATGTGGGAAATGAGTGTGTAAACTTTCATTTGTCTAATCTGAACAGCACTGAACTGTTACATGGAATCCTTAGTATAGTTCCTTTAAATTTAAGTACCTTTTAAATAAATAGCAAAAATTGTTTGTTCTATATATATAAATAGAAGGCATTCTACATGTTGTATATGTATAGTGCAAAGTTAAACCCATATGCTTACAAACAAAATATCAAAACAATTATATCCCAATTCAATAGATCCCCAGTGATACAAAAGTTAAGCAAACAATTGTTTATATATTTACTAAGTTTTTTGTCTATATCTTTATATTTCGGTATATTTGTAATGGTATCATTATCTATAGTATGGTATCTATTACAGGTAAC
The DNA here is from genome assembly GCF_963676685.1 of Mytilus edulis. NCBI lineage: Eukaryota > Metazoa > Mollusca > Bivalvia > Mytilida > Mytilidae > Mytilus > Mytilus edulis. The sequence continues at coordinate 64,038,107 of NC_092353.1, read as the reverse complement.
TGGATAGTCTTTACCTTAACAAGGTACAATGTATATTAGTAATGCGTGGTAAAAGATCAAACGAAATTCAGGTGTAAAGTTTTGACCTATCATTTCTTGTCATCATCTGACTATAGGCTATTATTCTTAAATTTTCTACCTTTACTCTGAATATTGATATTATTTCTGTTATGTATAATTCTTTTTCAACAAAGAAAAGTTTGTATAACATGTATATAGAGGCTTAACAGACATTCGTTTGATCTTCCAATTATTTTACCCATCAGACAAAGAATCAGTGTCTTTATACATAACCTTATAAAACTGGATGTTCTTAAATAGTGTACTTAAAACAAATAATGTTATATTCTTTTGAGTACTAAAAATTTTTAAAATAAAATACTAAAGGAACATATTGAAACTATAGATGATGACAAACTGAATATGCCACAGCAGAAGTTGAAATATGACTAAAAAAAAAGCAACCTTTCATTTGTGCATGTTGTGCGGTTGTTTACAAGATTTTTAGGACACTGAGAACAGCCTTCAACAACGAGCAAAACCCATGCTGAATAGCAACCTATAAAAGGCCCTGAAATTGATGACAAACTAGAAACATACAACTGTTGTCACAATTACCATCTTATTAGACTTATTTTATGATGTGCACATAAAATAAACTTTGATAAACATGTAAATTTGTATGCATGTTAAAAACTACTGTCACCTTCAAACTTCTATTTCCATAAACAATGATAATAAACTTTGTTTTATAATTAAACTAAATGTGTATCCTTTATCATCTACATTTGTACTGTTATAAGCATAATAAAATTTGAAATACAAAAAACAAAGCAAACATATTTGTTTGAATCAAATGCAAATATATACAATGACAGCTCCACTAGACTTATACATGTAGGCTGTAAGTATTGGAAATAGGAATGCAGCCTATTCAAAGCCTGTTGCCAGAGCTATATTTTACTGCATGCATGATAAAAAAAAAAGTCCTTTTGTAAGACATATATATATATACATCATGTACATAGTATATACATTTGAATATGTAAATAACCTCAAATGTATTTAATTGTCTTTTTCATGCTGCTTTGGACCCCTTTTCAGGTGTGCATCCATGATGTGAGGTTAGAGGCTGTGTGACCCCTAAAATTTCAGTGAGGGAGCAAGGCAATACATTTTGTTCTACAAACAGTTATGTCAAAAAGTTAAACTATAGTATATATATTTTCCAATTTGAGGGGTGTGCAAGGAGAACCCGATCTGTATCAAACCAGCCTCAGTTTTTTTGTATTTCCCACTTGTGATTTACATGACTTAGAACTTGCCCTTTCTACTAAGAGATTTCAATTCAGAATAAGTACAACCTTCATACAATCAGATAAGTTTATATGTTCTTACAGTAAGTGGAGAATAAAAGTGTCTGTCTATGGTTTTAAATCTTGAACAAAATCCCTGAAAAAGTCAAGTTTATTGATGATCATTAGATGTGTTTAAAGATGTATGCCTCTTTACTTAAAAATTGAAATAACTGAATCTTCAAAATTGAAATAACTGAATAAAGAGAGATAGAGAGAGGGGGGCTTAGAAAGGACACTGTCAGACCATAATGCAAGATTTTGATGAAGACATTTCATCTTTGAAATATTTTGGGCTTTATAAAAGTGTGATAAACTGTAATTAATACAAACTGCCAGTTTAGCAGAATTTTTTTCATCAAATAGGATGTATGTGTATGTGCCCACTGTAGGCTTAAAATTTGCATTAAATATGTTTTAATTTGACTACCATTTAGCATGGTGCCTTGGGATATTTTGGCTGAGATTAAGCAGCTTTTATATGAGGCAACAATATGAAAGGTGTGACAAGTAGATCTTAGATTAATTGTAATGGAATGTCATTATTGTTGGTCTTGTCCCTCAAGGAAATTTATGATTTATGAACTAAAATAACAAGTTTGACCAGAATCATTTTTATAAAAAAATAATTGGTTCTTGTTTAGAGTTGTTCTAAAATACTGCTCAGGGACTTTTATAATGTGATATCTGAATATAATAATCATATATCCTGTCTTTTTATTTTTAAATTAAATTATTGTCTCTTTTGACTTTGGCACATATTCCCCATTTCTATTCTCAATTTCATACTTTTTTTGTCAAAGAAAGGCTTTAGTAAATTTATGTACATCTTTGTTTGAAGCAATAATATTAAATCTGTATCCTTGGTTTGATTTTGATTGTTATTAATGGACATTTGTAAACTTCTTCATAACATGCCTATTTACATGTTTACCTCAATTGTATGTGATAATTACTCAAGATTATTCAATGATCAATACACAATTAGTTCTTCAGGTAATTCTCTTGTGTAATCATAGTGTATCTATCTTAATTAGATAATTACTACCTGCCCAATACACATCAAGGAAACTGCTGATTAGTGAGATAGTCAATGATGTAATATTATAAATTATTTTGTAAACAAAATCAGAATGTACATAATGTTATTTACATTCATTAAGCCTAACGATTCTCTTTTATGATATATATATACTTTGTTATTTCGATTTACATAAATGCACATGGTTATTTAAAAAAATATAAGTACTCACATGTTAAAAAAAAATACAAAACATAAAAATAGTAATTATGTAATTAAAATTTTATAAATTGGGAGTGGGAAATAATTCAACTAAAATCATGCATAAATATTTTTAAAAAAAGTAATAACAGGTACTTACGAATTTTGACAGTTTTAGCGTCCAAATTATCAACATGATGTTGAATATGAACTATCTTTTTATTTATATTTTCAGTTCTTTCTAACACTTTTCGGCATTCATCTGAAATGTCACAGAAAATATCATCCGCTTGTCTAACTATACTGGCTAGTTGGTATAAAGCTCCAACCAAACAATTCGTAGAAAGTGTAATATGCACTTCCCCATCCCCACTTTCTCGTAGATTTAAAGGGTGTCCTCCTAAATTAGAGGGTTCAATCACCCTTTCTGCTAACGGCATAACTTTTCGGTATCTTATCCTGGAATATCCTTCATAATTTAAAACTTTTATCCGCACACCTGGTTTGTTTATTCCTTAACACGTTTGAACTGAAGCCGCCATGTTCCAACAATAAACTTGAATCGGGATTTCCCTTTGAAATGTAACGCAATGCAATAACGTTTTAACATGGATGTTTAAAGTTGTAAAAACTTATTCTTTCGCTTATATAAATCCATGCTTTAAACCTCTTATATTTAATAACAGTTTTTAATTATCTTCAGTGGAGTTGAACCTTCTTGTAAAAAAAACTCATTGACCATTCCGAATTTACCGGTGGGAGGTAGTCGTAATACAAGAATAGCCGCCAGGTAAAAAATCAAATTGAATGATCATCGGTTATCGTAAATTGTAAGATTTGTCGCATGATAGCAGCGCACTTTTAAAATTTGAATTTACAAGCAAATAGTTTGCAGATTTCAATCAACAAAGAGTCATAAAATATTTTTGAAATTGTATTCATATTTTTACAGGTATACCGATATTATATAATGCTACTGCAATGTAGTGGCTTAATTACTTGAACGGGCACTTGAACGAGAGGAAAGTTCTGCATACACGGATTGACAGATATTGTGTCCTTAGATTTGTTGAGGATTATTTCTTTTCAAATCCTAGGCGGAGTCTGTCTCTATATATCCCCCCTTTATGGGAAAATTATCATTTCGTAACATTCAATAAACACTACAATTGCAGTGTTACCGGTTACAAAAATTGTGCACATTCTTATCTCTTATGATTTGTTTCCGTATTTTGTTTCAGCCGGCATGGATGATCCACTGGTTCGAAATTCAGATGATTAGAAATAGAAAGTGTGCTGTTCCTTCCTTGGTGTGTCCAGCGACTTATATACGAAACTTTAATACATGAATATTATAAAGTATATATACTTGTAGAAACCAATTATATTAAAGGATTTCAATCAAAGTTTGATTTTTACGAATTTATGACACAATCAACAGATTAAGATGATGTGACAAACGGTGTATGGAAGTTGGCAGTCTTCAAAACATAGCAATTGCCTAACGAAAAAAGTATTTAATAATTAGTGCCAATAGTGGAGAGAGTATGGCAAGGATATTACAAGTTATCAACTTGTGATGCATTTTATTAAAACATTTTTTTTTAAACTACAAAAGACCGAGAAGTGTATTAAAAGGGCCAGTTCAAATCAATATAAACATTGATTTTCTAGAAAGAGTGACACCAACTGTAAAAAAAAACTGACAGTATCACAGATCCTTTTTCTTTAACACAGCTGGGGAATACAGAGTTGTCTCCCATAGTATGTATTTCGTAAATAACCATCCATCAGCATTGTCAGAAACTTTTAAAAAGAAAGAAGAGAGACTTTCTCATCACGAAAACGTCGCGCAACTGCAGATAGCCCTTTGAAAAAGACATCTTCCAATGCATATGTGAGGCTCTGGATTGGACCCAGAGTGGTCCTTTGTTTTTGTATTCTTTAAATTTATAGACCATTACTCTCTCTTCTTTTTGTTTGCCCATTATTCCCTATTTTATGAATTTAAGCACCTTATCACTCTCTTTTCTTTAATGTCTTATCAATTTTTCAATTCTTTTTTTTTTTACCCTTTATTCTGTATTTTTTATCCAGTATTCTGGTAACCCCATAATCAGACCCTCATATAGGAGTTTGTTTTTTTTACTTTAAACATATTTTATTTTAAAAAAAAATAATGTACATGACATTCACATATAACTACAGTGATACATTAATACAAAGGGATTCAGAAACAAGGTTTCCCTAGATTAATCCGTCTCCCTGTTTTCGTTTGAGCGTGATATAAGATATCCTCCTTGATTTTTTTGCCTTCATCAGACAAAATACAATGATACGAACAACTTTTCACCCCATTTTTCTTGGGTTACTTTAAAAAAAAAAAGAAAAAAAAAAGGATCCTTGTCACAAGTTAATTGAACAAAATTCAAAGGTCACATCATAATAGATCATAATACATACATGTGACGTTACGCTCGATGTTGGTGTCACTTTTGGTAACGTCGTCTGTTAACGTCAAAATCATATTATATAGACGTTTTGTAATATTGACATCCAGTATATTCGTTAAACACTTGGTTTTCTGTTAATGAAAGGAGATATGGGTGTATGCTAGGTGACCTCTAGATAAAGGAAATATAATGCGTATGGTGTTTTATGAAAAGGACGGAAATTGTGGGATTTACGCTACATTCAAATCCACGCGTATGCATTCATGCACAATTTGTTTTAAAATAATGTTTACCGGTTGAAAAAAGCAAGATTTTTTCTTATTATGAAAATTGTACTTAGAGGAGAAACGCTTTTTGATCTTTTTGTTTTAACTTTAAATGATGACAGTATTTATTGTCAAGTTTGATTTTTTGGGGAATGGGGTGGTTATAAAAGGCTCGCCTCCGGTGCAGGAATTTCTCGCTGCATTGGTGGCCTCAGTACGGCTGCTGTCTGCTCTTTAATTTGGTCGGGTTGTTGTCTCTTTGAAATATTCCCCGTTTCCATTCTAAATTTTATATTTTATGTTTCACTTTGTTCTGTATTTGTTTAGCTGTTATTTTTTCTCTCTCTCATTTACCTGGGTTTTTTTTTTTTTATCGTTGATGGTATCTTATTTAATTGTTCTCATTTGGCGCATTCTTTATTTCTCAACGAAATGATTTTCTGTTCCTTAGAATACAATTTAAGTAAAGATGTTCTTAAGTGTCATGTGATTTTCTCCCAAGTAAAGTTTTCAATTGTGCATTTCCCTAAAATATCGCAAACAAAGTACTCATTGGTCAATACAAGATTTATCTAACGCGAGAAAAAAGATAAACTACACGTCATACATTTCTAAATCACTTCTTTTAATATCAATTGGAGAAATAAAATAAAATAAAAAAAATTCTTCAATGTAATAGATATTATTGCTTTGGACAATATTGAATTAATATTGAGAAAGTTCTATGTAGTGCTTTCATCCTGTGCCGTGACACATTACGAAGCCGTGACACAATTATAAATGTCAAATGTAAATCAATGAAGCAGTTAACATAAATTTACACATTCCAAAATATTTGTATTCCCTTCTTGCGCTTGGGACAATTGCTTTTTGATTTTTTCAAAAGACTGTCCTGTAAACTGTGATGTTTTTTCTTTATGAAATAATGTCCATTAATTACAGATGTTCCTTCAGGGAAAGTTGGGACTTCTTTTACTTTAGGGGTTCCTATACTTTAGAGGTAGGGTTCATTCATGGTAATTGTTAGGTTAGAGGATGTTTTAGGTTATGGTTAGGTTTTATGGTTCGGGCGAGTGTTACGGTTAGGTATGGGTTCAGGAAAGATTTGGGGTTTAAAATAGTTTAGTAATGCTCTACAAGTGTTGGAACCCCTAAAGTAAAAGAAGTCCGAAAGTTGACCCCCACTCATCAGTTTCTTCTTCTGATAACATAATTATGACTCCCCGATGTAGCTTTAAGGAGGAAGAGACAATTTTCCTCATCATCACATAAAACTGCAAAAATTTGACCGGTCTACTTTGACTTCCAACAAAATGCTAACTAGACTCAGTAAACAAACAATAGTCACGCTCAAGGCACCCGTCGCAATAACACGATACGGTTTGAACTAGGACCGTTTAAAGATTTTTTGTTTCTACTCGATGCATGGTCCGTATACCCTTTATTGGTTTAAACGATTTTCTATCTCTAGGAATTTCTTATACATATTTAGAAATTCTTCGTTTACAAGCATATGACGATGGTGTTGTTAATCGTGACTGTGTGAATGGAAACAGTTATACAGTCGAACATATCTGAAATTGTCCACGTATAATGGCAATATTTGCTTGATTTTTCAAAAGTCCACCTGCGGCATACTGTGGACCCTTTCTATGACAACTTTTAAAATAATTCATAATTATTTGTTTATATCCAAATTCGGCTACAGATTCTACTAGGGTACCAATACAATGACCTATAATTGCATTTGTCTTCGTCATAGAACTTAAGGCTCACTAGTGGATAGATGTCTCATTGGCAACCACACCACATCTCCTTATTTATATATTTTGACAGTATACAGATTATTTCTAGTAGTATTTTTGTTCTACTATTACTGAGTATATGGCGTTAAAGAGCTTGCGTTGGGTTTTTTGTTGTATTTAAGTCACATTGTTTAGTATGGTGATACACTTATCTACTATATCGACTTCAATATCTTACACGTCGACCTAACATCTGACAAGTCAGTATAATTATCTAACAATTAAGTCAACACATGTTGAGGTGAATATTTGACATGCCAACCTAAATATCCAACATGTTGATTTAATGTCCAAAACTTTCTTCGTCAATATCTATGTAAGGCAACATAAAGTATCGATGATTTTTATTTGTTACATGTATACTTTTAAAATATTAATCATATTAAAAACGGAAAAATTTCCAACTATGTTTGGAAATATTAATATCCAATTAGCTGTACGTATAACATATCTCCGTATTTGATTGTTTACATATCGATATGTGTCCGTGTGTCCGTGTTCGTATACATGTATGTAATAACACAATAATGCATACACAACGTTCAACTTTCTTATTCAATACTTTAATTGATACGAATAACCATTATGTATGATATGCTAGTTGTATTTAAGGCGATAATAATATTCTCCACTGAAGATATTAGTTTTGTATATATACATGTATAATTTTGTTGTTGTTGGGTTTCTGTTTCATTAGCTTAACAAAAAATGACACGAAAGAAAAATATTTAAAAGAAAAAAACATTTGAAAGAAAAAGTATATTTCGAATTTAAGTTTTAGATGTTTTTATAACAAAATAAATACGTTTCAAAAACGCCATAATGCAAAAAACGGTTACATGTAATGGTGAACGTCAAAAACGTCAAATAAGCGACTTTGTGACATTGTGGTAGACCACCATGTGACCACTGTAATTTGATAATTTGTACATTAATCTTTATCCTATTTATATTGAAATGTTCCTTCGGTTTGAGAATTTTCGATTATCGCTTAAATTTTCTTCTTAATTATACAGTTTTCACTTATTTCTACGATTTTTAACAACTTGTTTTTAGTATTTTAGAAAAAAAAATGAAGATGCCATTTTTGTGACATTTTGGTAGACACCCTTCCAACGCATTAGTAATCGAAATAAATTGACAAAATTATAAATAAATGCATACTACCGTTTCGTTTCTATTAGGAATTTATCATATTGGCTTCATTTCTCCGTTTTAAAATGCACGATCCTTTTTTTTTCTTCGTTTTCTTTAAAAACCATCGAAATTACTAACGTTAAACGTTAGTTAAAAGTTTTGTGACGGGAGCCCTGTGGGGACTCATATACAAAATATGGTTTTATGTAATGCTAAAAAAAGAGACTGCGATATGAATAAATGCCGTTCAGATGTTCTAGATTACCGGACATGTAGTATTTTCTGACTAGATAACATGCTTTACATATTTTTACTCGGCATTGATAACTTCAAGTAGAGCATGTTTTTTTAAACGTTGTTGTGACAGTGTTTTTCGGGGCTTTGATTTTGATTATGATGTCGAAATTCTCATTGAATTCGTTCTTTTAAATTGGGAATCAATGTTTTTAAAGCATTTTCCAAGTTTGTTTTACATAATGATATTTGATATAAAGACTTTGATGACAAATAATCTCGCTATCGATCGATTCTCATCTGTTATGCCGCAAAGGGCTTATATTTTTCCTTCAGTGTCTACAAGCTGAAATGGCTTTTTCCAAGGTCTACTCGATTTGAAAATGGTGCCGATTGCGTAATACAAATATCACATCACAAAGCCCTAACGTTCCTCTTCCAAATGGTATACAATTTTTATATTTTATTTACTTGTTGGTATCCGAAATAAGGAGGAAACCTCAAAAACAATATAAGTATGTTACCCGTCTACACGCAAAAACATATGATTTGTCTCGTTTGTTTTTGGAAAGCTTATTGACAAAAGTAAATAAAAACCAATAAGCCACCGTAAAAATAATGTTTTAAGTGCTCCGAAGATTTTAACACAAAAAAAACATTTGATATTCCCGGTATTTTTCTTATTTTAAGCCGATTATTGATCAGAGGTACATGAAATCAGAAAACGTCACCAACATCGAGCGTAACGTCATGTACATCTAAACATGATCGGGGATCTGATGTAAAGTAGTTGTCGTTTGTTGTAATTTATACGTGTTTCTCGTTTCTCGTTTTTATACGCCCGTCAAAATTTTGACGGGACGTATTATGGTATACAAATGTCCGGTGTCCGTCCGTCCGTCCGTCTTTCCGGCGTAAACATGTCGCACCGTAACTTGAGAACGACTTATACAAATTTCATGAAACTTAATACAGTTGTTTCTTATGATGGTCAAATGATCTGTATACTTTTTGGTGAAAATAAGATTTAAACTTTTTGAGTTACGGCACTTTGTAACTATAACAGGGGTGTGTTTTTTTTCACATGTCGCACCGTATCTCAAAAACGTTTCTTGATAATTACTTAAAACTTTACACACTTCTTAGTTATATTAATCTTAATATCTGTATACTTTTTGGTGATGATTCCAAATTTCATTTTTGAGTTTTTGAGTATTTTGTAAAAAAGGGGGAGGGTTTTTTTACATGTCGCGCCGTATCTCAAAAACGATTTATGATTATTGCTTAAAACTTTACACACTTCTTTGTTATATTAATCTAAAGATCTGTATACTTTTTGGTGATGATTCAAAATGATATTTTTGAGTAATTGAGTATTTTGTAAAAAAGGGGGAGGGTTTTTTTACATGTCGTGCCGTATCTCAAACACGATTTATGATTATTGCTTAAAACTTTAAACTCTTCTTTGTTATATTAATCTAAAGATCTGTATACTTTTTGGTGATGACTCAAAATTTTATTTTTGAGTTATTGAGTATTTTGTAAAAAAGGGGAGGTTTTTTTTACATGTCGCGCCGTATCTCAAAAACAATTTATGATTATTGCTTGAAACTGTACACACTTCTTTGTTATACTAATTTAAAGATCTGTATACTTTTTGGTGATGATTCAAAATTTTATTTTAGTGATATTTGTAAAAAAAAAAAACGGGGGGGGGGGGTTCACATGTCCCGCCGTGTCTCAAAAACAATAAATGGTTATTGCTTAAAACTTTCTCAGAAACTATTTATGATTATTGCATAAAACTTCCACACAAGACGTCGGGCGTATCATGCGCTCATGGCGCAGCTGTTTATTTTATATAGATTAGACCGTTGGTTTTCCCGTTTGAATGGTTTTACACTAGTAATTTTGGGGCCCTGTATAGCTTGTTGTTTTCGGTGTGAGCCAAGGCTCCGTGTTGAAGGCCGTACATTGGCCTATAATGGTTTACTTTTTTTTAAATTGTTATTTGGATGGAGAGTTGTCTCATTGGCACTCATACCACATCCTCCTTTATCTATGATACATTAATGCCACAAAATCGAACCGATAACTGATTGCTGAAGGAAAGTTTGGACTATACACATGCATGTTTCGCAAATGTTTGGAACTTACCATGTACAATTTAGATTTGATTTTGAACGAGATAACATCGTTTTCACCGAAATTTATTTTACACTAGGACCACTTTTTAACAAGTTATTCAATCTTAAAAACAAATATAATATGTCACAGCATAATTCTTCATAAATTATGTTGTAACAACCTCTATATCTCCTATTTCTGAACTTGTAGTCCAAATATTAATGCTAAACATCTTGCTTCAAAGTAAAACTTGTAGAATTGGTGCTTTCCCAAATTAAGATACCAGAGGTAATGATTGAACAACCGTATAATTATTACCTTAAATTAATATTATTAATGTATTCAGGCAAAAAGAAAGAGTTGACGACAATTTTTAAACTTGTAAACTTTGTAAATAATATTACCTTCAAATTAAAATACCACTTTCTTTTCCTGGAGGTATACTTTCACTTCCATATGAAAGTCTATTTCTCTCCTGTGAAAAATCTTCGGTAATGAAACATTAGCTTCATTGAAAAAGTGACATCACTGAAAACACATGCATGTCGAACTATATATCTGGGAGATGTATAGAAGGATCACATGGAACATCACCATTCAGGAGAAGAAAATAACAGTATACACATTATGGAAGAAAGCAAAAGTACAGTTTCTTTTGCCCTAAATTTTATATTAAAATTCTAATATCAATGATAGAAAGGACATAGGCAACCATTAGATCTAATGTAAAAATGAGTTGACCATAGAAGGTACATTTACTTTGTATATATAGCGAGGGTCGAGGGAAATTTTACGATAACAGGAGGAGCATATATTAACGATTAACTTTGCGAAAAAAGTATAAAGACAAAGAAGACACTTCGGCTGTTGTCTGCTCTTCGATTGGGTTCGGCTGTTGTCTGCTCTTCGGTTGGGTTCGGCTGTTGTCTGCTCTTCGGTTGGGTTCGGCTTTTGTCTGCTCTTCGGTTGGGTTGTTGTTTCTTTGACACATTGATTCCCCATTTCCATTTTCAATTTTACTTTGACAGATCGATGCAGATTTATCATTTCTCACGGAGGAAATAAAATTGAATGATATTTATTTTGACCAATGCAAGTCAGGTACACCAAAAACATAGGTTACAAAACTACAAGTAAATTAAGAGATTGGATAGTAATTGCCGCTTTTCAAGAGTTATAATCCTTAATTTAATTGACTTAATTATTTTTCCTTGTTTTCAAAATTCCAATAGGGAACATACTATATATAATTGTATAAATAAACCAATTTTTCAAGACGTTTCGGCCATTGGCCTTCTTCAGTTCTTTATTTTTCCTCTTAACTACATGGCTGACATTACATTTGTATTTCCTTTTCAGTCATTGAAAAGATGTTAAAAATTTTGGTCTCTTATGGACGTTTTCAATGATTGAAAAGGAATTACAAATGTATATAGTATAAAGTGTACTGTATATGTTTATTTCACACTCCTGTTTATGCATTTTACAAACTTATCATCAACAACAGCCTAGGACACAGCACATTAAGCAACCAACAATCAATCAAGAAAACGATATATTATTAATTGGACCAATACAGCACTAGTGCCACATATTTATCAGATCACTCACAGATTTCTGTTCATATATATTGTAATATTACTCCTGATTTTGAGGAAGATTCTCCTAATTTTATACCTTTACAGTGTACATACAAATGGGAAGCTATTTCTAAAAACAAATTAATCGACACTATTAGTTATTGTGATGTATTACATGAGATAGTCTCTTTTGAAAATAATATTTTTGATGAAAACAGCAATGGAATCAATAAATCCTCAGAACAACTAACAAATATTTTTGATAATTTGGCAAAAACGTCCTGTAAAATAATAAGACACAAATAAAAATAAAAAAGAAGAAATCATGGTCAGACAATGAAGTAAAAGATTTGAAAAAAAACAGTGGTTGATTTAGGCAATAAAATGCGTTTTAAACCATTTGATATGCAGCTACGTCATAATTTTTTGTAAGAATCTTAAAAAGATGATAAAAAGGAAGAAATATCTATTTAAGAAAAATATTTATGATAAACTTTTAAATTGGAAAGAAACTGATCCAAAACAATACTGGAAGCATTTAAATTCACTTAAAAATGATGATAGTAGTTCTTCAAACTTGAGTAAACTTATTAATATGGAAAATTTAAGTCAACATTTTTAGTCCCAGGGGAAACCTGGACATATAAATGTACCTTTTATGGATAAAATAGATGCATAGGTTAAAGATTATAAAAATATATTAAAGGAAAATGTATTGACAGATTCACCTTTCACTATAACAGAAGTTAAAAAGTGTATAAACAAATTAAAAATGGGGAAAAGTGCAGGACCAGATAGAATTGCAAATGAAGTCATTAAATATAGCAGTTATGTTACATGTAAATCCATAACTAAACTTTTTAATTTAATTTTAGAAACAGGTAAATATCCGATTCAATGAAGAAAGTCATACACAATATTAATTTTTAAATCTGGAGACTGTACTGATCTTAATAACTATAGGGGTATATCTCTCCAAAATTGTTTTGCAAAACTCTTTAGCTCTGCATTAAATAATAGACTAACATTACATTAAAAAACATTTTTGCAAATCAACAGTTTGGATTTAGAGTCAATCATAGAACCACAGATAGTTTGTTTATACTAAAATTTTTAATTTCAAAATATGTAAATAATTGATAAAATTGATAATAAAATTTCTAAATCCTTCATATTGGAAAGAGGTGTTAAGCAAGGGGATAGTTTAAGCCCTACTATTTTTAACTATTTTATTAATGATATACATCAGATTTTTGACAATACTTGTAAACCTTTAGTCCTTCAAAAATCTGAATTGTCCAGCTTAAGTTTTGCAGACGATTTGGTAATAATGTCAAGTTCACATATAGGACTGCAGAATGCTATAAATAAACTAAAGAAGTACTGCTATGACTGGCAATTAACAGTTAATACTAAAAAAAAAAGTTATGACGTTTCAGAATAAATTTTCTCCCACCCCTGTGGTATGCTATAAAAACATCCAATTAAATGAGACTAAAGAATACAATTTTTTAGGAAACATTATTAACTATAAAGGTAATTTTAAAAATACTATCCAAGAACTATCAAAAAAGGGATTGAAGGTCCTATTTGCTTTAAAAAGTAGATTTTCTAACTCTCAATCCATCCCTGTTAAAAAAGAGGGACGAAAGATACCAAAGGGACAGTCAAACTCATAAATCTAAAACAAACTGACAACGCCATGGCTAAAAATGAAAAAGACAAACAGAAAAACAATAGCACACACGACACAACATAGAAAACTAACGAATAAACAACACGAACCCCACCAAAAACTAGGGGTGATCTCAGGTGCTCCGGAAGGGTAAGCAGATCCTGCTTCACATGTGGCACCCGTCGTGTTGCTTATGTGATTACAAATCCGGTAAATAGTCTAATTCGGTAGGTCACATTCATGAAAGGGAAGGGGATTGTAGTTACGACGTAAGGAACATATCCGATATCATTTGTGAAACGGTTATTCCATAACGGTCAACCAACTCGTGATGGCGTCCGTAAAATTTACGAAGGGATGATTTCAACTTCACCATTTGGAACTCTTGGTTTAATAGCTTCCTTGTGAGCAGTAACCCTCTATCAAGAAAATCATGATAGGAAATGCAAGCACGGGAATATCGTATCAATTGGGAGATATATACCCCGTATGCAGGTGCTGCTGGAATGTTGCTACTTAGAAATGGAAAGTTCACAATTGGAAAGCTGAAATCATCTCTTTTGTCGTAAAGTTTTGTTTTCAACCGACCCTCATTGTCAATTTCTAGATGTAAGTCAAGATATGAAGTTGATTTATCATGCAAACTTTTTGATGTCTTAATAAGACCTGTTTTAATACATAATAGTGAGGTATGGTTTATGCAGAAGATTATTTATCCATGTTTAAATCTTTAAAACGTTCAGAACAACATGGTTCTGTTTGTGATACTTTGTCGTTAGAAGATAAATTTTGCTATGAAATGATTCATAATAAATACTGTAAATCTGTCCTAGGACTTAGGAAAACTGCATGTAATATTTCAGCCAAAACAGAACTGGGCAGATTTTCTATGGCTTCATTTATTAAACCACAAGTTATGCTATATTTCTGTAGATTTCATACCTATGATATTAATCCTCTGTTAAAAGAAGCCTACGAATTAAATAAGTCCCTGCATAATGATGGTTTTCATAGTTGGTATACATTTGCTCTAAATATTTTTAAAGAGACTGGATTAAATGCTGAAGATTTTGAAACTTATGATAAACCATACAATAAAATTAAATATTCCTTAAAGATGAAGTTTAAACAGATATCACATGAATTTTATACAAAAAAAGTCTTGAATAAACTTTCTTCTATAACAGACAGTTCGAAATTATTTCTATATAGTCAAATAAAAACTGAGATAAAAATTGATAATTATTTATTAAAAGAATCAAATTTTAAAACCAGACAATTAGTTTCTAAATTAAGGGTTAGTGACCATAACCTAGAAGTTGAAATGGGAAGATATAAAAATGTACCTAGAGATCAAAGGTTATGTAAACTTTGTAATAAAATTGATGATGAATACCTTTTTTTTCTATATTGCAAACTAAACTCAACTTTAAGAGATTGCTTATTTTTAAAGATTAATAATATAAATCCCGATTTTACAAATTATCAACCACTTTTAAAGCTAAAACAACTTTTAAATCCTAAATCTGAGCTTTTGACAGAAATTGGTGACTTTATAAAGCAATCTTTTAGAATTGCGAAAATGAGGTCCATGTCCATCAAAGGTTACATTAATTACCATTTATAACTATGTTTTTTTTATGTTTATATTTGTAATTCTTCACTGTCTGTATTAAATGTTGTATTTGTGTTTGCTTGACCCATATGGGTGTATTTTGCAAATAAAATTATTATTACTTTAGAATAGTATACTGGAAAAATGGAAGATATGAATTTTACATATATATGACGTCTGGGACTACTATAATACTGTGTTATAGTAGTCTCAGATGACGTATATTCTGACGGAGAAAACACCCTTTTGCATCGTCTATAGAAATATAAGACTCATTTACATTTAAATTTCTAGTATGACATTTATAATCATTTTAATGCACGTTTCATTGATTGATAAATACGGATCTGTATACATGTGTTCCAGGGTAACTTATGAATGTCAGACCTTTAAAATATTTAACTGAAAAGTTTGTCAATAATGAATAGTACAAATATAATCTCACCATTCCTTTGTACAGTTATATAAGTATAGATATGTTTAAACACGTAGGACATACTTATTGTCAAAAACTTTGTCAATCGGATCGATAACTCTGATTTTTAAAGATCAATCGATCATACAAACAGAAGCATAAATAACAACACAAGTAGGAAAATCTTTAAAATAATCCGTTAATCTGCTTAAAATACACAGTAGATCACAACTGGAAATGTAGAGATGACATTATGCGCAAGATAGATCATTATTGCATTCAACGTTTTTAATGTGAACTACAAACGAACTTGAACTGGAAGTGGAAATTTAACAAAATACAAAAAAATGTCTGTCACAACTTCATCTGTGATTCGATATGAAGACGAACTGAAAAGGCGCCTTCAAAAGTTATCCAGGACTTACGATTTAACAACTATGAAAATATTTATAGTGGTAGAGTGTCTTGGAGACGGCCGGGTGTGTAGCACGTACAACCCTGAAAAGAGGAACAAATGGGATTCATTTCTCAGAAGGAGAGAAGCATGTCGCTTGGATCTTGATAAGCACGAGAAAAATCGTCAGGACTACACTGAATTCTTGACGAATATCCCCAGAGAGGAACAAGGCAAACAGTTCGTCTCTGCCTTGACCTCTCACTTTTATTCCAAAGGAGCCGAGGATGCGTTTGGACAAGCGAAGAAATATGACCAGGAAGAAATTAGTGCGACGTTTTGTGGACATCTATGCAGACTGTTTGAGAGAAAGATTAACACCTGGTTCCAAACATTTGAGGCTGTAGCAGTGAAGCTTACAGGCCATGTTAAGGTATCCAACTTTGTTCGAGTTTTGAGCGGTCAGGTGGATGCTCTTTGTCGGAAAGACGGTTGCATGTATGCAGTCGCTTTTAAAGTGACAGGTATGGATACTCCAAGACCACTAGACCTGGCAGAACTCTGCTTGTATAAAAGTCTTGTCATTCAAAACGGATTAGCGGACCCAGAAAACCTCAAAATGTGCATACTAGCTCTTCATTTGACCGCCGAGAAACCGATATTAAGACTTTGGGAATACTCTCCTAGTGTTGAAATGGAAGATTCTATAAGAGAAGCAGATATAGATAAACTTATTGATGCTGGAAAATTAAGTCAACATCATGAATTCTGGAAAGAAAACGTACACATTGTCCAAGCTTCTGTTATGACAGAGCGCTCCACATATGGATCATCGCGAGGGGACGAAGAATATAGATGAACATGTAGAGTCGACAGTGTATCTGTTTATTTATTGAGAGCAGTACCATGCGTGATTTGGGACTAATATTTCTTTCATGTACCGTCCGTGGAATGTGCTGAACTCGTTTGTGAACTCAGTGGGAAACTGACGAAAACGTTTATAAATGGATTTTTATTGTAATAACATGTATAAGTTGTGTTTTAGAATGTATTTTTTCATATTTTGCATATATTTTTGAAGTGTCATAATAATCGTAAATTCACAAAACAAATGGTCTATACAATAAATGTTATAAATGTATGCATTGCAAATGACCAATCTGTAAAATCAACTAACCATTTATACTACATATGATTTAACTTTTTAATTTTTATATTCGGGTTAACCTTTTTGAGAAATATATACAACCTGAGGCACACCTATGCCTATATCGCTCACGTGGTGAAAAAAATAGCCAGCTTGCTAAGACTTCTATATACAGTTACTATAGTTTTTCTTTACAGCCGATTCCATTGAGTGTGAAGGCAAAGGTAATATCTTTGGTTAGCTTGCTTGCTAGCTAAACCGTGAAGCCATTATTAAGTAAGGTATTCTACCTTCCTTTCGAAGTACCCTAGTCCTACAGACAGATAGATTGGTTATCTTGTCGGACTAGGCTACTCTAAAAGGAGGGTAGTTTACTATACCTATAAAAGCTGACTTCACGATTCAGCGAACAAGCTAGCTAGCAAGATACTACCTTTGCCTACACACTCAATGGAATCGGCTGTAAAGCTTCTGATCAATTTTACAATTTACATGGTACGATTCTACAATTTTTGAAATCATAGTAATAAATGTCAAGATCGGAAAAAATGTATTTTGAAGGGACAAAAACTTTTAAACTGGTCGACAGATTTGTGCTGAAAATTTTCAATTTTGATAGATCTTAATATCTTGCTGATAATTTTTGAAACTGACGCTTTGGTCTTCAGTGAATATAATCAGTTTTTCCAAAGTCAATAGAATAGCATATTTATCTTATCAAAAGACAGTAATTGTACAATATTTAATTGGGGTAAAGTCTTAGAGGATTATTCTTAATCATCATATCTGTCTTCTGGTGGTTTTTCACAGCTGAGACATCACCAGGCAAACATGAACTTTTCGAACCAACCAGACACATATATAGTCTATTTACCAACTGGGAACTGACCAGTGGCTAATTTATCATGAATGTAAATTTAAATACATATGAGTATTACATCAGACCTTGATTCAAACTAAATTCAGGTTATAATGGCCTACCTCTGTACATTGGATACAAGTGGAACTTGAAATCCCCAAAATGATTCCAATTTATATGAAAGGTAATTCTAAACATATGTATGATAATCATGGATTTATGTTCCAGACAGAGCATGTTCACAACAAGAGTCATGAATTCTAATTGCTCAACTTAAGTTGAAAACCTGGAAAATATTGGAATGATTTGGTTGACCTTTATCAAATATTGGAATGAGAGTTTTTAACAAGTCCATCTTTGAGGTAGTTTGTTTCCCATCTGGTGCCTTGTGTCTGGCTAATCACTTAAATTATATTTTCATTTTTTAAGGATGACTTGATAGATGTAATATGTTGAGCAGGAATAAACAACTTCTTCCAAAGTACTTGAGTTCCAAGCTGTGCCATTGCAGTTGTTATTCAGTTTATAGTAACTTGCTGTTTGTCCTAGACCATGGTTCTACCTTTTTTGTTTTACAGTGAGACGTAAAAGAGATGCGACAGATACCAGAGACATTCAAACTCATAAGTGGAAAATAAACGCACTACTCAATGGCCAAAGAAGAAAAAGACCAACAGATAAACAACAGAACACTAAACACAACATAGAAAACTAAAGATAAAGCAACATGAACCCCACCAAAAAATGGGGGTGATCTCCGGTGCTCCAGAAGAGTATTTAAAGCAGATCCTGTTCCATATGTTGCACCTGCCATGTTGCTCATTTTAGTACAAACCTGGTAACATGTCTAATTCAGTAGGTAACATCCATGAAAAGGGGACAGGATTGTAGTTACAACATGAACACATTTTCTTATTCACAACTAATTTCTAGTTTTGACCTACCTAGTGTTGTGCTTGTTGCTGTAATTAATTTGAGGTGTACTTGTTCTTAGCACTGGCAAACATCTATTCTATTTGTTTAGTTTGAAAAGGTGACCATGCTTAATAAAAGCCTCTGGCCTTTGTTAGCCTTGTATTTTTATTTTTTTTAGTTCATTTATACGTTTTGGAGTTCAGTGTGACATCCATTTTCACTGAACTACTACACAATTTTATTTAGGACCACCTTCAGGTGCAGGATTTTCTGGCTGTGTTGGTGGCCTTCAGGTTGTCCCATTTCCATTTCCATTCTCAATTTTATATAATATTAAACTGCAGAAAGAAAGTCAATTTTTGACAGATCACAATTGTGTGACAGAGAAAAGGTCAATATTTAAAACTCTTCAGAAAACCTCATATTTGAAGACATGAATATATAGCTTTATCATATACTTAGACTAAATAACATATGATTTTTACTGTATGATAATAGCATTAAATTAACATAAATTCCATATTTTTCGAATTGGTGCTTAGTGGGCTGATATAAAAAGTTTATCGCATGCTTCGATTGTTAACACATGCCTTTCCGTAACGTTATCGCATGGCATTCCGTTGATACTCAGCAAATTCTGGAAAATACACCTCAATGCTACGTTTTCAGTTTAAAACATTTCAAAGTAGTGTACAAAACAATTATTTGACTACTGGAAAGTGTATTGTGTAAAATAATAGAAAAAAAACAAAACAAAAAGAAATTCACAAAACAAACAAATTATTAAATAAATGCATTTTTTAAAAGTTTCAAACATAATTTAGAAAGTTTATTTAAAAATAGTTGACTTTTCCAAACAGTGTCCATTATGTATATTGTTGATTACTAAATATTTTTGTGGATTCGTCCATATTAAAAGTTTTTATTCTCTGTTGAGGCATAAGACAGAAAGATTCCATATCGAATGTACTAAATTGGGGTCCGACGTTCTTGAACTTTTCACTCTTTGAACTTCTATTTGAGAAACACGTAAAAGGATCAATATATGAATCAGTTATTTTTCTCCATTGTTGAAGCATATGATAAAAAGATCATAACATGTCATTTTTCATATCGCATCTATTATCAGCCCTCGAGCCATGCGGCTCTTAGGCTGATATTGAACCTAGGGCTGATAATACATGCAATATGAAAAATGCCATGTATTAATCTGATAGTATTAAGTGGAATGTCAGTCAATGCACAAAATATACCTTAAACTGAAAGAATAAGCAACATATTACTTTCAAGATTGTATGTGTACAACAGAAATATAAATAAGTAGAATACAACAGGATTTTTATTGGATTTTGAATCAGGTTAATAAAAAGAAATTGAAATTTTAAGATGATTTTATACAAAAATTAATGGGTAATGTGTCCATGTAGACAGAGATGATGCCCCTGCCTGCATATCATATAAAAGTGATGCTACTGAAATTTGTATTTTATCTAAGTTTTGTGGTAATAAGTATTGTGTAAAAGTTTCATAAGATTTGGAAGGCAAACTTAAGTTAGAGAACGGAAATGAAAAAAATCCGCACATTTTCCTTTGGCTTCCTCATTATTTGACTCATTATAGCCCTCACTGTCATCCGTTCCCCTGCCCACCCTGACCAATTCTTAACCTTTCCTCATTAAGTAAGTAAGACCTCTTTTCCGGCATTAATAACATCAGTTTCACTGAACCTGCAAATTCTACATCAGTTTCGTCTGACGACATTTTCACACTGAAATACTAGCAGACGAAGTTGCACTTCCTAAACTGCTTTCAATTTCGTGCATTGTTCTCCCGTACATTCACAGCCCTATCCGCTTATTTCACCCGATACTCAATCAAAGTGTATGTGTCACCCGAGTACCAGCTTTTCAAAGCCATATCTCTGTTCCCTCGAAATCGAGAATTGTTTTTGCAGCAAAGCCATGAACGCGAAAAAAAAACTTACTTGTCTAGTTCCGATTTGTGGGGGGGGATAAAAAGATCGCTATCATATTTATTTAAGATATATTGAACCATTTATTTTTATTATATAGTTAAAACTACCTAAGAATTATAAAGGGCTTCATCAAAACACAGAAAACAGCTGTACTTCCACTCCTCGTTAACGAGAGGAGCCATTTTGAAACCCCACATGACCTCAAAACGTGTTTCCGGTTCTAATTTTAGAAAATAAAATTTTCCGATTTGATTTATTTACCTTTCACGATGTTTCAGTGCTGTTGAAGAACTGAAATAATATCCTCAGATATCGTAGATTTTAATTGAAACATTGATTTCAACTGTTAAGAACGGCAAATAGCGTAAAATTGAGACTTTTATTGGGACAATATTTATGTATCCTGAAGGATACACTCGCCCTGCGCATCGTGTATCCTCAAGGATACATCCGCCCTGCGCATTGTGTATCCTCAAGGATACACTCGCCGCGAAAGGGTTAAAGACCATAACTCGAGAATGGTTAAATGGACACCCCCAAAAATCTAATGTCATCTGTATATTGTGTCAATAAGCATTGTGTATAAGTTTCATAACATTTGTACAGATCAAAGGGTGTGTGCCTCTAAGCCCACACCTGGATATGAAAATTAATGTCTACCAATCAATGACGAATTTCAAATCATTATAGCACTAACTTTACAAGTAAAATAGACCACATATATTACTTACTTACTATAAGGGGATATAACTCAGATAATTCAAATTTTTAAAATGAATATCTAGGAAAGTCACCTATTTTTATTTTGTAACAAAAACAAAATGAATGTTAACCCCATTTATTCTTGTTATTTTCTCGAAGCATATCCTAAGATTTTTTTACCTTGAAATACTATAGATTAGAATTCTTTTTTCTTCTCATGAATGGTTTTTCTGTGTGTTATATAACCATTACAAAATCAGACAATTTTGCAAAGCATGTAGATTAAATAAAAGCTCTTCAACCCATTTTTTTATTTTATATACCTAAATAGCCCGATATAAACTACATTTTGGTTAAGCATTAAGACTTTAATTTAGACCCCCATCTACATTAAGGTGGTACCAAACACTTTGACTAAAAATTTAGCTGGTTTAATTTTTATAAAATTTTGACAAAATATTTACTTTGACCCTTTGACAAAATAAAAAGAAGTAGGAGCATTAAGGCCTGATTTTGGCCCAAGAAAATAAAATGTTTGATAACTTTTCAAATTGGCACATAATGTTTAGAAATGCATAGGGTCAAGAAATATTTAGGAATGAAAAACATAAAGATTTTTATCTAAAGACATCACAATTACGTCATAAATATGTAGTTTTCACAAAAACGATGAAAAATACAGAATTTATGCAGTTTTTTATCTTTATTTCCTTTGAAGAAACACCAAGAAACAACAAAATAATTCCAAAGCTTTATTATAACTATTGACATAATCTCACCAAATATAAAGTTGTTTCTTGGGTGCGCACATACTTTTTCAATCTAAAATATACTTAAAATTTGATAAAAAACAAGGAAAATCACGAAATTTTATAAAATATGCAAATTAAGTCATGATTTGTTGCCATGGTCACTTGTTCAATGTCAAATTTCTTTCGTTTTTCTGAATACCTTGTACCTTAGTCATGATTTCAGTAATTTAAGCATATGTATGATAACTTTTAAATTTGCAGTAATTTTTGGGTCAAATAAGGGCCTTATTGCCCCATCTCCTTTCCAAAAACTCTGAAAAAGTTCATTGAATATAGAGCAGTTAAGCAAACACTAATTTTGATCATTGAGAAGTTTAATATTTCAAAAGTCAAAAGTAACAAGGATTTGTCCATAGTACACAGGTGCCACACTCACACTATCATTTTCTATGTTTAGTGAACCATGAAATTGAGATCAAAACTCTAATTTGGGACTAAAATTTTAAAACCTTATCATAGGGAACAAGTGTACTAAGTTTCAAGTTGACTGGACTTCAACTTCATCAAAAACTATGTTGACCAACCAAAAACTTTAACCTGAAGTGGGATATACAGACGAATGGACGGAAGAACAAATGAATGAAAGAACAGAGCAGACCGAAAAACATAATGCTACTAGGTGGGGCATTAATATAAAGTTGTAAATAACTTACAAACTAGTGATGCATTGTTGGTTTAAAGAAGAAGATTTTATCAACAGGAAAATAATTTTTATTCAACATATTTCCACAAAAAAGACATGAAAGGAAAAATAAAGATCTGTAAAGAGATTACCCACTAAATATTTGGAATTAATACTATTGCACAACTTTTAAGCTATAAGAACAACATATTTATATAACGATAAATAAATAAATAAATATAGCATATAAGGAATGATGTAATCAACAAGTGTTTTAATAATTTCAATAATAAATAACAAATAATTTCTTACTGGAATTCATGGATCTTATCATATATAATAATACAGTAAGGTACATACAAACACATTTATCATAAGTTATTAAGTTAACTGTTAACTTAATATATACAAGTAAAACAGCAAATTCTTTTCATATAGCTTTAAACTTTAAAAATCTGCCTATAAAGTTACATGTATAGTTTTTTATACACATTAAAATAGCATATAGATATTAATAATGCAAGAAATTTTTTATCATTACACTTTATGCAAATTTCTTATATTATCCATTCATTTCATTGGACACACAACATTTTTTTAATTTCACTAACCTCTTATAAGGAAACCAGATACACAAATATTGTTTTATTTTCGACCTCAGTAAATAAAGAGTCTCCCATATGCTATTGCAATTTCCTAACTGACCTATTCATCACATTTGCTAAAGCATAAAATGTAGATCAAATGTGAGTAGTCTATTTACCTAAATTTGAGCAATGTTTAAATTAACTATTGAACACTTATTGCTCTAAACCCCTATGATGTAAGAATACCCACTTTACAGCACAAGTTCATGTATTATCAAACACTGTGCAATTTTTTCATATCATCTAAAACTAATTAACTTGAGATTCGTACTGAAAATAGAGCCCACTTCCCCTAAACAATTATGCTAAGCCTAAAATCATTCTTGAAATAGCAAGTATTTATACTTGTCTAGTTGAGGAATTTTCATATAACCTAAACAGAGAATGTACATGTTTGGTTTTAATAGGTCATACAAATGCTCCAAAATAAAACTCGCGACTATTATATTATATAAATCATAACATTTTATTTTTTAGAAATTTAGGTTGCACAAAATGTAAATTTTTCATCAGGCTTGATGACAAGTATTAAAAGTAAGATTTGTCAAATTGCTTGTGAAAATGCAGATTTCTGTAATATTTTAGCTAAATTAATATTGATTTTCCCCCTAGTTTCTGTTCACAGAAATTACCCTTCCTATCTTTTTGGTCAGGGGATTTGCTAATATACTACATCATGATTGGGCAAAACAGTCACATTTGATGATGAGGGTGGTTTTTACCCATGGGAGTTGTGCTTGCCCTGTAACCATTTTACAGAACCAACTACTATCTCATGTCTAATGGCCCATTAAAAGCTTTGAAGACCAATTTTTTTATTATAGAAGTGCAAAGATTCAACATATAATTCTGAAAAGTGAAGAAAAAGGTTTTTTTCTTCCTTCCATGGCTAATTTGAACCCAAATATTATCATCCCCTAAAAAATAAAATTGTAAGAGAAGACTTGAAGTAACAACAGTTCTGGTGACATGACATAGTAATTAATTCAAAAATCAAAGCACCTTACTACAAACACTGCTTATAACCACCTGTTAAAGGTCAGAAGTAACTCAAATGACTACTTTAAAAGAAAGGGAAAAAAATACTCTCAACCATGCATTATGTTATATAGAAACAATGTTTATGGAATGTAGAGCAGCACATTTTCTTCAGAAAATAAATCTGACACATAAAATAAAGATCAATCTCATTATGGAAAATTTGCAAAAGACTTTTACAGCATTGATAACAATAAACAATTTTCTGCATGTACTTAAACTAAAGGAGGAGGTGATATATGACCCAATTTTATCATGTGATACAGTCAATCATTACACCAATACGATGCACCCATTGTCCCAATGCTTCACGTAGACGCCTGTCTTCTGCATGACATACTAACTGATTTACACAGTAAAATATAGCAGGTTGAAGAAGTCGGAATTTGCCATCTGGTTGCTGCTGGAACAATCCTAAAGTAGTACAAAGTAACTCTGTCCAAGACTGAATTCTAGCCTCACTGTCCTAAAATATATCACAAAAAAATAAACTTTTAACTATGTTAATTTTTTAAATCTGTAATATCTGAACTTTTCCAAAAGGGTACATTTAATGATAACATGCATTTTTTTCCTTGAAAACAATAGGTTCATTTAAAAAAAAAATGAATGACTACTAACTGCTCACCCTGCAATTCAAAGTATTCAAACCTATAAGCTTAGAACTAGGGCTTATTAAAGCTTAACCAACATCATTATTGAAGGTTGTACGGTGACCTATTATTGTTAATTTCTGTGTCATTTAGTCTCTTGTGGAGAGGGTGTCTTCAAGCTATGCCAACAGTTGATAACAAGAATGTGTCCTAAGTACACGGATGCCCCACTCGCACTATCCTTTTCCATGTTCCATGGACCGTGAAATTGAGTGATAATCTAATTTGGCATTAAAATTAGAAAGATTATACTATAGGGAACATATTGTACTAAGTTTCAAGTTGATTGGACTTCAATTTCATCAAAACTACCTTCACCAAAAACTTTAACCTGAAACTCCCACTTTCATTTTCTATGTTTAGTGGACCGTGAAATTGGGGTCAAAAGTCTTATTTGGCTTTAAAATTAGAAAGATCATATCATAAGCAACAAGTGTACTAAGTTTCAAGTTGATTGGACTTCAGCTTCATCAAAAACTACCTTGACCAAAACTTTATCCTGAATGGACGCACAGACGGTCGAACGGACGAACTCTACTATCTACGAACGAGCGGAGCCACAGACCAGAAAACAAAATGCCTCTCTACTATCGTAGGTGGGGCATAAAAATAAATTCAACCTATGCCTACAAACAAAATACAATAGGTGTTGTTATAACAATTATTAATTAATAAAAGGTAAAATACAGTCAGTATATTTAAGCATTAAATATTACTCTTTAAAAATTCACAAACAAAAATAAAGTATTTGCAAAATTGTGTTGTAGTAAAAAATGGAATTATAAACAAATTCTAAAAAGACAAAAATTGAAAATAGAACCCTTGATACTAGCAAAATTGAGTTGAAATAAATATTAAATTGTTATAAAAATAAAATAAGACTAAATTTCTAAAATCGATCACATATTTAAACAATACTTGAGAAAAAAGATACAAAAAAATGTTTCAATTGTGCAATTTTTTTTAATTTTTTTTTTTTCATTATTTTGTTGTATTACATATGAAACATACAAGCAACACAATATACAAATATAACATACTTCAACAAAAACTTTTTTTCAAATCAAATATAATTTCATTTATAGTCAGCAACTTTCCAGATGGACAGTGCACTATTTATTTACTTTGTTTTACGGTTAGTTTAGAAAATTCAAGTACTCTGTGTTTGTTTTTATGCATTATATATTGAGTCGTGAGTTTCTGTCCAAGTTTGGTACAAATCCAGGATAGTATAAGAAAGTAATTAAAATTTTAAAAACTTTATGAATGTATTGTATCCTGGCAGAAAAACTAAGTCCTTTTATAAGTAAAATACAGAAAAAAAGGATTTTTTGTTTTACAAAATTTACTTCTGGATTCTATCTGATGATCATAAACAAGCTTCTGTCCAAGTTTGGTATAAATCCAGAATAGTTTAAGAAAGTTATTATTAAAATTTCAGAACAGTTTAAGAAAGTTTTTACATGTATTAAAATTTCAAAAACTTTAACCACAGAGTGAATCCCTGTGGACGCCGCCACCGCCAACACCGACGGAATGTAGTATCGCTATATCTCGTTTTTTTTTAACTAAAGGATAACAACATGACACCAGCTGCTTGTGCAGATGCAGCATCAATTCATATCTTAAAGTATGACTTTTGAGGCAATCATATTAGTGAAATTTGTCTTATTTTCTGAATGTGTTGGAATTAATAGAGAACATTTAAAATAGATATTTCACATGAGTCAGTATCTATGAAATTCATGAGTTTCAATAGACTAGTGGTGTATGCCATTGTATTTGAAGGAATCTATTTTACATAAAATTGAATATTTTTATCATATATTTCTATATTATTCATGAAAATGACACTCATAGATATTCAATATGACTAGATGATTGTTCCTTAAATAAAAATTCATAAAATCCTTTTTCCCCCATTATTTCATTATACTAATTTAAAACTTATTCCTTTATGAAATAGAGATCCTCAACACACACTATTACCTACATTTTCACTAGTACATGTAAAAGAAATTGTATATTGAGTAAACATCAACACTAGGTTTAAACTGGTTGTAGATTGATTAGCCCCAAATTAATTTATGTTTTTATAACACTTAATCTGTAACAAATTATTCAACCTATGCCAATATTTTTTCACACAATTTTATACCTAAAATTTTAGGTTGAATGAACCGTGGAGAGCTGTCTCATTTGCAATCTTACCAAATCTTCTTATTTTTATATAAAACTACCTATGCTCACAAAAGTATACCAATTATTGTGGATTCATTTATTTTCGTGGGTACTAACTTGCATGTTCCTGGATATTTAATTTCCTGGTTTTGCCAAAGTCTGCATATAAGCTGATAGAAAATTTGTTATTTGTTGAACATTTACTTTCGTGCTTATCCTATACCACAAAAGCCAAGAAAATTAGTATCCAATGAATAATGAGGAATCCAGAGTACCCTAAGGTGTTGATCAAATGAAAGTACCTTATGAATTATGATCCTTAAGACATAAAATTGACAGTAAACCAGATTTTTTGTATTGTGAAGGTTATCATTGTTGAGGTTATGTAGTGTGAAATACAACTGCACTTTGTCATCAGTAAAAAAAACCTGTTAAAATTTTAAATGAAAGCTTCATAACCTACTGCATAGAAAGGTCAAAAAGTGCCATTTTCAAATCAATCAGGTAAGGGACGACATCAAAAGATCAATGTAGGATAAAAAACTTAAATCAAATAGTTTTGGGGTGGGGGGGGGTTAAAATTCTGCAAGTTTTGTATATTTAAAATCGATTTTTTTACATATATCCCTATTGGTAATCAATTTTTCCCAAATTAAGTTAAGAGGGGGGTGGGGGTCAGTGGAAAAACTATGTGAATTAAGTTTTTTTTATCCTACATTGAACTTTTGATGTCGTCCCTAACATATCTCCTGAATGGAAAAGGTGAAAATCGTAAAAATCTAAATTGACAATTTTGCCATCAGTAACATCATATCAAAATTTGACAAGCATTGGTATAAGGATTTATAAGTTGTTGCACCAAACAGCATAAATAGCATTTTCCAATCAATCAAGAATACACTTCAAAAATTTTTTTCATCAAAGAAGCACAAGTGTATCATTTCTTGTATGACTTTTATAAATCTCTGTTGATTTAATTCGAAAGAAATCATTAATGGGATCACATTGCATATTTTGATATAAATATTGGTCTCCATGAATGATTCTTAATTCAAATTCACTAAATCTAATCAAAATTTTAATACAAAGGCTGATAAATCATATTCATTTCATATAAATTTTAATTTGCTCTTTGAAAAATCTAACCTTCATTATAGATGATTTCCTCTGCTTAGCAATTGACTCATCCACACTTTCCGTCCTTTTAATGATTGGTTTTGGCTTTTTCTCCTTCGATATTTTGATAAATGCTGGCATGGCATGGTGTTGTTTACGTTTTTTATACTCTGTCATTAGTGATTTTATGAGTGTATCAGTAGCTAATGTGTATACTTTACTCTCATGTTCTTCTCTCATTTCACGTTTACTCTTTGTAGGATTTTTAGACATAACAGACATAGTATCAGAGCTGTCATCTTTCATCTCTTCAGAGAAAACATCTGCAGTCTCACAGATCTCTGTAAACAAACAAATTTACTTTTCAATTACATTTTTTTTGCAAATCTTTGTATATGTATTTTATTTGTATTAAAACTAAGAATCTAATGCAATATCGTTTGTAACGTCACCAATTTTCATGGCATCAATTCACAAGTGATGATAAGGCCAATTAAAATTAATTGGTAGATTTTCATCCCCGCCCGCCCCTCCGAAATCTTCCTGCCCCGATTTTTTTTATTTTTGAAAAAAATACAATTTCTGGATTTTGTTCATTTCCATTACCAGTAACTGTCGATAATTTCGTTTCATGTAAAACTTCCTGTTTCAAATTTCGGTTTTAGTATTTCTTAGTGTATTCTTACTGAATGATTAAGTCGATATATTCTGCTGATCTATGATGACAACATCATTTACCGAGAATAGAGATTGATTACGAGAAGGGCGTGAAATATTGGGTTACGAGTAATACGCTGTGCCCAAGAACGCAAATCGCCGTATGTCACAAATGACACAAATGTTGTGAGAAAAACACCTTGGATTTATTTTATTTATGCAATGACTTTGTGTCAAGAAATTTGGGCTGTGAATGAAACCCAAAAGCGTTAGAATCGTGGAACACATTTGACTGGAATAAAGAAATTAACACAAGCATGAACTTTTTAGATTGGTGACCGTATATTGAGTTAAACAAATCGACAAACATACCCATTTCTAATTTATTAATTGATAGCAAGCTCTTAGATTTAGATTTTTTTTCGTTTTTTTTTTTCAGAAATAGAGAAAACATCCTCTGTCCCAATACCCACGATAGAGTCATTAAACAACTTTATTTTCTACATTGTAATTATATTTGCATCTTGCATATTAAGGACCAATCCTATTATATTTAAACATTGTTTGAGTTTTCATTTTATTCTGTACTTATCGTACTTGTGTTTGCATACTAATGCATTTGCTTCATTTTATTAGGACAACAAAACATTGCTGAGAAAGCAAACATTGCCAGTCCAACTGAAGAGGGCATTTCTCCACATTTCTGCTGTTTACTATCAATAGGTTTCTAAAGCGGCAATTACATGTAGAACAGATCAGAAATATATATTTATGAATTTGAAAAAAGCAGCACCAGCATCTGGAGTATATGTGTCTCAATTATTATGTTACTCTAGAGCTATAGCTCAAAGTACGTTGATTTTGTTGAACGAGGAATACTGCTTTCTCAAAAGTTGCTATGATAGGGATATGAATCAATCAAATTAAGGTCATCACTCAAGCAATTTTATGGTCGCCATCATGAGCTGATTGGCCATTATAACAAAAGTGTGTCAGAAATCATATCCCAGTGATATTATTCCTCAGTCATAACAACCTTTCATCATTACCGAACTGAACCAAGAAATAACATGACGAGTGCTGTATACGGTACAGGAAATGCTTACCCTTCCGAAGCACCTGATTTCACTCCTGGCTTTTAGTGGAGTTTGTGTTGTTTCCTACTTATTATTTGTAACTGTTGATGTAAATGTCTTTTGGTTTTATGAGTCTTTGGTTACTCCTTGGTTTTGATTGTCATTGTCTTGTACACAAAATGTTATGGATGTATTTACATGATATAAGCTTATTATTACACTTGCATATATGAATAACACATGACAAAAAAGGTTTCATATGAAATAAAATTTAAAAAATAAAATCCTCCTACCCTCCCCATTTTTTTCAAAAATTTGGATGAAAATCTACTAATTAATTTTAGTTGGCCTAAGGTATGATAGATTTTAAATGTATGGTTTCACGTTGTTTGCTGTCAGTTCATTCAGAATAGAGATAACAAAATTGTATTTTAAGCTCCTGCAGCATCAATTTGTGATTTGATGGTCACAAATACTTGTTTATCAGCGCTGCCAATGTGTTGCAAGTAAACTTAATTTGCAACCATCTAATCACAAATTTCACTTATTCAGTATTTGTCTTACCTTGTAATGTCACATCTTTAGTTGTTACTATGCAATCTTGTGATGTCTCAGATTCTGACCGGGACTTCTTTTTGTTCTTTACAAAATTTGTCGAGAAGTCATCAGGTTGAGCTATGATGAAAAAAACTTGTTGTTCTGACATTTGGTCGACACGAACAGACGTCTCATCTGACAGAATATCTACGTAGGTGTGACATAATTCATCACAGACGCTCCTCAATAATTGCAGAAATAATGTAGGACATGACTCCATCTTGCTTTGATTTGTCAAGTATTCTGATTCTAATTGGTTGACATCCTTAACAACCTGTTCAGCACCAGTGATACATTTAATGTGGTTACTACTCAGGTCTGGTATAGAAATACAAATCTGTAGTAACGTGTGTAGATAGAAGATCATTGATGCCCCTGCCTGCTTGTATAAATTAACTGCCACTTCTGTCCTAGCTACTTTCTGTATCAGAAACTTTAATCCAGGGCGAGAATCAAATTCTGCAGCAAGCTTATATGACTGTCTT
The DNA here is from genome assembly GCF_963676685.1 of Mytilus edulis. Lineage (NCBI taxonomy): Eukaryota > Metazoa > Mollusca > Bivalvia > Mytilida > Mytilidae > Mytilus > Mytilus edulis. The sequence goes on along the minus strand of NC_092353.1, from coordinate 64,006,347 downwards.
AAACACTGCAGAAATTTGATAATATTACGTATGGATAGACTAGGCAGCAGACCTACAAGACAAACATTTCACCGATATTATTTATTTATAGCAATTATTGTGCTATTCTGTAAGATTCTCTTTATCAATATTGTAGTCGATTTTGAAAACTAAAAGTCAAAGACAAGTACATGGTTAACATAAATAAGAAGATGTGGTATAATGCCAATAAGACACATCCAAGTCACAATGTATAAAAAGTTAACCATTTTAGGTCAAAGCACAGCCTAACTCTTATAATTGTTTTCTGTTTAATTAAAATTCTTGTCTAAGACCATTTCACCGCTTATGTCCAGCTTATGTCCAACATAAGTAACGCTGTCTTCAATGCTTGACCATCTTTGTTAGTACTTGCGTTTTAGTTATTTATAGTACTGTTTCTACAAAGTTAAGTAATTATAATGTACTAATCCTTATTGTATGTTCCTTTATGTGCCTTCTGCTAGACTACTGATTAATATTACAAAAGGCAGAGGTTGTGATCTTCAAAACTACCTCTAGTCTACACTGCCACATCATGACATGTAGAAGTTTGTTCATGTGGCTTTACCTAGTAGTGTACCTTATCAGTGGTTGTCATATCTAAATGGTTTTTTTCTTGTAATTAGGAAAATGTTAGTGGTAGAAATTTGGTTTCCATAAAATTTATTTCCAACTTTTATTAGACTCATGGTGAAATCAAGCTTGTCTTATTATTCATATACCTTTCTTTGTTTTTACTGTTTCTTACGATTGCTGTCTCATTGACTTTAACCCCATATAAGTTTTTCCTCATAAATATGAGGTTTTATCAAAATAATTCATAGAAATCAACTTAAATAGTAAAATCAGGGGAGGCAACTATTCTTAAATCAGGTGATTCACTATCATTCTGTGGTATATTTTCTACTGATGTGTAAATATGTATATCAGAATCATTTATCATTGCTTGTTATTAAGTATCCCTTCATACTTTTATTGGTGGAAAACTGTTATGCACAGTTAATTTTTAAACAAAAATATTTTTAAAATTGGTACATTGGGATTTCAAGCTATTAGATCCCAATCAAATTTAATGATAGGAATTTTCTATGCTATGTATAAATGAGACATCTTTATATATTATGGATTTTTTTTTTCATAAAACTCTATATGGAAAATGATGTTACCTTTATTACTTTCATTAGCCTTGCGTCCAGATGTGTTCTCTGCACAAAGTAAAATGCTTCCAACAGTCTGTAACAGTAGCTGATTTGACAGCAATCCTATAACAATATTCCTAAATGGAATCCTGAAATAAACAATTTGTTATATCTTAATAATACTTATATTTAACTAGTATATATTTGTTTGGGGGCCAGCTGAAGGACGCCTCCGGGTGCGGGAATTTCTCGCTACATTGAAGACCTGTTGGTGACCTTCTGCTGTTGTTTTTTATTTGGTCGGGTTGTTGTCTCTTTGACACATTCCCCATTTCCATTCTCAATTTTATTCATCATATAGTTGTTTAACATTAAATTGTAGACATTTTAACTGTTAAAATTATCTGTAAATCAGCTGTTTAAAGGGAAACTTCGCAAAAAAATCAAAAATTGATATTATGTTCATTCAGTATAAAAATGCTCAAATTCATAGTTATTAAAGTTTTATTCTGCTAGATAAGCGATCACCATCGATTTTAAATTTAGAGTATCAATTCTCTGCGTTCAGCCATTTTGTCTTCTTTCCCGATTAATAACAACGATATGTCTATAAACCACAAAGGAACAAAACTACAGTAACCGATGTAGTCGTAACTGTGTGTCGATATCTTGTCAATCGTACGGTTGTTTTATCCGACTAACTAACTTGATACGGAAAATATTCTTATTTTTTTAAATTACCATGGTCTGTTGTTTTTAAACTGTTGATATTGGAATTAGGTAAAAAGTCAAAGTTAAAATCATAAATAAGTGTTCCGTGAAAATTGTTTTTCGAAAATCTAATTTGTTCATAATACTTTAAAGTAATAAACTTTTTTCAAATAAATTCTGATCTTCCCTCATCTGATCACCAGCATGGCTAAAGGTATTACTTCCAAAGGTATTGTGAGGGGTGTGAGGTGACAGGTCCAGGTATTCAAGCGATTTCCTGTCGGGCTTGCAAGTTCATGCATCGTTTCACCTCTGCAGGCATTGATCGGTGTACATGGCGGATAACTTATAACTTTCCATTTTGAACTATCAGATGTATAATATACAACTCTGTCTTACTTGTCATTACTAAACTCATAAGCTTGTTTATAAATAACATTTCTGGTGTAAAGAATATTATTCATAAAAATATAAATAATACCCAAAATAAATTTGATGAAATTAAAATCTATTTAAATATTTTTTCCAAGGGTGAATTTGGGAACATGTAATATATACTCATTGTCAATAGTGAAGGACAGATTGGAACATACCAGTAATATTAATTTAAAAAAATGTACGCACTTGTCGACGATTCGTTTATACGACTGGGTAGAAAGTTACGGAACTATAAAAGTGCAATTTAAAATATATACATGTATACATTGAACATAAGAAAAAAACATATATTTTGAATAAATTGGGGTAAAAGTTTTGTAAATAGACTTGTCCACGTATGCCAACAGTATGTAATCATCGAATGTCGATAGACTATTGTATACCAGAAGAAGAAGAAGAAGAAGAGAACCAATTTGATTTAAATACAGGTCGATGTATAATTTGCTTTGGTTCATCGAAGTTGTGGACATAGTAAAATCACAGATTTATATTTCAATAAGATTGTTCTCGAACAAAGGAAGGAATTCGTCATCACAATTGTTATATATGCCACTGGACGAACACTAATTATCCCCAAGGGATGTGAATATTTTGCTGGGAAACTATTGAGTATCAAAGTTTCAAATTAATTTCGGGATTTATGTTCTTTCTTGGTATTCAAGGGAAATATGACATTAAATTGGTTCTGTCTTTTTTTAAACATCGTTAAAAAGATGTGTGTCTAAGGTGGACGCCACAAGAACCCTGTAATACTAGTACGAGAGTATAGCATGTAAACATTCCTTCTCAATAATATGGTTGTATTGGAAATCTTTTCATACAAATTGACAACTCATGGTCCGATATGCATGAAATATTTGCCACATGACGCCCATAGTTCTTTCTACCATCATCATCTTATTCTTTGATATTGCTGTAAACATCGATGGTTCACACCCAAACAAAATGGGAGTAATGTACCTTCAGAGCTTCTCCGTGGTATACACTTGTGAAACTTAATATATAGACGAAATTTTTGTATTGAAATGAATCTACATCTTCAAATAACGATTTTGAGTAATATCACACTACAAACCAATATAAACGTATGGCAAGATATAACCATGAAGGAATTTAGTTTTTGTCAGATGCAAGAACTCATCACTATCATAAACGTATACGTAGATATGCATGCAGTTTCAAATATCAAGAACAAGCGGTCGATGTCGATAGTACGTTTTCTAACTGTTCAGAGTTAGACATGTCACTTGCTCATTCTTAGAAGCCTTCATATTCCCCGTCCAACAATGGGAACTCGTTCTGGTTGTGTTGACTATAAATGCTGGTATGGTAATTCTGTCGTTTATCTGTACAAGTGGTTGCATTTCCTCTCCTTTCCCAACAAACAAACTAACGAAACGCTACTAGTCTGCTTTCTCTAGAGCTCATCCTCCATGGTGCTTATACGTCAGGAAACTTACATGTATACTAATAATGATTGTTTCAAGAACAACGATGTATGGACGAACTATTCTAAATTCGTCAATATCAGTTATGCATGACTAAAATATAAGTTTTATTACAACTACTGTATTACTTATTTGGATTAATGACTGCTATCATGTTCAACATTGCACAAATATTATCATAGAATTTCAACAAAAAAAATGTACAAAAATCCTCAAAAAAAATAATGCCTTAGCTTAGATCATTGGTATTCTTTTCACAAAAAGTTCGTGTAAATGATTGTCAAATGATTTTAATTATGTAAGAATGAAATGTTAAAAAGAAACTAAAAAAAAATCATGCATGTTGTATGTTGTATTTTTTTTCAATTAAAAACTTTAAAATTGCGATAGTTTTATGAGCATTAAACACAGCCAGATTTGAATACAAGTTTAGAAATTCCGGTAAAGTCAATGATATCAAACAGATGTGCAATGGTATATCAAATTGGGAAATATTGCATTTAGTTTTTACTTCAATTTGAATTGCTGCTAAGAAAGTAATCCAAAATTGTTTCCTTTTATTTTTATACACTTTCGGAATTATGAATCTGAATTTTATTTTCAATTAATTTACACAATTTAATTATTGTATCTTTATTCTCATCGTATATTAAATCTTAGTGTATTAAATACAGCCTACTCTTTCTAATCCTTTCTGTTTATCCTTTCCAAATAACAACATTCATACCTGTGTACGCTTGAATTCACACCTGCCGCTAAATAGCTACAAGGTAAACGAATTGACCTCAAGCCGAGAAATATACAGTGACCTTTACAAAATAATATACACACTCTGCTCACACATTAGTTGCATTAAAATGATTATCAAAACAATAACGGTAACTACAACTGAAATATTTTCAGTCCAATATCAGTAAAAATGTTCAATAAATATTTTATGAAAAAAATCTCAACAATAATTAATGAAATTTATTCGAAAACATTTACTAGAGATAATTTTATAGGAGTTTAATTCAATCAATACAAAACAGTATATGCATATTCATTTTCGTTCATTCTTATATTGTGGTTAATATCTACGACCATTCGTCAGCTGTGCGCTTTTAATTACGTATATTGTCAATAAGCTATAAGAGTTAAACAGATTTTATTTTTTCCCAGATTTCAACAAATCGGGCTAAAACGTCACGACCCACTCGAGAATTCAACCAAAAAAGTTACAAATACTTGATTTTCTCCGTTATTAGAAGGAATTTAAATTTAAAACTTTGCAAATGTGTTTTTTATGTTAAGATGAACATAATTAGATGATAAGTAAAAAATCGCGGAATTTCCCTTTAAAGCTAGGATCCTTCTTAATTATGAAGTGAGGTGAGAGTTTTTCATGGTGAAGACCTCACTGTGACTTTGAGATGCAGAACAGTAATTACAAGCACTGCTCCTTTGCTTCTTTTGTAGTGATTTTACGTCATGGATTGATTCTTTGTTTTTCTATAGGAGAAATTTTCCTGTATCTATCCAGTGGGTACTTCAATTTTAGTATAAACCTTTCATTTGTTTTAATGTAAACTGGTTTAGATACAAGGAAATCTAAAATAATCTCTTCTGTGGATATTAACATTTGAAAACAAAGTGTTATTTAATCCTCATAATGCCTGAAAAACTTGACTAATCTGGTAACAATATCATCAGGATTGAGACTTGACTAACCTGGTAACAATATCATCAGCATGGAGACTTGACTAACCTGGTAACAATATCATCAGCATGGAGACTTGACTAACCTGGTAACAATATCATCAGCATGGAGACTTGACTAACCTGGTAACAATATCATCAGCATGGAGACTTGACTAACCTGGTAACAATATCATCAGCATGGAGACTTGACTAACCTGGTAACAATATCATCAGGATGGAGACTTGACTAACCTGGTAACAATATCATCAGCATGGAGACTTGACTAACCTGGTAACAATATCATCAGCATGGAGACTTGACTAACCTGGTAACAATATCATCAGCATGGAGACTTGACTAACCTGGTAACAATATCATCAGCATGGAGACTTGACTAACCTGGTAACAATATCATCAGCATGGAGACTTGACTAACCTGGTAACAATATCATCAGGATTGAGACTGTTTTCATCTCCAGGTTTATACAACAAAAATACAAAGGATTTGTCTGCTTCACTTTCTGATTCAGGATCAGCATCTCTCTTTATCTGGGTGTCCAATAAAAATACCTGAAAAAAAGCAAATATCACAAATTAACAAGGATTTTATTTAGAAATAAATGAGATACATGTTCCTCTCCATTAAAGTAATGTTGAATACAAATCTGTGAGAATTCAGCTGTCATTGCATCTTAGATACAGGATATCTAAAATTGTGAGAGTTGTAACATTAAAATAATGAATACCAATGCTTCACCATTTTCTGATACAACAAAAAAAAATGTTTGCTGTATGCTTCTTCATTCTTGAGTATTTTCAAAAACAAAACTTTTACTTAGTTGGGTTTGATAATAAAAGGGAGCAAATACTACAAGTGCATTATATAGAACAATCGACTTCCATTCAATATATATTTAAATACAAAAATTCTTGGCAAGCTTCATAAATATTTTAATTTAAAAAAAAAAATTGGTGGAGTCTGCAATGTGCAATGATGCATTATTAAAATCTTTAAAACTGTACTTTTATCAGTTTTCCTGCAGCAGACTATTTGAACATTGTCCTTATTTAACTTTCATCAGTTCTCCTGCAGCAGACTATTTGAACATTGTCCTTATTTAACTTTCATCTAAAAGAAGGTCATTTATATATATGTTAGCGGCAATAAGTAAAATTAGGCATTAAGCTTAAATCCTAGGCAATAAGCCTAACGCCTAGGCATTAAGTTATTGCCTGAAATTTCCAGGCATTAAGCTTATTACCTGAAATTTGATGATGATTATTCATCCTATTGCCGAACATGGTTTTAGGCAATAAGTGAAATTTTAGAATTTAGGTGTTTTTTTTAGTGATTTTTCTTGAAATAAAGTATTTTCTTAATCATATTCCTAATATGAATATACGTTTAACTGACAAATCTTTAAATTTTAGTTCTTTTCTTGTTTAAAACAGAGTTAACTCATACTTTTTTGTGGAAGTACAAAAAATAAAAAAGATTTAAAAAAGTGATTGTATCCCATAAAAAAGGAGAGATTCTATATAATCCTTATAATAATTATTTGAAAATGTTTACACTTCACTGGTTTTAACTGGTCAAAAGTAGACAAAATTAAGATATGATTTTTTGCTCGTACCATTTTATTGGATATCCGATAAGTAAATTTTCTTGTTAAAATATTTGTTAAATGCCCTCAGGCCATCTCAGGTAAGATATTTAATCAAAAGTTTGACTGCATCCTTTAATATATAATGTTTATTAAATACTAAACAGAAAGGAAACCAGTAAAAGTAAATATGCTAACTTTATTTTAATGAAGGAAGGGGGTTATGGAACCAGGCCCCTCCCCCGCCTTTTGAAAAAACCAGGATCTGCACCTGACGAAAATCAGATGCGGATTAATGCCACAAAGACATTTGAAAATCTTCAAATGCAACACGAATTCATTTCATAATTGCAAAATGCAAATACTTAATTAATTCTACCCTCAGAAATAATTCTTTATCGATATTTTAATGAAAATAATCAAACTGCCTGCAAAAGAATTTTATCTGTTTTATTTTTTCATGTCAATGATAAGGGCAATGCTGTTGTGGCTACAAGATTTGGACAACTTCTAGGAACATTTGGAACAAATGAGATGGGGGAAAACGGTAAACAAAATTTAATTCTTGAAGAGGAAATTAATTGTGAAACAACTTTAAGTGTACGTGAGGCAGCAACCCATCATGCAAATGCAAGAAAAACGAGAGAAAGTGCAATAGTCGGTGCACAGTTCTACAACTTGTGATAACAATTGATTTTAACACAAATTTGTATCAAGTTTTCATGTTTTATAAGTAATATTTGATGAGTTTTAATATAAAAACATATTTTATCTGTGATTTTATTTTCAGTAGTTGACATTTTAAACTTCAGTTCTTGTAATTTTATTATGTAACAAATGTATAATTTTTAATTGAATAAATGTCTTTTATTTACTCGCATTTATACTTTAGGCATTAAGCTTAATGCCTGGACACATTTTTCAGGATTTAAGCTTAAATCCTAGGATTTAAGTCTAATGCCTAACATCATTTAGGCATTATACTTAATGCCTAGGCCGTTAGCTTATTGCCTAGGATTTAAGCTTAATGCCTAATTTCACTTATTGCCGCTAACATATACATACATCAAAAATATTTCTACAATTATTTTCTTGTTATTTAATTCTAAATGAAAATATAGAATTTATCTACTCAAATAATAATAAAAGTATGAGATTTTATTGAGAAAATCATTTCAGAAAGTAAAAAATAATTAATAAATCATCATTTTAATTAGTAATTTACATATTACTCAATTACTTATACTCAATTATCTATAACATGTGTATGATGTAATTGTCCCTCATAGGTGTAATTGTTTAATTAACCCAGGTGTAATAAATGTTGTCTGAGACTAAGTAATAACACTCCATGGGTAACTTGTTTACTTAATTAATCCACAGGTACATATCAAACAGAGTATTAATTGACATTCAATTATATATAATTTACAAGTTCAACAAAGAATGGTATCAAACTCTACAGCTGACAAAGTTTACACAGTTGGAAGTGAATATCTAATTTGTATTGTTGTACCACAGTAAATTCTAAGAAATAACAAAAGTTTCATATTATATCTAGCTTTATTTAGATATACTGCTGTAAAACAATCTTTCCAAACCATTATTATTTGAGTCTCTGCTTGACCTACAACTTAACCTTCAATAATGTCATCAGTGAGAGGATCTAGATTTCAACAGCTGATGAAAGCAGAATTCTATATGAGGAAGGCCAGGCAACAGATCAGTGTTTTGGACAATAAACTTATAGATTTACATTATTTGCTGGAAAAGTCCCAAGAACGAGATTTACCTCTGGTTACGGCTAGAATTAACCGTAGAATCAGTGTTACAGAAGGAATACGAGGCATGTATTTTGAATATATCTGTGCTAAGACAGAAGAAATTTCAGTACCTTCACAAGATTTATACGATGAAGACGTTGTGGCTACAATGGCTTTTGATCTGGATGATTTTACATTTAATGAGTGAATCAATCAATGTTTTCAATTGGAGAAATATGCAGAACCATGCAAAACAAAATCAATGGATTCAGTGACCTGAACAAGATATGAATGAAATTTCCAACTGATGATGGAGTTAATGGCTTGTGATTCCCAGTGACTTGTTATACAGAGAGAAATAATCGGGCAACTTATAACATTAAGTTGCAAAAACTATCAAGTAATAGAGAAATTAAAAACACTTATCATACAAGATGATAAGACAGTAAGAGTCACTACTGAATAGCTAGAGATAATCAATTCACGCTGGAAATGTTTAAAGGAAAAACTATTATTTAAGAGCTACAGTGATTATAATTCCAGAAAGAAGGTATAGAAACTGTAACAGATCATGTTTTAATTCTAAAACAAATCAATTGTACATATTTTTATTACATCAAATGATGATTTACACTTGTTTATTAATAAATATATTGAATATATTATGTTGTAAATTTCATTTATCTGATGCAAGCCTCCCCAAATTTGTAACTGTCAAACATACATATAAAGAGCTGTTATAAAGAGCATGTACTGATTTTAGGAAGACATTGCAATATTGATACAAAATAATTTACAAAATATTCAATCTTTATGAAGACATTGAGTGAAATTCAAGTTTTTCATATACATGTAAATGAAAAAGAGAGCAGAAAGATACCAACAGCATATCCAAACTCACAGGTCATACACAAAACTGACAATGCCATGAAAAAAATCAAAATGTTGACATGACAAACAACAGTACACAAAACACAAGGATGCTTCAAATACGGTGAAAACAAAACTGAACAAGAGGCTCTCAAGAGCCTGAATCGCTCACCTGGTAAACAATGCCTTTGGCCATGTTTTTTGACGAAATAGAAAATAAAACACAAACTTTATTTTATACACCCTACTGATCATTCAAATGAAGTTTGGTTGAATTTGGTTGAGTAGTTTTGGAGGAGAAGATTTTTTAAAGTCAGCAAATATGATGAACAAATTGTGAAAAATTGTCATTAAAGCACAATAACCCCTTAAGGGGTCAATTGACAATTTTGGTCATATTAACTTATTTGTAGATCTTACTTTGCTGATCATTTTTGCTGTTTACAATTTATCTTTACCTATAATAATATTCAAGATAATGACCAAAAACTGCAAAATTTCCTTAAAATTACCAATTAAGTGGCAGCAACCCAACAATGGGTTGTTTGATTCATCTGAAAATTTCAGGGCTGATAGATCTTGACCTAATGAACATTTTTACCCCCATGTCAGATTTGCTTTAAATGCTTTAGTTTTTGAGATATAAGCCAAAAACTGCATTTGACCCCTATGTTCTATTTTAAGTAACGGCAGCCATGTTTTTTGACGGATCAAAAATCGAAGCACAAGCTTTGTGCAGGATAATCTAAGGAACAATCATGTTAAGTTTCATCCAAATCCATTCAGTAGTTTCAGAGGAGAAGATGTTTGAAAAATTGTTAACGACGACGACGGATGCCAAGTGATGAGAAAAGCTCACATTTCCTTTTAGGAAAGGTGAGCTAAAAACTGCAAAATTTCCTTAAAATTACCAATTCAGGGGCAGCAACCTAGCAACGTGTCGTCCGATCCATCTGAATATTTCAGGGCAGATGGATTTTGACCTGATAAACAATTCAACCACAGTCAGATTTGATCTTAATGCTTTTGTTTTTGACATTTTACCCCTATGTTCTACTTTTAGCCGTGGCAGCCATCTTGTTTGGATGGCCAGGTCACCGGACACATTTTTTAAACTAGATACCCAAAAGATGATTGTGGCCAAGTTTGGAGTAATTTGGCCCAGTAGTTTCAGAGGAGAAGATTTTTGTAAAAGATTACTAAGATTTACGAAAAATGGTTAAAAATTGACTATAAAGGGCAATAACTCCTAAAGGGGTCAACTGACCATTTCGATCATGTTGACTTATTTGTAAATCTAACTTTGCTGAACATTATTGCTGTTTACAGTTTATCTCTATCTATAATAATATTCAAGATAATAACCAAAACAGCAAAATTTCCTTAAAATTACCAATTCAGGGGCAGCAACCCAACAATGGGTTGTCAAATTCATCTGAAAATTTCAGGGCAGATAGATCTTGACCTGATAAACAATTTACCCCCCCCCCCCCCCCCCCCCCCCCCTGTCAGATTTGCTCTAAATGCTTTGGATTTTGAGTTATAAGCCAAAAACAACATTTTACCCCTATGTTCTATTTTTAGCCATGGCGGCCATTTTGGTTGGTTGGCCAGGTCACCGGACACAATTTTCAGACTAGATACCCTAATGATGGTTGTGGTAAAGTTTAGTTCAATAAAGGGCAATAACTCCTAAAGGGGTCAACTGACCATTTCAGTCATGTTGACTTAATTTTAGGTCTTACTTTGCTGAACATTTTTGCTGTTTACAGTTTATCTCTACCTATAATAATATTCATGATAATAACCAAAAACAGCAAAATTTCCTTAAAATTTCCAATTCAGGGGCAGCAACCCAACAACGGGTTGTCCGATTCATCTGAAAATTTCAGGGCAGATAGATCTTGACCTGATAATCAATTTAACCCCCATGTCAGATTTGCTCTAAATGCTTTGGTTTTTGAGTTATAAGTCAAAAACTGCATTTGACCCCTATGTTCTATTTTTAGCAATGGCGACCATGTTTGTTGAGAGATCAAAACTTCGGATACAATTTATAAACTAAATACCCTAAGGAACATTCAGTTAAAGTTTGGAAGTATTTGGCCTAGTAGTTTCAGAGGAGAAGATTCTTGAAATAGTTTACGACGACAGACGACGATGGACGACGACGGACGCCAAGTGATGACATAAGCTCACTTGGCCCTTCGGGCCATGTGAGCTAAAAAGTGAAACCAACATATTCTATTCCCTTTCAGTAACTGAACTGTTTTACTAAAGCACACACTATAGCTTTGCCAAAATGTCCCCTAATTCTGTATACATTATCATTAAGAATGAAATGGTTTGTCACAATATGTCATTGTGGTACAATAGTTAAAATATGAATAAGTTTCAAATGACAGCACCATAAAAACAAAACAAAACATTAAGGCAAACAAATATCATTATATGCATATTCATAATTTATACTAAAACCAGTTGTTGGCATGATACAGGTTATGCTGTTCTTCTCATATGTTTTATGATGGTAAGATACTAAACTCTAATGGGAGGGATTGTGCTTGATTTTCATATGATGAAGGCATAATCTTTCAATCAATTTAAATTAGTCCTTTGTTAATTTATGCTTATATTTGAATTTTTTCACATACCTTAATTTGTTTGATACATTTATAAGTAGTATTTTATGCTATGGCAGTGAGATATGGGGCTTTCATAAAGCTCCTAATATTGAAAAAGTTCAGTTAAATTTTTGCAAAAATATTTTAGGTGTCAAACAATGTACAATAAATCTAATGGTGTATTATGAGCTTGGAAGATATCCTTTGATATATTCTAGATTGTATAATATTATAAGATACTGGTTTAAACTTTTATCAACGAATAATTGTATTCTTGAAAATTGTTACAAAGAGCAGGTACGGAATCAATGTAATAACAGAAATAGTTGGATTTATCAACTGAAGTATTTATTGTTTAATTTGGGTCTGAATGACTTCTGGTATAACCAAGATAATTTAGTTGTAAATCGCACTCTTAAGTATTTTGTCAAAACTAGAATATTTGATCAAGCTAATCAACATTTGAATCAATTATTGGATGGCTCGCCAAAGTGTTTTTTTATATAAATAATGTTCGTTTACAATTTTACCTTACTAAACATGTGAATTTTAGAGTGTATCTAACGAGAATAAGATTGTCTTCACATAACTTATTTGTTGAAACAGGACGATATCAAAGGTTAATAGATCTGAAAGAAAATGCACTCTCTGTACTTTAAATACAATAGAAGATGAGTTTCATTTCATTTTACAGTGTGATTGTTATAATGCAATTAGGAGACAGTATATTAAGCCATATTATTATAAGCGTCCATTGTCATTTAAGCTTTTACAGTTGTTGAGCACAGAAAATGTAAAAGACATATGTAACCTTTGTAAATTTCTTTTCCATGCATTTAAACGTAGAACAGACATGTTATATATAACCAATACTTAATATAGATTATTATTCTTCTCGGATATATTCATTTATCAGTTATGTATGTTTTATGTATTTATTTATGATATATTGTATTTGCATATATATTATATTTGTACTGATGAGCATCATATGCTCAAAGTAATAAAGAATTGAATTGATGTATCATTGTCATTTTGCTTATTTTCTTTTGTTGCCTGTTTGGACATCTGACTTCTTTTAAACTGAGTTTTACTGTGGGTATTGCTATGTGTTTCTTTATTCTACATTGGCTAGAGGTATTTGGAAGGGTTGAGCTCTCACAAAACATGTTTAACCCATCTCATTTTTGCTAGTCTTGTATGTTTTTTAATTTTAATTCATTTATATGTTTTGGAGTGTAGTATGATGTCCTGGAACAAGATGCTAACTTGATCTATAACATGTCATGGTGTAAACTATATAACAAATATCAAGTCAAAATCTTCAAGCATGATGAAAAAAGTGTGGAAAACTGATTATTTATTAAGTGAATTTTCTAAGGTCAGGGATCATAACTCTGCATAAAACATCAGACCGAACAAAAATTCAAACTTGGTCTGTAACTCGTCATGATAAAACTATATACCAATAATCAAATCAATATCTCCAAGTATGATGAAAAAAAGTGTGGAAATCTGATTTGCCATACTGACGGATGGAATGACAGACGTATGGAGTGCAAACCTAAGGTCCCCTTGAACTTTGTTGGTAGGGTAATAATAATGCAGGCTCCACAAAAATGATAATTGGTCACATGAGTTGGTCAAATATCAGATTTTTAAGAGTATGTTCTTACCTGCTGAGCTAGATGTCTTAGTCTGTCACATTCAGTTGGTGTACTGTCCTTTCTCATTGCAACCTTAACCTGACCAAGGTCACCATAGAAGTTCTCTGAGTTGACATTGAAGAGAAACATGAGTTCCTGTAGGTAATACGTTGTGACATCAAGAGCATTTTCCATAGCTATAGCACTTATCTGCCACATCTCCTCTGTGAAGGATTCACCAGCACTCAAAAATACATGTCTACAACAAATCAAATGTGAAAATAAAATCTTTGGTACAGGATATTTTCATGATTTGGTTTAACTCCTGCCTAACAATCAGTGTATATCTAAGCTGATGATTTAACCTACCTACTACCAAGACGTTAACTAATTTTATTCAAAACTAAAATCAACAATTTAACCTACATGTATTTTAATCCAAAACTTGATGCCGACACAGATGGGAAAACACAATGTATCTTTATTATCAACTTAGTATCGATATACTAATTACATCCATTGGTTGTTTAGTGTTAGTTTGTGTGGAATAATTAGATAGCACGCCACTCCTGCTTCACTAATGCAATTTCCTTTAAATCCACGCTTCATACAAACACGATTTTAACTTTGTTGTGTCTTATTTCTTCATTACAATTTCTGACAGTGCTAGAGAGAGTGGAATTTATATGCTTTAAGATCTGAATAAAACAGAAATGAATTCTATTGGCACTCATCATACCTGCTTCATACTATGTGTGATTTTCATACCTTATACAAGAACATCCCAGTCTGGAGATTATCTCTTCATACTATTATGTGTGATTTCAATACCTTATACAAGAACATCCTAGTCTGGAGATTATTTCTACTGGCTGTGCTACACATTCTGTTAATATATCTAACAATTCTATACCTTATACAAGAACATCCTAGTCAGGAGATTATCTCTACTGGCTGTGCTACACATTCTGTTAATATATCTAACAATTCTATACCTTATACAAGAACATCCTAGTCTGGAGATTATCTCTACTGGCTGTGCTACACATTCTGTTAATATATCTAACAATTCTATACTCTATACAAGAACATCCTAGTCTGGAGATTATCTCTACTGGCTGTGCTACACATTCTATTAATATATCTAACAATTCTATACCTTATACAAGAACATCCTAGTCTGGAGATTATCTCTACTGGCTGTGCTACACATTCTGTTAATATATCTAACAATTCTATACCTTATACAAGAACATCATAGTCTGGAGATTATCTTTACTGGCTGTGCTACACATTCTGTTAATATATCTAACAATTCTATACCTTATACAAGACATCCTAGTCTGGAGATTATCTCTACTGGCTGTGCTACACATTCTGTTAATATATCTTACAATTCTATACCTTATACAAGAACATCCTAGTCTGGAGATTATCTCTACTGGCTGTGCTACACATTCTGTTAGTATATCTAACAATTCTATACCTTATACAAGAACATTCTAGTCTGGAGATTATCTCGACTGGTTGTGCTACACATTCTGTTAATATATCTAACAATTCTATACCTTATACAAGAACATCCTAGTCTGGAGATTATCTGTACTGGCTATGCTACACATTCTGTTAGTGCATCTTACAATTCTATACCTTATACAAGAACATCCTACTCTGGAGATTATCTCGACTGGCTGTGCTACACATTCTGTTAGTATATCTAACAATTCTATACCTTATACAAGAACATCCTAGTCTGGGATTATCTCGACTGGCTATGCTACACATTCTGTTAATATATCTAACAATTCTATACCTTATACAAGAACATCCTAGTCTGGAGATTATCTCTACTGGCTGTGCTACACATTCTGTTAATATATCTAACAATTCTATACCTTATACAAGAACATCCTAGTCTGGAGTTACCCGAATAATTCAGTCGTTATATTCCGCTGATCTACTAAGGCTACATAAACGCCTGAACGTCTTCCTCGATCAAGACCGTCAACCGGAATTTTCACACCGCTTTGCAATATGGGAATTTTGATTTAAATTGGCAGCTAAAGAAGGAGGAGTTCCGGAGCTAATTGATGTTAAATAATGTAAACTGATGTTAATTGATGTTAATTAATTATTATCCGATTTGTGTTAATTGAACACACGTGTTTGGTAAGACAATTACAAGAGAGTTGCGCAGACTCATTATCCTGATCACCGCTGATTGGCTCTCTCTCACAGAGAGCAGGCGACGCGGCCAATGATCATAAGGAGTTCAAGCCCTCGTGTGGGAGAAAATGGGACACGGAAAGGGCTTGAATTATTTGAGTTAAGTCTGGAGGTTATCTCTACTGGCTGTGCTACACATTCGGTTAGTATATCTTACAATTCTATACCTTATACAAGAACATCCTAGTCTGGAGATTATCTCTACTGGCTGTGCTACACATTCTGTTAATATATCTAACAATTCTATACCTTATACAAGAACATCCTAAGCTGGTGATTATCTTGACTGGCTGTGCTACACATTCTGTTAGTATATCTAACAATTTTATACCTTATACAAGAACATCCTAGTCTGGAGATTATCTCTACTGGCTGTGCTACACATTCTGTTAGTATATCTAACAATTCTATACCTTATACAAGAACATCCTAATCTGAAGATTATCTCTACTGGCTGTGCTACACATTCTGTTAGTATATCTAACAATTCTATACCTTATACAAGAACATCCTAATCTGAAGATTATCTCTACTGGCTGTGCTACACATTCTGTTAATATATCTAACAATTCTATACCTTATACAAGAACATCCTAGTTTTGAGATTATCTTGACTGGCTGTGCTACACATTCTGTTAGTATATCTAACAGTTCTATACCTTATACAAGAACATCCTAATCTGGAGATTATTTCTACTTGCTGCGCTACACATTCTGTTAATATATCTAACAATTCTATACCTTATGCAAGAACATCCTAGTCTGGAGATTATCTCTACTGGCTGTGCTACACATTCTGTTAGTATATCTAACAATTCTATACCTTATACAAGAACATCCTAGTCTGGAGATTATCTCTACTGGCTGTGCTACACATTCTGTTAATATATCTTACAATTCTATAACTTATACAAGAACATCATAGTCTGGAGATTATCTCTACTGGCTGTGCTACACATTCTGTTAGTATATCTAACAATTCTATACCTTATACAAGAACATACTAGTCTGGAGATTATCTCGACTGGTTGTGCTACACATTCTGTTAATATATCTAACAATTCTATACCTTATACAAGAACATCCTAGTCTGGAGATTATCTCTACTGGCTGTGCTACACATTCTGTTAGTATATCTAACAATTCTATACCTTATACAAGAACATCCTAGTCTGGAGATTATCTCTACTGGCTGTGCTTCACATTCTGTTAGTATATCTAACAATTCTATACCTTATACAAGAACATCCTAGTCTGGAGATTATCTCTACTGGCTGTGCTACACATTCTGTTAATATATCTAACAATTCTATACCTTATACAAGAACATCCTAGTCTGGAGATTATCTCGACTGGCTGTGCTACACATTCTGTTAGTATATCTAACAATTGTTTCAGCATCA
The DNA here is from genome assembly GCF_963676685.1 of Mytilus edulis. Lineage (NCBI taxonomy): Eukaryota > Metazoa > Mollusca > Bivalvia > Mytilida > Mytilidae > Mytilus > Mytilus edulis. The sequence continues at coordinate 63,988,773 of NC_092353.1, read as the reverse complement.
ACTCCCGTAAACACACACTGGTTTCATCCTTATCTAAAATTAGCACCACGTTAATCTATTACAACAAATCAAAATATCATTTGTAAACCTACACTTAAAAAAAAAATCACATTGATCAATCTTATAATTTATACAAACCTGATATTTTGTTGCTTTATATTACTTTATTATAATTCTATTTTCAGTGTGTATTAATTGACATGACATAACCTTTTAAAGCTATGCAATATTAGGTAATCATCAATCAATCAATCACATATGACTTATTATTAGTGTTGTCAACGGTTAACCGGTTAACCGGTCGAACGACCGAATACCGAATACCAAAAATGCTAACCGGTTAACCGGGCATTTTTTTTCAATTTTAATAGATTTGATATAAATTTGTATCGAAATCATTTGATAGTTATGTTTTATTTAGAAATTGTCGTCGCGGTAATTAATTTGACAGATCAATTGCAGAGGCGGATCTTAGGGCCAGTCAGTGGGCCCCCTCTTATGAAAATTTCTTGATCCGCCACTGAATTGTCCAGTCTATTGATTGATATTGTTAATCCGAAAAACAGAAAATTAATTAGAACTAAAGTCTTGTTCCTCAGCTTGGGGCAAGATCTTAATGAAACATAATTAGTATACATGTTATTTTAACAGTAACTATAAATCAGTAATAGGATTAAATTTTACAATTTACTTCATTATTTTAATTTTGATCTAATAGCGTGTAGACCTACTTTTAAATGTGCAACCTCCGTCGTGTAAGGCTTTAATATACTTTAAACGAAAAGTTAACTAAAACATTGTGAAATGCAAACAAATGTGAATGTACTAAATGTATACGTGATAGTACGAGTAACATGCTTAATCATTTTAAATTGAAACACTCCACATTAATTTCGGAGACAAGAGAAAAGGGAAAAAAAACGGATTCAGACATATTCGCTTCTACGAGATCAAGAAGTTTTTTTTCTTAATTTTTCAATCTGAAGTTGATAAAAACGCCATAGTTGATACGGTGTATCTGAATATTAAAAGTCAAACTTCGCAAGGAATCCTCACAGCCAAGCCTTATAATGCTTAAAGACAAACTTCAATTCAAAAAACGTAAATTTATGACTTGGATGGAAGGCTGTCACATTGACACTCATACTTTAGCTATGTGTAGGGTACTAAATATATAAGGCTTTCAAACACCAACTTAAACTACCGGTTAACCGGTTAATCGGTCGAACGATTATCCGAGTAACCGGTTAGTCAATAGTGTACGATTTGACAACACTACTTATTATGTATATTCCTTGGTTGTATTATATTTTATCCATTTTATCATAATTTTTCATTTACTTATCTGTCATCTTATAGTATATCCTCATGTTAACAAACCTTTTGTAGTCATTACAAAATCTACTATCAAATCAGCAGTCAAACCACAACTTTGCTTAAAATTAGTTGCTCCTGCTTCCCAGTATCCTGCCTTCCTTACTCCACATCTTAACCAGGTCTGTAGCATGGGTAATAGTAGATGGTTTACACAGTAGTAAGCAAAGAAAGGACCTAAAATATAATAATATTTCAATACGTTTTAAGTTAGTTAGTTTTATGCATTCTACTGCAACTAAGTACTTTAAATGGAGTCAATAATTTACAATCAAACATGTCCTTGTTGTCATTTTGAATAGTTTTGAAAACATCAATGACAATAAAAAGAGACATCTTTAGCGTAGTAACATAAAATAAGTAACTTTCTGAATTACCGTAGGAAAACTCAGAATATATGAGATTCACAAAATAAAATTTTGAAAATTAGTTTGAACATTAAAAATCAAACTAATAATACCTGGGATATCATGTAATGATCTCAATAAATCAAATAATACCTGGGATATCATGTAATGATCTCAATAAATCAAACAACATATCTAATGTCTCTGGCTGATATGTCTTTGGACAACAAGCTACTGATCCAGCTAATCCATCAATCATCAGAAACCATACATGTAATATACCAGACTCATTATCTAATGATTCAAGAGATTCACCCACTCGAATCTCACTGTTTCTACTGTCTTTCCTGGATTTCTGTACATTTACTGGCGATTGTTCAATATGTTGTCTGGTCAAGACTTTAGTAAGTCCTTGGTTGGCTGCTGGGTTTGTATTCACTGGGCTATTTGTCTGGTTATTATCTGTTTTCACTGCATCAAGAGTATTCTGTTTGTTAACAATGTTACTTGCATCATTTTCAATTGTGCTCTCAGATTCATTTTTCTGATTATCAATATTTAATGTAATTCCTGAATCAACAGAATCCAGACTAGTGCAATCCTTTTCCTCATCTTCTTGAAGTTTCTGTAGGTCCTTATTGTTGACACAAAAGTTATCTTCCTTTGTTAACTGTGAATTCTGGGAAAACTGTCTTTTGAAGTCCTCTATATCAATATTTGGCAGTACTGGATCAACAAACTGATTTGAGGTATGTGAGTTAATTCTGAAATCAAGTAAATATATGTTGCTGGTTTTTTTTTAAATGTACACTTTGACACATGCTACAAATGAATTTCTATATTTATTCATTGATAAGTTATCGTAGTATTTAAACCTGTAAAATTTAATAGCATATAGGTTTAGGGGGCCAGAGGGAGAGTGCTCACAAACATGTTTCATCCTGCTACATTCATTATTTGCCCGTCCCTAGTCAGGAGCCTGTAATTCAGTGGTTGTTGTTGATTTATGTCTTTCATAATTGATTTATGTAAATTGAAGCGTATAATTTAGGTTGAACTAATCATGGATGAAATGTTTCACAATTCTATTGTCAGAGACTTATATAGCTGTCTATACTGTATGGTTTTTCTCATTGTTGAAGACCAAACATGACCTATAATTGCTTGCATCCACTTCATTTGAAATCTGGTCAAAAAGAGATCTAAATGGCTATCAGCTTTTGCTTTGTTAGCATGTGAACAAAACTCATGGTCTGCAAAATTTCCATGTTTTCTATATAGATTGTGCTTTGACTTCCTTCCACCCAAAAAGGCCTGAAAGAGCCTATCTAACGTTAAGGTAGCTGACTTACACAGAAATAAATACAGAGCAAATTATTTTGTAGCATGTGAAGTAAAGGTACCAACCTATGTGCACCATTAAAGACAGGACATGCAGGCATCTTCCACATTGTCTGCAGTATATTATTACATTTCTTAAGGTAACCCAGAGCTGGTATACACAAACTTTCACCTTGGGTTATCATAGTGAAGTCACTTCCTGAATCACTGTCATCATCCGAATCATCGTTGTCATAGTCCCCTGCATAAATGTTTAGAATTGATATTAAAATGTGTCATACAGTCTAAAAGATAAGATTCAAATTTCAAAACAACTGGAAAGTTCACCTTTTTCAAGACCTATCAAGTCAAATTACAAAGAAATGTACTTGTGTGTGTATTATTGTAATTTTGTAAAATTGTAAAGTTTATGTTATAATATTTTCAAGCATCAGTCATTTGATATGTACCTGGTCTGTGTTTCCCAAAAAAGGTCATCAACATTCAGCATACCTAAAATCAATTTTAGTTGTAAGATTTTTTTTGTGAATCACAAGCTGGTACCTCCATTATTCTTAGATATCCAGACAAAAACAAAATGTGAAAAATAGTTATCAGTGATTGTTCAATGTGCATTTTGCTTCCTATTTTATGTTGAGAATATTACCTGTACCTTAAGTTTTTAAATCATTTTGTTTAAATTATGTATTGAATATATTGATAAAGTCTGTAAATTTTTGTATCTGTTTACATTTATTTTCACATGATATATATCTAATTTTAAAATATCTGGTTATGAAGTAATCAAGTAACTGTTAGATGGATAGTATAGTATACCCCTATTTGTTCCCTATGTTTGCCCTTGTCAACATGCCTACCTGGTCCTCTGACATACTTCAATAGGCAGAGTATACAGTCTACAGTAGCATTGGCAAACACAAATATATTGTCAGTGTTGAGGAAAACCTCAAACACATCTAATACAGCAGCTACATGTCTCTGTCGTACTTCATTGATTTCTTCATCAGGACTATGTTCTATCTTAACAGCTCTCAAAGCACCAAATAATGGTCTCCAGCCAGACTTTAAGTCTGCAGTACAGGCTTCTACCAACTCACAGACAGAACATACAACCTATAAAATAAATACCACACTCAGTCACAGTTATCCAATCAGTATGCCTAGTTTTAGTGAATGGTACTTACACATGCCATATCCTATAAGAGGACTAATTCTAATCTTTATTTTTTTCATTTTGAGACATGAGAACACTCTCATATATTTGGAATGTATTTTTTGTTTTTATGCCATTTTTTTGGTATTCAAAGAACATTGAAAGATGCAACATATAGAGAACTTAAATTTCAACTGCCCAATGCATACATCTGGAACATCCCAATGTACATGTTCTCACATAATCTAGAATTCACCATCACACAGTTCCAAATTGTACTGATTCTTATTCCTACCTTAACTTAAACATCACAATAGTTTGGGGCTAGACATAACATGTTCTCAACTGATCTTATACATCAAAACCATACAGTTCTAGTCTAGACTTAAAAGCTTATCATTGGTTATCACAACAACAGTGATTTTCTCGCTTGAGCCGGTTAGGTGAAAGTGAGTAAAGCAATTGAGTTGAGATGACAAATGGTAATCTTTTCATATCACACTACTGTGATGAGAAAGGAAATTATCAGTCAGTAAGATCAAAAGGAAATTTTGTAAAATAGCCATAAAACATGTTCTCACCTGGTCTTGAACATCACCGTCACACAGTTCTAGACATAACATGTTCTCAAATGTTTTACATAGAAATTCATTGATGTGGAAGTGTGGTAGTTCTTGGTGATTACTGATCATAGCCTGTATGAAGTCATGAACACATGTCACTGCCATTTTTGATACATTCCTCACTCTGTGTCCAGCAGCCTAAAAATCATTAAGAAATTATAAAAATAACAGTTGAAAGTTCCTCCTCTAATTTATGATCTCTGATTAATGAACATAACAAAACATTTTTGCAACATTTCTCTGTTTTCTGCCATTGATTATATGATAGTTTTACCAAGTCTAATGAATCATTTTTTTACACTATGTCAAACATGTCAATCAGTCCCAGACATCCACTCAAACGCCAAAAAAAATTGTTTTGAATTTTTGAATTTAAAAGATATATCTTTACTGCTTTACTCACTTATACATGCAACAGAACAGTCATGCAAAATTGACTTTGATCAAATCAATGATTTAAGAAAATGGTTGGGATCCTGCTAACATGTTTATCACTGCCACATTCTGTGTGTATATGCCTTTCCCCAAGTCAGCAGCCTGTATTAAATTCAGTGGTGTTGCTGTGTTACAATTTTGCTTTTCGTTGCTTTTTTTTGTACAATAAATTAAGCTGTTGGTTTTCTTGTTTAAATTGTTTTACCTTTGTCATTTCAGGGCCTTTTATAGCTGACTATGCGGTATGGGCTTTGCTCATTGGCGACATATAGTTGATAATTTCTGTGTCTTTTGGTCTCTTGTGAAGAGTTGTCTCAATGGCAATCCCACCACATCGTCCTTTTTAAGATGTCTATACACTTTTCATATAGACATATAATTCAACTGTGTTTGTCCTTTCAATAAAATTTTTAATAAAATGTGTGAAAGCTATTTCAGGAAAGTGGCCCAATATTCACTATTGTTCTTTTTCTTTTTTACCTCAACTAGAAATCCTGACACTACACTCCAAACTCTCATCTGATGTAGTAAAGGACGGTTGCTGTTTACTATCTTCATCAGAACTTCCTGTAGCCTATACAAATGCAATGCATTCTGGGGTAATTGTGGCTGTTCCACTGATTCTTCATTATCCTCCTCATCCATTAACATTTGATGAAGCTGGTCTTGACTTGATTCACATAGCTTTGATAAGAACTCCAACAATGCAGACATGTTTAACTTCTCTGCTGCTTCTTCAAACAACCTAAAGTGTAATCAGTTAAAGAACCTTTTAAGAGAAAATGAACATACTTCAGACCCCTATATGAATGACAAGACAGAAATCCACTTCCAGACAGAAAAAGTATTCTTTTCCAATTTTTATGATAAACCTATCCAAGGTTTTAAAACTTTATAGAGTAAAATGTAATCAAAAGGAAAATGTTCGATATTAAGGCCCTAAAATGACCCCTATTTCTAGCTTAAATTTACAATTAGGATTTATTGACCAATAAAGCAATGAATCATTATTAAAACAATGACTAGGTCCAAAACACATCTTCTTGAGAAAAGTTATAAATAGCATTCCGTTCATGACGTAAACCAGATGCTCCGCAGGGCGTAGCTTTATACGACCGCAGAGGTTGAACCCTGAACGGTTGGGGCAAGTATGGACACAACATTCAAGCTGGATTCAGCTCTAAATTTGGATTGTGATTAAATAGTTGACACAGCATAGGTTTCTGACACAGAATGAATGTGTTCTAATGAACTTAAAATTTTTGTTTTCTCCTAGAGCAATTCACTATGCTGTTGAATATTAATCCTCTCAAAACAAGAATGTGTCCTCAGTACACGAATGCCCCACTCGCACTATCATTTTCCATGTTCAGTGGACCGTGAAATTGGGGTAAAAACTCTAATTTGGCATTAAAATTAGAAAGATCATATCATAGGGGACATGTGTACTAAGTTTGAAGTCGATTGGACTTAAACTTCATCAAAAACTACCTTGACCAAAAACTTTAACCTGAAGCGGGACAGACGGACGGACGAACGGACGAACGAACGGACAGACGGACGGACGGACGCACAGTCCAGAAAACATAATGCCACTCTACTATCGTAGGTGGGGCATAAAAATGTTTGAAGAAATTTTCTTTTTTATTTATGAAATTTCAAATGAGAAAAATTGAACCCAATTTTTTTAATCACATCCCCCTTTCCCTTATTCCAAAACTAATCTCAATTAAAATTTCTAATGGAGTTTGCAACAATAACTACTCATTTAAATACATCATAAAATATTAAGATGTAAAAAAAACTGCTTGTTATCACTGAATGTTATTTATTATAATTTATCAGTTGGTAGTAAAAAGTGAATATACATTGTATATTGTATATAACAAAGATTTAAGTTGATTCTGGACAAAGAAAGATAACTCCAATTAAAAAAAAATCTTGCTATTGCACAATATTTTGCAATTAGATATTTCTTGCTTACTATTCTGGACAAAGAAAGATAACTCTAATTAAAAAAAAATTTGCTATTTCACAATATTGTGCAATTAGATATTTCTTGCCATTGCGCAATACTGTGCAATTGAAAAGACTTGCTATTGCGCAATACTTAATATAATAATTTTAGATCCTGATTTGGACCAACTTGAAAACTGGGCCCATAGTAAAAAATCTAAGTACATTTTTGGATTCAGCATATCAAAGAACCCCAAGATTTCAATTTTTGTTGAAATCAGACTAAGTTTAATTTTGGACCCTTTGGACTTTAGTGTAGACCAATTTGAAAGCAGGACCAAAAATGAAGAATCTACATACACAGTTAGATTTGGTATATCAAAGAACCCCATTTATTCAATTTTTGATGAAATCAAACAAAGTTTAATTTTGGACCCCGCTTTGGACCAACTTGAAAACTGGGCCAATAATCAAGAATCTAAGTACATTTTTAGATTCAGCATATCAAAGAACCTAACTGATTCATTTTTTGTCAAAATCAAACTAAGTTTAATTTTGGACCCTATGGACCTTAATGTAGACCAATTTGAAAACGGAACCAAAAGTTAAGAACTACATACACAGTCATGACAGTTAGATTCGGCATATCAAAGAACCCCAATTATTCAATTTTGATGAAATCAAACAAAGTTTAATTTTGGACCCTTTGGGCCCCTTATTCTGTTGGGACCAAAACTCCCAAAATCAATACCAACCTTCCTTTTATGGTCATAAACCTTGTGTTTAAATTTCATAGATTTCTATTTACTTATACTAACGTTATGGTGCGAAAACCAAGAAAAATGCTTATTTGGGTCCCCTTTTGGCCCCTAATTCCTAAACTGTTGGGACCTAAACTCCCAAAATCAATACCAACCTTCCTTTTGTAGTCATTAACATTGTGTTTAAATTTCATTGATTTCTATTTACTTAAACTAAAGTTATTGTGCGAAAACCAAAAATAATGCTTATTTGGGCCCTTTTTTGGCCCCTAATTCCTAAACTGTTGAAACCTAAACTCCCAAAATCAATCCCAACCGTTCTTTTGTGGTCATAAACCTTGTGTCAAAATTTCATAGATTTCTATTAACTTAAACTAAATTTATAGTGCGAAAACCAAGAAAATGCTTATTTGGGCCCTTTTTGGCCCCTAATTCCTAAAATGTTGGGACCAAAACTCCCAAAATCAATACCAACCTTCCTTTTGTGGTCATAAACCTTGTGTTAAAATTTCATAGATCTCCATTCACTTTTACTAAAGTTAGAGTGCGAAAACTAAAAGTATTCGGACGCCGGACGACGACGACGACGACGCCAACGTGATAGCAATATACGACGAAAAATTTTTCAAATTTTGCGGTCGTATAAAAATAGTACACATTTCAATTTTCCATGAAAATTCAAGAAAACATGTATATTTCAAGGCTTCAAAAACCGTCATATATTTCGGACATTTGTATAATGTCTGGTAAAAGTCCGGCTGGGCAAAGCATGAAACGGTCATCTACTTTTTAGTTTTCAAGGTTTTCATAAGAAGTGGTCATTTTAACATAATTCACGATCTTTCTTACCCAACCTTTTGCCTTTAACAGCCAACACATTTCCGGTCGTAAAAGTGACAAGATGATTAATTACTATCAAAACAACCCCTACTTCAATACTTTCTAATTTTAATCAAGGCTAATTAGTTGTTGGACAGCTGAAATCTACCTGTTCACGTGACAGGTAAACTATTTTCAGAACCGGACATCGTATAAATTGATCGGTCTATTCAAAGTTATTTTCTTACATTTCAGCGTTTTGTATCTAATTGATTTAGTCCAAAAGATTACAATTATAAGAAATACATTTATAAACATGATTTGATTAAAAATTTAAAAAAATTTTAAATGAAAAATCACCAGAACTGCAAAACAAATGTGTGCGCATGTGGGCATGTGGGAAATTTAATTATGCATCCTACATTTCTACAACCAGATGCTTCGCAGGGCGTAGCTTAATACGACCGCAGAGGTTGAACCCTGAACGGTTGGGGCAAGTATGGACACAACATTCAAGCTGGATTCAGCTCTAAATTTGGATTGTGATTAAATAGTTGACACAGCATAGGTTTCTGACACAGAATGAATGTGTTGTAATGAACTTAAAATTTTTGTTTTCTCTTAGAGCAATTCACTATGCTGTTCAATATTAATCCTCTCAAAAAAATGTTTGAAGAAATTTTCTTTTTATTTATGAAATTTCAAATGAGAAAAATTGAACCCAATTTTTTAATCACATCCCCCTTTCCCTTATTCCAAAACTAATCTCAATTAAAATATTCTAATGGAGTTTGCAACAATAACTACTCATTTAAATACATCATAAAATGTTAAGATGTAAAAAAAAACTGCTTGTTATCACTGAATGGTAAAGATTATTTAAATTTATCAGTTGGTAGTAAAAAGTGAATATACATTGTATATTGTATATAACAAAGATTTAAGTTGATTCTGGACAAAGAAAGATAACTCCAATTAAAAAAAATTCTTGCAATAAGATATTTCTTGCTTACTATTTTGGACAAAGAAAGATAACTCTAATTAAATTTTTTTTTTGCTATTTCACAATATTGTGAAATTAGATATTTCTTGCCATTGCACAATACTGTGCAATTGAAAAGACTTGCTATTGCACAATACGTAATATAATAATTTTAGATCCTGATTTGGACCAACTTGAAAACTGGGCCCATAATCAAAATTCTAAGTACATGTTTAGATTCAGCATATCAAAGAGGCCCAAGAATTTAATTTTTGTTAAAATCAAACTTAGTTTAATTTTGGACCCTTTGGACCTTAATGTAGGCCAATTTGAAAACGGGACCAAAAATGAAGAATCTACATACACAGTTAGATTCGGCATATCAAAGAACCCCAATTATTCAATTTTGATGAAATCAAACAAAGTTTAATTTTGGACCCTTTGGGCCCCTTTTTCCTAAACTGTTGGGGCCAAAACTCCCAAAAATCAATACCAACCTTCCTTTTATGGTCATTAACCTTGTGATTAAATTTCATAGATTTCTATTTACTTATACTAACGTTATGGTGCGAAAACCAAGAAAAATGCTTATTTGGGTCCCTTTTTGGCCCCTTTTTCCTAAACTGTTGAGACCTAAACTCCCAAAATCAATACCAATCTTCCTTTTGTGGTCATAAACATTGTGTTTAAATTTCATTGATTTTTATTTACTTAAACTAAAGTTATTGTGCGAAAACCAAGAATAATGCTTATTTGGGCCCTTTTTTGGCCCCTAATTCCTAAACTGTTGAAACCAAAACTCCCAAAATCAATCCCAACCTTTCTTTTGTGGTCATCAACCTTGTGTCAAAATTTCATAGATTTCTATTAACTTAAACTAAAGTTATAGTGCGAAAACCAAGAAAATGCTTATTTGGGCCCTTTTTGGCCCCTAATTCCTAAAATGTTGGGACCAAAACTCCCAAAATCAATACCAACCTTCCTTTTATGGTCATATAAACCTTGTGTTAAAATTTCATAGATTTCTATTCACTTTTACTAAAGTTAGAGTGCGAAAACTAAAGTATTCGGACGCCGACGACGACGACGACGCCAACGTGATAGCAATATACGACGAAAATTTTTTCAAAATTTGCGGTCGTATAAAAATGCTAAAATTATTATTGATACCTGTATCTAACGTTCATTTCATGTATTTTGTTGAAGAAATAATGTGGAAAGAGCTTCTTCACTCAGTCGTGCTTTGTAAATGTACACAGATTTTATGTATATCTGTTTCTGGTCCATGTTTTACTGTTGTCGGGATGTACAAGTACCCGGCCACGTGCACTTGTATTTTTGTCCATCTGATGAGTTAAGCCTTTTTCAACTGATTTTTATAGTTCGTTCTTATGTTGTACTGTTATACCACTGTCCCAGGTTAGGGGGAGGGTTGGGATCGCTAACATGTTTAACGCCGCGACATTATGTATGTATGTGCATGCCCAAATCAGGAGAATGTAATTCAGTGGTTGTCGTTTATTTATGTGTTACATATTTGTTTTTCGTTCATTTTTTAATATAAATAAGGCCGTTAGTTTTCTGGTTTGAATTGTTTTACATTGTCATATCGGAGCCTTTTATAGCTGACTATGCGGTATGGGCTTTGCTCATTGTTGAAGGCCGTACAGTGACCTATAGTTGTAAATGTCTGCGTTAATTTGGTATCTTGTGGACAGTTGTCTCATTGGCAATCATACCACATCTTCTTTTTTACATTAAAACTCATCAACACTAAAATACACATAAAAGCATCGTCATTGCTGGAATACACACAAAACTAATCATTACTGAAATACACATAAAACTCATTATCACTGAAATAAACATAAAACTCATCATCACTGAAATACACATAAAAGTCCGGCTGGGCAAAGCATGAAACGGTCATCTACTTTTTAGTTTTCAAGGTTTTCATAAGAAGTGGTCATTTTAACATAATTCACGATCTTTCTTACCCAACCTTTTGCCTTTAACAGCCAACACATTTCCGGTCGTAAAAGTGACAAGATGATTAATTACTATCAAAACAACCCCTACTTCAATACTTTCTAATTTTAATCAAGGCTAATTAGTTGTTGGACAGCTGAAATCTACCTGTTCACGTGACAGGTAAACTATTTTCAGAACCGGACATCGTATAAATTGATCGGTCTATTCAAAGTTATTTTCTTACATTTCAGCGTTTTGTATCTAATTGATTTAGTCCAAAAGATTACAATTATAAGAAATACATTTATAAACATGATTTGATTAAAAATTTAAAAAAATTTTAAATGAAAAATCACCAGAACTGCAAAACAAATGTGTGCGCATGTGGGCATGTGGGAAATTTAAATATGCATCCTACATTTCTACAAAAATGCTAAAATTATTATTGATACCTGTATCTAACGTTCATTTCATGTATTTTGTTGAAGAAATAATGTGGAAAGAGCTTCTTCACTCAGTCGTGCTTTGTAAATGTACACAGATTTTATGTATATCTGTTTCTGGTCCATGTTTTACTATTGTCAAGTCAACATCCGGTATTAGGAAAAGTGATTTTAAAAACGAAAGTAAAGTTTTTGACGTTTGCACATATAAAGAGTCTAAGGCAGATATGAGCATGCTAATGTTCACACTTCAAATGATGCACTGCAAATTTAACAGTTTACATCAGAACATAAAATTAAAATAAAGTAAACTTTAATATCGTTTTTTTTAATCTAATCATCAATAGTCTAATGTCAATCATTGGGATAGCCATCTGATTACCATAATTGCCTTTTGTGACTTAGTCTTTAAGGGATTAAAATTGGGATCAGATATTAAAAATCCGGCTGGCTCATATATTTTTTGGAAGCCCTGATATATATTTCCCTTGATTTTTTTTTACTGAAAAGGTTGAGTACAAGCGTTGAAAAGAAAAATCTTTTATCAAAAGTCACATTTGTTGTAAAATTTTACTGCTTTCAATATTTGTTTGTCAAAGCATGTGTGTGATCTATATTTAAGAAGCTTAAATTTGCAAGGGAATTTTTTCCAAGTTTCATCAAAACTCTATATTATATTTGGCCAATTTGGGTTGTAAAAGTTTACCCTTTATAAGAAAGCTGCATATAAATAGCTACATTTTACTTCCTAACATGTCTTTACATCAACTTGAAACATTTTTATATTCAAACAATGGACTTAATATTCAGGGCCAACTATATCCCTTACAAAACTAACTCCTGTAAAAGGAATAAAGTATTCAACAAGAAGTGAATGGCATAATTCAGATAACAAACAAGTAAAACAAATTACATGAATGGGTAGAAACATCATACAATCTTAAAACTTTGTGGTATGGAATAAATATTTGTTCACTGAGAAACAAGAAAGGCAGGATATAGGAGACAGCAGAGATGGAAAAAAGATAAAAGAGACAGGATTTACCACAAAGACTCAATCTTAATTCTCACCTGTCAACTTGCTGAGAAAGTCCACATAATGCTTGTGAAGCCTGAACAGCATTTAACATTCCCCCTCCAGTAAGTGACCTCTCCCAAGCAGACTCTATTTTACTCTGATTTATTAACTCAGGAATATTAATTCTAGGAGCTACAGGTGTTGCTGCTGTAACTGGCATACCATAAAACTCATCATCACTGAAATACACACAAAAAACTCATCATCACTGAAATACACACAAAAAACTCATCACAGAAAACACATTAGTTCCCCTTTAATAGCAGACTTGTTTTTGTACTGTTACGAATCACAGTTTATGACTAAACTCAGTAAAGACACGTCGAAATTGCATTTAATTGATAAATTCAACAACACTTACCGTTATCTTGATGACATTTTTTCGTTAAATAATCAAGAATTTTCTCAATATACTGCTGAAATTTACCATAAGGAACTTACTTTAAATAAATCAAATTTATACGGTAATAACTGTCCTTTCCTTGATTTAGATATTTCGGTTTTAAACGGGAAACTCCACACTAAAATTTACGACAACAGGGACGATTTTTGTTCCCTATTGTTAGTTTTCCATTTTTAGATGGTGATGTTCCTTTGGCACCTTCTTACGATGTTTATATTTCACAGCTCGTTCGCTATGCCCATGTCTGTTGTGACGTCTTTTGATTTTAACGAATGCAATCTATTACTGGTAATTATTAAACCAGGGATATCGTCACCATAAATTACTTAAAACCTTTACTAAATTTTTCCATAGATATAAAGATTTGGTTTTGAAGTTTGGTTGTACCTGTAGAAAACTTATTTCAAACGGGATAGCACATCCTCATTTTACGGAAATGTTGTTAACAGTGCCCGGAAATTTAGAAATGATCCCTGTAAACTTATCGCTCCTTTAATTAAACTTATTCTAAAAGGTTACCAATTCAACACTGTAATAAGATCATTGAATATTGTTTTTATTGGTATAAATATTGATTTTGTTATCAGCAAATTAAAAGCAAACTAAATATTACTAGTATGTTATATACATATATACATTCATGGATCTACAATCTGTTCTTACCTGTAACTTGGAATTGCACAAGGTCATGTTTTTCTCTGACTGTTTATGATGTCTTTACACTAAATCCATTGGAGGTTGGATGTGTACGGATTGAAAGTGTAGTCTTAAATGCATGATTTTTTTTATTAGTTGTTAGTGGCTTTGAACTAGCTGTCAGATAACTGTGAGTACTCTCAGATCTGTTCCTAGTGTCTTTTTGTTGTCGGGATGTACAAGTACCCGGCCACGTGCACTTGTATTTTTGTCCATCTGATGAGTTAAGCCTTTTTCAACTGATTTCTATAGTTTGTTCTTATGTTGTACTGTTATACCACTGTCCCAGGTTAGGGGGAGGGTTGGGATCGCTAACATGTTTAACGCCGCGACATTATGTATGTATGTGCCTGCCCAAATCAGGAGAATGTAATTCAGTGGTTGTCGTTTATTTATGTGTTACATATTTGTTTTTCGTTCATTTTTTAATATAAATAAGGCCGTTAGTTTTCTGGTTTGAATTGTTTTACATTGTCATATCGGAGCCTTTTATAGCTGACTATGCGGTATGGGCTTTGCTCATTGTTGAAGGCCGTACAGTGACCTATAGTTGTAAATGTCTGCGTTAATTTGGTATCTTGTGGACAGTTGTCTCATTGGCAATCATACCACATCTTCTTTTTTACATTAAAACTCATCAACACTAAAATACACATAAAAGCATCGTCATTGCTGGAATACACACAAAACTAATCATTACTGAAATACACATAAAACTCATTATCACTGAAATAAACATAAAACTCATCATCACTGAAATACACATAAAACTCAATATCACTGAATTACACTTCAATCTCATTATTATTGAAATTCAAATATACCTTTCACCGCTGTAAAAAAAATATATTTATATCACATCATAAGTATCAAACTGAGTCAACACTGAGGTTGTGAGTTGGAACCCCACTCCTGTGGGTGCCCTCCAATCTTAATAGACTATGGTTGTCAGTTGCCTTATCGAACGTCAGTGGTTCCCTCCAGGCACACCAGCTTCCTCCACCAATAAAAACTGGCGGCCACAAAATAGCCCAAAAAAGGTGCTTAAAAGTGGTGTTAAAACACCAAGAATCAATCAATCAATCAAGATAGAAGAATCAAAAATTAAAACAAACACCTAACAGAAAATTCTTCTCTGTAAAATACCAAACATCTTTCTTTCATGTTGCAAAATGATTTTTTTTATGCATTGCATTGTGTGAACTCTGTCGAACAAAAGGTTTAATTCGTTTTTTAAAATATAAATCAATTATGTTCGTAACTCCATACTAACTCATTAACTGTGTCCATATTTGGTTGTCCCTGTTGTAATTTTGGCAGATTTGATTGGTTGTTTCCCTGACTGAAATAAGTGTGTTCTAATTCTGATATAAATGCTGTACACCTGAAAGATAAATTCATTCTTTTAAAGGTAAAGTTATTATAATTCTATAAATATATATTCATATATAAGTATAAAAAGACCAACCATTAAATTTAATAATAATCAATTGTTCAGAATAGAAGATAATTCTCAGATAAAAATCAGTATTGTTATCTTTAGACAAATATATATATAGATTGGATTGACCAAATTAAAAAAGTGTTTCCAACAATCAGCTGAGTGATCTCCCATCTCAAGACCTGTTGTCATGTTACAAGTTAAACAATACCTAAATAAGTGTTTCCAACAATCAGAGGAGTGACCTCCCGTCTCTAGACCTGTTTTCATGTTATTAAGTTAAACAATACCTAAATAAGTGTTTCCACCAATCAGAGGAGTGACTTCCCCTCTCTAGACCTGTTGTCATGTTATAAAGTTAAACAATACCTAAATAAGTGTTTCCAACAATCAGCGGAATGACCTCCCATCTCTAGACCTGTTGACATGTTATTAAGTTAAACAATACCTAAATAAGTGTTTCCAACAATCAGCGGAGTGACCTCCCCTCTCTAGACCTGTTGACATGTTATAAAGTTAAACAATACCTAAATAAGTGTTTCCAACAATCAGAGGAGTGACTTCCCCTCTCTAGACCTGTTGACATGTTATTAAGTTAAACAATACCTAAATAAGTGTTTCCAACAATCAGAGGAGTGACCTCCCCTCTCTAGACCTGTTGACATGTTATAAAGTTAAACAATACCTAAATAAGTGTTTTCAACAATCAGCGGAGTGACCTCCCCTCTCTAGACCTGTTGACATGTTATAAAGTTAAACAATACCTAAATAAGTGTTTCCAACAATCAGAGGAGTGACCTCCCCTCTCTAGACCTGTTGACATGTTATAAAGTTAAACAATACCTAAATAAGTGTTTCCAACAATCAGCGGAGTGACCTCCCCTCTCTAGACCTGTTGACATGTTATAAAGTTAAACAATACCTAAATAAGTGTTTCCAACAATCAGAGGAGTGACTTCCCCTCTCTAGACCTGTTGACATGTTATAAAGTTAAACAATACCTTAATAAGTGTTTCCAACAATCAGAGGAGTGACTTCCCCTCTCTAGACCTGTTGACATGTTATAAAGTTAAACAATACCTAAATAAGTGTTTCCAACAATCAGAGGAGTGACCTCCCCTCTCTAGACCTGTTGACATGTTATAAAGTTAAACAATACCTAAATAAGTGTTTTCAACAATCAGCGGAGTGACCTCCCCTCTCTAGACCTGTTGACATGTTATTAAGTTAAACAATACCTAAATAAGTGTTTCCAACAATCAGCGGAGTGACCTCCCCTCTCTAGACCTGTTGACATGTTATAAAGTTAAACAATACCTAAATAAGTGTTTCCAACAATCAGAGGAGTGACCTCCCATCTCTAGACCTGTTGACATGTTATAAAGTTAAACAATACCTAAATAAGTGTTTCCAACAATCAGAGGAGTGACTTCCCCTCTCTAGACCTGTTGACATGTTATAAAGTTAAACAATACCTAAATAAGTGTTTCCAACAATCAGAGGAGTGACCTCCCATCTCTAGACCTGTTGACATGTTATAAAGTTAAACAATACCTAAATAAGTGTTTCCAACAATCAGAGGAGTGACCTCCCATCTCTAGACCTGTTGACATGTTATAAAGTTAAACAATACCTAAATAAGTGTTTCCAACAATCAGCGGAGTGAATTCCCCTCTCTAGACCTGTTGACATGTTATTAAGTTAAACAATACCTAAATAAGTGTTTCCAACAATCAGAGGAGTGACTTCCCCTCTCTAGACCTATTGTCATGTTATAAAGTTAAAGAATACCTAAATAAGTGTTTCCAACAATCAGCGGAGTGACCTCCCATCTCTAGACCTGTTGTCATGTTATTAAGTTAAACAATACCTAAATAAGTGTTTCCAACAATCAGAGGAGTGACCTCCATCTCAAGACCTGTAGACATGTTATTAAGTTAAACAATACCTAAATAAGTGTTTCCAACAATCAGAGGAGTGACTTCCCCTCTCTAGACCTGTTGACATGTTATTAAGTTAAACAATACCTAAATAAGTGTTTCCAACAATCAGCGGAGTGACCTCCCATCTCTAGACCTGTTGACATGTTATTAAGTTAAGCAATACCTAAATAAGTGTTTCCAACAATCAGAGGAGTGACTTCCCCTCTCTAGACCTGTTGACATGTTATTAAGTTAAACAATACCTAAATAAGTGTTTCCAACAATCAGAGGAGTGACCTCCCCTCTCTAGACCTGTTGACATGTTATAAAGTTAAACAATACCTAAATAAGTGTTTCCAACAATCAGAGGAGTGACTTCCCCTCTCTAGACCTGCTGACATGTTATAAAGTTAAACAATACCTAAATAAGTGTTTCCAACAATCAGCGGAGTGACCTCCCATCTCTAGACCTGTTGACATGTTATTAAGTTAAACAATACCTAAATAAGTGTTTCCAACAATCAGCGGAGTGACCTCCCCTCTCTAGATCTGTTGACATGTTATTAAGTTAAACAATACCTAAATAAGTGTTTCCAACAATCAGCGGAGTGACCTCCCCTCTCTAGACCTGTTGACATGTCATTAAGTTAAACAATACCTAAATAAGTGTTTCCAACAATCAGAGGAGTGACTTCCCCTCTCTAGACCTGTTGACATGTTATTAAGTTAAACAATACCTAAATAAGTGTTTCCAACAATCAGAGGAGTGACTTCCCCTCTCTAGACCTGTTGACATGTTATAAAGTTAAACAATACCTAAATAAGTGTTTCCAACAATCAGAGGAGTGACTTCCCCTCTCTAGACCTGTTGACATGTTATTAAGTTAAACAATACCTAAATAAGTGTTTCCAACAATCAGAGGAGTGACTTCCCCTGTCTAGACCTGTTGTCATGTTATAAAGTTAAACAATACCTAAATAAGTGTTTCCAACAATCAGAGGAGTGACCTCCCCTCTCTAGACCTGTTGTCATGTTATAAAGTTAAACAATACCTAAATAAGTGTTTCCAACAATCAGAGGAGTGACCTCCCCTCTCTACACCTGTTGACATGTTATAAAGTTAAACAATACCTAAATAAGTGTTTCCAACAATCAGAGGAGTGACCTCCCCTCTCTAGACCTGTTGTCATGTTATAAAGTTAAACAATACCTAAATAAGTGTTTCCAACAATCAGCGGAGTGACTTCCCCTCTCTAGACCTGTTGACATGTTATTAAGTTAAACAATACCTAAATAAGTGTTTCCAACAATCAGCGGAGTGACCTCCCATCTCTAGACCTGATGACATGTTATAAAGTTAAACAATACCTAAATAAGTGTTTCCAACAATCAGCGGAGTGACCTCCCATCTCTAGACCTGTTGACATGTTATTAAGTTAAACAATACCTAAATAAGTGTTTCCAACAATCAGAGGAGTGACTTCCCCTCTCTAGACCTGTTGACATGTTATAAAGTTAAACAATACCTAAATAAGTGTTTCCAACAATCAGCGGAGTGACCTCCCCTCTCTAGACCTGTTGTCATGTTATAAAGTTAAACAATACCTAAATAAGTGTTTCCAACAATCAGAGGAGTGACCTCCATCTCAAGACCTGTTGACATGTTATTAAGTTAAACAATACCTAAATAAGTGTTTCCAACAATCAGAGGAGTGACTTCCCCTCTCTAGACCTGTTGACATGTTATTAAGTTAAACAATACCTAAATAAGTGTTTCCAACAATCAGCGGAGTGACTTCCCCTCTCTAGACCTGTTGACATGTTATTAAGTTAAACAATACCTAAATAAGTGTTTCCAACAATCAGCGGAGTGACCTCCCATCTCTACACCTGTTGTCATGTTATAAAGTTAAAGAATACCTAAATAAGTGTTTCCAACAATCAGAGGAGTGACTTCCCCTCTCTAGACCTGTTGACATGTTATAAAGTTAAACAATACCTAAATAAGTGTTTCCAACAATCAGAGGAGTGACTTCCCCTCTCTAGACCTGTTGACATGTTATAAAGTTAAACAATACCTTAATAAGTGTTTCCAACAATCAGCGGAGTGACCTCCCCTCTCTAGACCTGTTGACATGTTATAAAGTTAAACAATACCTAAATAAGTGTTTCCAACAATCAGCGGAGTGACCTCCCCTCTCTAGACCTGTTGACATGTTATTAAGTTAAACAATATCTAAATAAGTGTTTCCAACAATCAGCGGAGTGACCTCCCCTCTCTAGACCTGTTGACATGTTATAAAGTTAAACAATACCTTAATAAGTGTTTCCAACAATCAGCGGCGTGACCTCCCATCTCTAGACCTGTTGACATGTTATAAAGTTAAACAATACCTAAATAAGTGTTTCCAACAATCAGCGGAGTGACCTCCCATCTCTAGACCTGTTGTCATGTTATTAAGTTAAACAATACCTAAATAAGTGTTTCCAACAATCAGAGGAGTGACCTCCCCTCTCTAGACCTGTTGACATGTTATAAAGTTAAACAATACCTAAATAAGTGTTTCCAACAATCAGCGGAGTGACTTCCCCTCTCTAGACCTGTTGACATGTTATTAAGTTAAACAATACCTAAATAAGTGTTTCCAACAATCAGAGGAGTGAATTCCCCTCTCTAGACCTGTTGACATGTTATTAAGTTAAACAATACCCAAATAAGTGTTTCCAACAATCAGAGGAGTGACTTCCCCTCTCTAGACCTGTTGACATGTTATTAAGTTAAACAATACCTAAATAAGTGTTTCCAACAATCAGCGGAGTGACCTCCCATCTCTAGACCTGTTGACATGTTATTAAGTTAAACAATACCTCAATAAGTGTTTCCAACAATCAGAGGAGTGACCTCCCCTCTCTAGACCTGTTGACATGTTATAAAGTTAAACAATACCTAAATAAGTGTTTCCAACAATCAGCGGAGTGACCTCCCATCTCTAGACCTGTTGTCATCAATACATCCATACTGAGTACATGTGAAGCATGAAGTTTAACTGGCTTTACTTTACTGTTGACTGATGGTTTATTTGGTAGTTTTCTCTCCAGGATTGGACTTTTAGGAGTATGTAACATCACACAAGATGTTGTTGCCAAATGGGAGAACACATTTCCACATCTCTGTGGCATTCCTAAATTAAAAATAATTTCATTCAAAAGATGACAATGTAAATTCAGAAATACAGTGTAACCTGCCTAATCCAACACCTGAGTATTCTGACACCCTGCCTAATCTCACATTTTATTCTGGTCCTCTAGTGTATTGTTGTCAGATAACACAGGTTACACTGTAACTGCAATGGAAAATTGACAAAAATATAAGCTTGCATTTCAAATATAACTTTTCATGGCATTATTGGTATGATAATGCAACATTTACTGACATGACAATTATAACGCTAGATTTGTGTCTGTTGTTTAACATTTGCAATTATGAATCCATGCAAAATGTTTTGATCTTTCAGTATATATAACAAGAGGCTCTCAAGAGCCTGAATCGCTCACCTGGTAAACAATGCCTTCGGCCATGTTTTTTGACGAAATAGAAAATAAAATACAAATTTATTTTATACACCCTACTGATCATTCAAATGAAGTTTGGTTGAATTTGGTTGAGTAGTTTTAGAGGAGAAGATTTTTTAAAGTTAGCAAATATGATGAACAAATTGTGAAAAATTGTCATTAAAGGACAATAACCCCTTAAGGGGTCAATTGACAATTTTTGTCATATTAGCTTATTTGTAGATCTTACTTTGCTGATCATTTTTGCTGTTTACAGTTTATCTTCATCTATAATAATATTCAAGATAATGACCAAAAACTGCAAAATTTCCTTAAAATTACCAATTAAGTGGCAGCAACCCAACAATGGTTTGTTTGATTCATCTGAAAATTTCTGGGCTGATAGATCTTGACCTAATGAACATTTTTACCCCTGTCAGATTTGCTCTAAATGCTTCCGTTTTTGAGATATAAGCCAAAAACTGCATTTGACCCCTATGTTCTATTTTAAGTAATGGCGGCCATGTTTTTTGACGGATCAAAAATCGAAGCACACACATTGTGCAGGATAATTTAAGGAACAATCATTTTAAGTTTCATTCAAATCCATTCAGTAGTTTCAGAGGAGAAGATGTTTGAAAAATTGTTAACGACAACAGACGATGACGACGACGGACGCCAAGTGATGAGAAAAGCTCACATGGCCTTTTAGGCCAGGTGAGCTAATAAAACTAGTCAGAGAGTATAAGCATCAATTAAAAGATTCGTTTTAGATATTTATGCAAACATTAGTGTTTTACCATAAGTTTTGATAACTAATGTAGGCTGTAGATAGTTGTCTCATTACGGTTCAGACTAAAACTCCTTATTTTTATTTTCAATAGAATTAGGTTTAACAAGGAAATATCTCACTCTCTCTACTATACATACAGGTACATGTATAATATGTCAAGCCACAAATTTGAAATGGTCAGGAATTGAATCACCAATTTCTTGAAGGATACATAATAATAGGTTAAAATAAGATCTCTTTAAATCATAAAAAAAATATCAAAATTTTGATATAAGGTTAAATATAAGTTATGTCTTAGTCAAACTTATTTGATTTTTAAAATACTTTTCCGTTATTTAGTTACCTAATAGGCAACAAAGCCTGGCTGCTTTCTGTAAACCTTCTAAACTCATACAAATAGCTTCTCTGGCTCTGATGCTCTCTTCCTTAGCTCCCTCAGTCCCTAGCATTAATGCTATACTGCTTGTAATGCCACAGGAATTCTTTCCATTCAAAAGAACTGACAATACATCCAAGATACTATCCCAACATCTGGACAAAATTCGCCTACAAAATCTTCTCCCTGGATAAGAGAAAATCATATATTATAAGGCCACACCAATTTAATTTCTTGTTCTACGGATTTTTGGACTCCAAAATTTGGGGCGAGCGAGCGATTTGAAAATTTTAATAAAAAAATATTTAATTTGCAAATTTTTGAGGCGAAGCTTGAAAAGTAAAGGCGAGCGATTATAATTTTTTTTTGTAAACATAAAATAGTAGGTTTTGACAATATTAAAACTTGATTTATCACTTGTACTTTGACATTTCTTTAATTTCTGAAGTATTTTTTCCCTGTTCACCAAGAAATAATTAAATCTGGTCTATGTATGTGTGACTGACAATGAGACAATTCTCCACCCAAGTCATAATCAGTTTGGGGGCAACCCCTTAATGTTATAAATATCCCTTTTACATGTTTTATGAGGGATCAATATAAGTCTTAATGTATTTGTTTGTACAAAAGGGCTCATATTTTCTCAAAGAACTATATATCTATCTGGTATTAAATTGTCAAAACATGTCCAAGAATTTTGTAATATTCCTGGACTTTAACCATGTTAAATTAACACATTTTACTTTAACAGTTTAATATTATTCAAAATAAGTGGACCCCTCTTTTAGAAAAAGTTGTTGAAAATATGATGTAACTCTCCTCTTTTTGAGTACAAAATTCTAAGTTTTCAAAGGTTTTGTATAGAAGAACTATACAAATCCTTGGTATTTCTATTTTCTTTTCTACATCAGTAAAATGACCCCTTGTCTGAGGGAGGGTTGTTCTCAACCTGATAATAACAAACACAGGTCAAAGTACGGCCTTTAACACAGGGCTTTGATACAGACCAAACAGCAAGCTATAAAGGACCCCAAAATTATTAGCGTACACAATTGGAACAGGAAAACCAACGATCTAATTTATATATCCAAACAGGAAAATACCAATGAACAACATCAACAAACGATAACTGCTGAACGACAAGGCCCCTGAATCAATCAGGACAGGTGCATAAACATGCAGCGGCCATGGATAGTTTTGTTTCGCCAGCATACAATATACAGCAGTTGAAGGCAAATCCTTCAGAAGTTCTTTGTACTTTATTCTAACAACGAACATTTTTTGATAGGGAATATAAGTAAGGGGGAAAGAAACCAATTTTTTGTTCTTAACAGGTATTTCTGCTGTTATAAATTTATAAGGGAGCACTGTCTCCCACTTTGGATAAATAGGTTTCATGCTGAAACAAATATTCACACAGAAATTTACACAGTGTGGTGGGGTGCTTTTATGTTTAAAATCGTTATATACAGGTTAGACTGTGATTTTAAAAACAAATGTTGATATCTTTTTATTTACAAAAAAAAAAACGGTGCGGGAAATGGACATGATTACATTTTCGGATGCGAGAAGCGGGAATATAAAAAAATTAAAAAAAATCTGTTTTGAAAAAAATTGGTGCGAGCGGGTCCGTCGAACAAGGAATCAAATTGGTGTGGCCTAATATACAACTAAAACTAGAGGCTCTCAAGAGCCTGTGTCGCTCACCTGTTAATGTGTTTACTGATGTCGGCCATCTTTGTTGGTAGGCGGGGTCATTAGACACTCTTTTTAAAAATAGATACCCTAGTATTATGATTGTGGCCAAGTTTGGTTAAATTTGGCCAAGTAGTTTTAGAAAAGATTTTTATACAAGTTACAAAAATGAGGAAAAGTTGTTTAATATTGACTCTAAAGGGCAATAACTCCTTAGGGGGTCCTCTAACAATTTTGATCATGCTGACTTATTTGTAGATCTTACTTTGCTGAACATTATTGCTGTTTACAGTTTATCTCTATCTATAATAGTATTCAAGATAATAACCAAAAACTGCAAAATTTTCTTAAAATAACCAATTTAAGGGCAGCAACCCAACAACAGGTTGTCCGATTCAACTGAAAATTTGTGAGGGGATATATCTTATTCTGATGGACATTAAAATCTTGAAAGATTTGCCCTAAATGTCTTGGTTTCAAAGATATAAAGCAAAAACTGCATTTTACCACTACGTTCTAATTTTAGCCATGTCGGCCATTTTGTTTGGTAGGCTGGGTCATCGGACACATTTTTTAAACTATAAACCACAATGATAATTGTCGCCAAGTTTGATTAAATTTGGCAAAGTAGTTTTAGAGAAGAAGATTTTTAGAAAAGTTACAAAAAATGATGAAAAGTTGTTAAAAATTGACTATAAAGGGCAATAACTCCTAAAGGGGTCGACTGGCAATTTTGGTCATGTTGACTTATTTGTAGGTCTTACTCTGCTGAACATTATTGCTGTTTACAGTTTATCTCTATCTATAATAGTATTCAAGATAATAACCAAAAACTGCAAAATTTCCTTAAAATAACCATTTCAGGGGCAGCAACCCAACAACAGGTTATCCGATTCGTCTGAAAATTTCAGGGCAGATAGATCTTCACCTGATAAACCATTTTACCCCACATCAGATTTGCTCTAAATGCTTTGGTTTTTGAGTTATAAGCCAAACACTGCATTTTACCCCTATGTTCTATTTTTAGCCATGGCGGCCATCTTGGTTGGTTTGACGGGTCACGCCACACATTTTTTAAACTAGATATCCTAAGGATGATTGTGGCCAAGTTTGGTAGAATTTGGCCCAGTAGTTTCAGAGGAGAAGATTTTTGTAAAAGTTTACGGACGACGGACGACGGACACCAAGTGATGAGAAAAGCTCACTTGACCTTTCAGGTCAGGTGAGCTAAAAATTAGAACAAAATATGTAGTTGAAATTAATTAGTATTAATTCTGTTTCAACAATGAATCATGGAAGCAATTCCCTTTTTAGCTCACCTGGCCCGAAGGGCCAAGTGAGCTTTTCCCATCACTTTGCGTCCGTCGTCCGTCGTCGTCCGTCGTCCGTCGTCGTCGTCGTCGTCCGTCGTCGTTAACTTTTACAAAAATCTTCTCCTCTGAAACTACTGGGCCAAATTAAACCAAACTTGGCCACAATCATCATTGGGGTATCTAGTTTAAAAAATGTGTGGCGTGACCCGGCCAACCAACCAAGATGGCCGCCATGGCTAAAAATAGAACATAGGGGTAAAATGCAGTTTTTGGCTTGTAACTCAAAAACCAAAGCATTTAGAGCAAATCTGACAGGGGTAAAATTGTTTATCAGGTCAAAATCTATCTGCCCTGAAATTTTCAGATGAATCGGACAACCCGTTGTTGGGTTGCTGCCCCTGAATTGATAATTTTAAGGAAATTTTGCTGTTTTTGGTTATTATCTTGAATATTATTATAGATAGAGATAAACTGTAAACAGCAATAATGTTCAGCAAAGTAAGATTTACAAATAAGTCAACATGATCGAAATGGTCAGTTGACCCCTTTAGGAGTTATTGCCCTTTTTAGTCCATTTTTAACCATTTTTCGTAAATCTTAGTTATCTTTTACAAAAATCTTCTCCTCTGAAACTACCTGGACAAATTAATCCAAACTTGGCCACAATCATCATTGGGGTATCTAGTTTAAAAAATGTGTGGCGTGACCCGGCCAACCAACCAAGATGGCCGCCATGGCTAAAAATAGAACATAGGGGTAAAATGCAGTTTTTGGCTTATAACTCAAAAACCAAAGCATTAAGAGCAAATCTGACCGGGTAAAATTGTTTATCAGGTCAAGATCTATCTGCCCTGAAATTTTCAGATGAATCAGACGTTCCGTTGTTGGGTTACTGCCCCTGAAATGGTAATTTTAAGGAAATTTTGCTGTTTTTGGTTATTATCTTGAATATTATTATAGATAGAGATAAACTGTAAACAGCAATAATGTTCAGCAAAGTAAGATCTACAAATAAGTCAACATGACCAAAATGGTCAGTTGACCACTTTAGGAGTTATTGCCCTTTATAGTCAATTTTTAACCATTTTTCGTAAATCTTAGTAATCTTTTAGAAAAATCTTCTCCTCTGAAACTACTGGGCCAAATTTAACCAAACTTAGCCATAATTGGGGTATCTAGTTAAAAAAATGTGTCCGGTAACTCGGCCAACAAACCAAGATGGCCGCCATGGCTAAAAATAGAACATGGGGGTAAAATGCAGTTTTTGGCTTATAACTCAAACATCAAAGCATTAAGAGCAAATCTGACAGGAAGTAAAATTGTTGATCAGGTCACGATCTATCTGCCCTGGAATTTTCAGATGAATCGGATAATCGGTTGTTAGGTTGCTGCCCCTGAATTGGTAATTTTGAGGAAATTTTGCTGTTTTTTTTTTGTTATCTGGAATATTATTATAGATAGAGATAAACTGTTAACAGCAATAATGTACAGCAAAGTAAGAACTAAAAATAAGTCACTATGACCAAAATAGTCAATTGACCCCCTAAGGAGTTATTGCCCTTCATAGTAAATTTTTAACAATTTTCTTAAAATTTGAAGATTTTCAATAACATTTTCCACAGAAAGTACTGTTATAGATAGAGATAATTGTAAGCAGCAAGAATGTTTAGTAAAGTAAGATCTACAAACACATCACCATCATCAAAACACAATTTTGTCATGAATCCATCTGTGTCCATTGTTTAATATTCACATAGACCAAGGTGAGCGACACAGGCTCTTTAGAGCCTCTAGTTTATTTATCCATCACTAATCTGAATGGTTAATGGAAGTTTGAGATACATAAACAATATTTAAATTCAAGATGCCTTTTCAGGAAGTATGTTTCAAACAAATTTGTGTCAGCAATCATGCATAATGTTAACCTCATTATATTCTAATCTCAAAACTACATAGTTAGAAAGGCAAGTGTATCTTTGTACGTATGGTAACATGAAATAATAACTCCATAGAATAAAATGAATCATATAATCTAAGTTATCTCCCTTACCTGTTGATTTACAGTCCAATCTATATAGTTCATATCTATAGTCACAAGAATTAAAAAATAAAAAAGATGTTTTCACTACAATATCTCATGTTCAGATTTGATAAATGCATTTTTCTTAACAGTTCCTGATATCACAGAAGATTGACACTTCATCAACAGAAATATGTTGGCTACAAAACTTAAACAGAAAGTTCAGTTATAATCAAAAACTCGATTCATGCCACTTCACCTACCCAAAATTTGTCTAATACTACTGCTGCACAAGCCATGTGTTAAAATGTATAAGGTCTCTCAGAAATATACTCACCCATTTCCACATGCTTTATATTTTCTGATGAGGGTTCAGTTGTCATATCATATTTCTGCACCTTTGTTAAGAGTTGTCCTCCTTTGTCATGATTCCCAAGGCCATCTATATCTGTAATGAAATTTTACTGTATTTAAGATATACATAAAGAATAATAACTACTTACATTTAAATTTGGATATGGAAACATAACACTGCATCAATATTGAACCAGGTGCTCCGCAGGGTGCAGCTTTATACGACCGCAGAGGTCAAACCCTGAACAGTTGGGGCAAGTATGGACACAACATTCAAGCTAGATACAGCTCTAAATTTGGATTGTAATCAAATTTTTGACATAATATGGGTTTCTTACACAAAACAAATGTCAAGATCTTACAAATCTATTGCACAATATTGTGCAATTAAAGATTTCTTCTTCAAACTTTTCAAAAATTTGAAATTTGAGAAATTTGGAGAAAAAAAATTGATAACAACTACCACACCCCTTTTTATGCAATTAATTCAAAACCTGACATTTCTTTATACATAATTTACAAGTAGTGTAAGGGAGGTAAATCAAATGTT
Organism: Mytilus edulis; assembly: GCF_963676685.1. Taxonomy (NCBI): domain Eukaryota; kingdom Metazoa; phylum Mollusca; class Bivalvia; order Mytilida; family Mytilidae; genus Mytilus; species Mytilus edulis. The sequence continues at coordinate 63,960,374 of NC_092353.1, read as the reverse complement.
TTTGAATTACCTCCCTTACACTGCTTTTAAATTGACTTAATTCAATGTCCATTGACCATAAAAACCTAGTTTTTCCCCTTTTTTTGCCCCTAATTTCAAAACATTTGAGCCACAACTCCCCAAAATCAATACTAACTATCCCTTTATGGTATGGAAACTCCTGGTATAATTTCAGAGAGATTCATACACTTAATCACAAGTTATTGTTGAAAACTACAAAAATGCTCCTTTTTGGTCCCCTTTTTGGCCCTTAATTCCAAAACTATTGGGACCATAACCCCCAAAATCCATCCCAACCTTCCTTTAGTGGAATTGAACATTCTGGTAAAAATTTATAAAGATCCATTCGCTCAAACTAAAGTTATTGTCCGGAAACTAAATGTGTCTTCGGACAACGACGACACTGACAACAATGCAGACGACATTATAGCATTATACGACGCAAAAAAAAAAATTGCAGTCGTATGAAAATATGCCTCTCAATGATTATCAATTGCACTCACAAGCTTATGTAGTTTAATATTCCATTCATAGATTATTCATTATCATTGCATAGCAAATTAATTTTACCCATAGAATTATTGTAAAGATAGCATGCACTATCATGTGATGACACTTATGCAAATATAGCTTCAATTTATCCATGTCATCAGTGACAAGTATTTTTTAAACAGCTTTGCTATTTAGTAAAAGGCTTCTTATCAAGAATATTGGTTATATATTATCCTTCATAGACATTACCTTTTATAATAGATAGTAAAGGAGATTCTAGTTTGCTGAAACATCCACACTGCTTCAGAAAATCATTTGATATTGTTTGGCTATAAACCTCACTCAGCCAAGCTGGAGAAACAAACAGCATCAAACCACAACCAAAAATGTCATCTAAATAGTCTTTCTGAAAAGATAAGATAATTATCAATTAATATTACATTTTGCTCAGATGAACCCAATATTATCAACAAGTATATCATACTGGTATTATGGCAGAGACATTAAAATACAGAAGTAAAAAGACAGTGTTTCTTTGTAAAATGTCTAATTGATTGTTCTTTAGCCTGCTGGTGGCTGTATATGCATATCATTTCATCTCACACTGACTAAAAGACATACCTTTAGCATATACTACTGCCATATGTGATAAGTATAGGTATTAAACAATATTTCTATACCACAGTCATCTTTAAGAAGCAGGTTAAAAAAAACATATGATTGCATTTGTAAGATTCTCTAAATATTTGTACAATCAACACAATTTGGGTTGAGTTGACTGATTTATACAAAATATCCTCAATAAACATCTATTATACGAGTAAGGAAGTCACTGTAGTAATGTATTACACAAACAATCTGCCAAATGTTCGCACAATCCCTACATTAAAGATAAAAAGAAAAACAATACTATCTACATTACCTAATAACATAGGGGGAAAAGGTGGAAGAACAAGGAGGTGAGATCAAAATTTAGAAGTAGAAAGAAACAAAGAAAACCATAGCAAAAAAAGAATGACAATGAAATAACAAACCATGGTACTATACATACACTACACAGAAAACTTAGACTGAGCAAAATAAACCACACCAGAAACTGGTTGGATCAGCATACCTCTGTTATGCTAATTTTATCTTTGTTTTCACTATCATAGTATCCCTCTGTTGATAACTTCATGTTCAGTAATAATGTTGTCATGGTGATAACATAAACACTATCTGCATTCAATACTGTCATGTGACCTATTTCACTATCAAATTCTGTTTGGTTTTTCAATATTTCTAGAAAAAAGAGTATTCTTACATTCATACATTTACCAATTCAACAACAAGATATTCATGACAATTTTAAAATTGGAAAAATTGCAAACCAAATAAACTCTACTCTTAAAATTTTACTCTCAACGTTTTACAGAAATTTTACTGCATTTTTTTGGGTATTAAATCTACTCTAGTGCTATTATTCAGCCTCAGTGCTTTTCTTGTACTGATTTTTCTCATTTTTATTTTATGTTTTGATAGCTCACTGATCATGATTGAAAAGGGAACTTGAAGAAAACCTCAGTTATATCAACCTGACATTATCATGTGCCTCTCTCATGTCGGTATCCTCATCAGAGGTTGGCAAATCTGTTTATTTGTTATTTGTAGAAGTTTATTGTTTCTGTTGAATTCCTTCTTAACGTTTATAGTTTGGAGGATGAAGAGATTTATATTTTGTGTAGACACCTGTATATTGTGGAAGAATGTGTGTTGTCTTTTGGTTCTTTTTGTCATTAGTATTCATAATCATCTAAACAACTATACCTAATACTTACCAGAACAAAATTTGGATGAGAATTTCTGTAAAGCTTCGTCTACATCTTGTTCTGAGTACATCTCCATCAATTCTGGTAACAATTTACATAATGCATCAATGTAAACGCCAGCATTCTGTCGTTCTGTCACTTCATACTGGTTACCAAACTTAGTGTATCTCCTCTCTACCTCCTCTTTCAGGATAATCTGTTGTTCAACTGTCTGTTTACGTTGAGGGCTATGTGAATTTCTCCCATCCTCCCCTGGATCAATAGCGATTGACATGTCTTGACTCTCTATATTTTCCTCTGACACTAAACCTCTGTGCATTGTAGTTCCATTACTTTCTATAAATATAGATTATAATTATTAACCATACTGTTTTGAATCAAATATTAAGTGGTGGTGTTTTGAATCAAATATTAAGTGTTGGGATCAAATCAAATATTAAGTGACAGCAATATAATTCATTCCTATTACTTTGTCTACAGTTTGACATAAACAGGATTACACTGAAGAAAGACATGATGTTTTATGTCATCTAATACAATACATAATGATGAACAGAAACACTGAACAAAGACATGATGTTTTATGTCATCTAATACAATACATAATGATGAACAGAAACACTGAACAAAGACATGATGTTTTATGTCATCTAATACAATACATAATGATGAACAGAAACACTGAACAAAGACATGATGTTTTATGTCATCTAATACAATACATAATGATGAACAGAAACACTGAACAAAGACATGATGTTTTATGTCATCTAATACAATACATAATGATGAACAGAAACACTGAACAAAGACATGATGTTTTATGTCATCTAATACAATACATAATGATGAACAGATACCTTGGTGGCAGAGTTATCTTAGTTTACCTTGCAACATTTACCTGCAGATCACTTCAGTCTAGTTCTACAATGTTCTTATTTCCCCCCTCAGCTAAGTTTTTTTTATTACTTCTGAAAATTCAGAAATTATTGCGTGCATTTATTGTTTTGATTTTGTCATTTTAAAGGGAAACTTCGCAAAAAAATCAAAAATTGATATTATGTTTATTCTGTATAAAAATTTGTAAGGGTTCCGCGGAACCCAGTGTCTCGCCTATTTTTGCTGTAAATCACAGGCTCAACAACAATGAGGAAAAAAATCAATAAAAATATTCCTCTTGTTACTATTTTATGATTGTAAGAAAATCTAAGTCCATTTGAAAGTAAATTACAGAAAAAAACAGAGTAATCTTTTTACAAACTTTACTTCTGGATACAATCTTATGATCATAAATAAGGTTATTTCCAAGTTTGGTACAAACCCAGGATAGTTTAAGAAAGTTATTTAAATTTTAAAAACTTTAACCACAGAGTGAATGTAATGGTTCCCTGCAGAAAAAACTAAGTCCATTTATAAGTAAAATACGGAAAAAATTGAATTTTATTTTTACAAAATTTTCTTCTGGATACTATCTTATGATCATAAACAAGCTTCTGTCCAAGTTTGGTACAAACCCAGGATAGTTAAAGAAAGTTATTAAAATTCTAAAAACTTTAACCACAGAGTGAATGTAATGTTTCCCCGCAGAAAAAACTAAGTCCATTTATAAGTAAAATACGGAAAAAATGGAATTTTATTTTTACAAAATTTACTTCTGGATATTATCTTATGATCATAAACAAGCTTCTGTCCAAGTTTGGTACAAACCCAGGATAGTTTGAGAAAGTTATTAAAATTCTAAAAACTTTAACCACAGAGTGAATGTTTTGTTTCCCCGCAGAAAAAACTAAGTCCATTTATAGTAAAATACGGAAAAAATGGAATTTTATTTTTACAAAATTTACTTCTGGATACTATCTTATGATCATAAACAAGCTTCTGTCAAAGTTTGGTAGAAATCCAGTATAGTTTAAGAAAGTTATTAAAATTTCAAAAACTTTAACCACAGAGTGAATATTTGTTGACGCCGACGACGACGCCGACGACGACGGAATGTAGGATCGCTTAGTCTCGCTTTTTCGACTAAAGTCGAAGGCTCGACAAAAATGCTCAAATTCATAGATATTAAAGTTTTATTCTGCTAGATAAGAGATCACCATCGATTTTCAATTTAGAGTATCAATTCTCTGCGGTCAGCCATTTTGTCACCTTCTCCGATTTGCAGTCACGATATGTCTAAGGACCAAAACTACAGTAACCTGATGTAGTCGTAATTGCGTGTCGATATCTCGTCAATCGTACGGTTGTTTTATCCGACTAGTTAAAACTAGTTAACTAACTTGATACGGAAAATTTTCTTCTTTTTTTTTGATATAACCATGATCTGTTATTTTTAGACTGATAATATAGGAATTTAATAGTGAAAAAGTCAAAATTTCAAATCATAAATAAGTCTTCCGTGAAACTTGAATTGTTTTCGGAAATCTAATTAGTTCATAATTCTTTTATGTAATAAACTTTATTCAAATAAATTAGGATCTTCGCTCCACTGATCACCCGCATGGCTAAAGGTATTACTCCCAAAGATATTGTAGGGGGTGTGAGGTGAGAATGTAGGACAGAAAGTCACAGGACAAAAAGTCACAGACAAAAAGTCACGGACAAAAAGTCACAGGACAAAAAGTCACAATTCAGTTTTGAGATTATTTTTCTTTGAACAAGATTACACTATTTTTTTTAATATTTTTTTTGTTTTTTCTTGAACTATTTTATATGAAGCAACTTTGTAATTCAAAATGTGTTCAAAAAATATCAATTATGATCAAATAATTGTTATGAAAACAAAATTTCACAGTGGCTAATTACCTAAATGGCTTCATTCTGCCAAGAAATATGTCCTTTGTATGATTAATTTTAATAAATTTTCATTTATCAAGGCTTATGAACAATTGCCTAAACTTAGAAATAAATATATGTTACAAAAAGAAAATATTTCAAGATCTTTCTCTCGTATATTCAATCAATTGTCAACAAATTATTTGTGACTTTTTGTCCTGTGACTTTTTGTCCTATCAAATTTGTGACTTTATGTCCTGTGACTTTCTGTCCGTTTACCTGAGGTGACACATCCAGGTATTCAAGCGATTTTCTGTCGAGTTTGCAAATTCATGCATCGCTTCACTTCTTAGTGTATTGATAAGTGTACATGGCAGATAACTTATAACTTTCCATTTTGAACTATTAGGTGTATGATATACATCTCTATCTTGCGTGTCCGAAAGTGATATTACTAAACTCATACGCTTGTTTATGAATAACATTTCGGGTGAAAAGAAAATTATTTATAAAAATATAAATAATACCAAAAAAAAACCAAACAGATTTGATGAAATAAAAATCTATATACGTATTTTTCCCAAGGGTAAATTTGGGAAAATGTAATATATACTCGTTGTCAATGGTGAAGGCCAGAAATATTGATTTAAAAAAATGTACGCACTTGTCGACCATTCTTATATACGCCTGGGCCCAGTTTCACGAAGCTGTCTTAGGATGGTCTTACGACATATCTTAGTCCTAAATGGGTTTCACAAAGTGGTCCTAAATGAGGAAATCTCTTAAAGTTGGTCATAAAGTTAGGACAACGCGAGAGGTGTCTTATGATGGTCTTAGGATAGTTATACGTTTATTTATATAAATTACACTCATTTTTTATATTAATTTTGATAAAAAATATCTTATTATCATCTAATTATTTATTCTCCTGTTCCTGCTTATAACGTTATCTTTCTAGGTTGACGGATTATCATGATTTGTCAACAATGAAAATTCGATGTATTGATATTAAGATTGCACAATTTTATCCCTTAACCTTTTATAAACAATAAAGTCGAAATTGAATTCAACTCACTTGTACAAAAAAATGTCATCAATTTATATTCTTTTTTCTTAATTTTGCATTAAAAAATTCATATTTATATTGATGTATTGTTTAAAAGATAATTTCTTTATAAATTACTTTTATTTTTTTATATTTATTTTGCAAACTATGTCAATATATTAATCAATACGTTTAAAATAATTTATGGTAAGGCATTCTACATTTACATGATTTTTTCTGTAAATCATATTTATATTTAAAATTTAAAGATCTTCCGACAGGTTTGGGATGTCTTAGCTAAGATCATCCTAAGACAGGTTCGAGACAAGGTCTGAGATACGTCCTAGGATAGTCATAAGAGGATCATAAGACATGTTCTAAGATATATCTTATGACATGTCTTAGGATAGTTTCGTGAAACCGGCCCCTGGATTATAAGTTACGGACATATAGCGCAAATAAAAACATATACATGTATACATAGAACATAAGAAAGAAACATACATTTTGCGTAAATTGGGGTAAAAGTTTTGTAAAATGACAAGTCCACATATGCCAACAGTATGTAATCATCAAATGACGATAGACTAAGGTATACCAAAAGAAGAAGAAGAAGAGATTTAAATACAGGTCGATATATAACTGTATTTGGCTCATCGAAGTTATGGACATTTATATATCAATTAGATTGTTCTCGAAAAAAGGAAGAAATTCGCCATCATCACAATTGTTCCGACATGCATGTAATATATACGCAACTGGAAGTACACTAATGCCGAGGGATGTGAATATTTTCCAGGAAAACTATAGAGTATCAAAGTTTCAAATCAATTTCGGGATTTATTTTCTCTCTTGATATTCAATGACAGCAATTTAAAGAATAAACTGCTTGTCCGTTTTAGTGGTATTCTTGCCAGTTGAAACAGACTTATAATTACATTAAAAAATAGGGAAAGATGACATTTAATTCGTTCATTTTTTTTTAATACATCGTTGGTCAAATAGCTAAAGTATTATATATAGTTACGGTGTGAGACAAAGAGTATTTTAAGAAGGACATTCCTGATTATGTATAAATTTTGTTAATGTTTTTCACACTTGAAAAGCATATCTGTTCGTAATTTGTTGATTCCATTCCAATTAAATCCTTTAATTTCCTGTCAATTTTTTAAAACATCTTTTTTCAAATATCTGAAGTATTCATGTGTTGTGAGATTTAAAATATTTTGATGAGCAGTTTAATTCCTAAATAGGTAATTAAAGATCACTTTGGATGGACTAAATTATATAATTGCAATTTTTAATGATCTGTTTGAAATATTTAAGGCTGCCGTTCCTAATTTGAAATAGTACAATTTTTTGTTCATAAACTCGTGTTTAGAAGGCTATTTTTATTTATAAATTCTTCAATTAAAATAATTCAGTATTTTATCGTTACTAAAGTAATCAAAAGTCATAATTCAATAAAAGTGATCTTATGCAAAATATAAAAATATACAACAGCTATCCAGTTATTGTGCGATCTTATTATTCCCGTTAATTAATTTTAATTATTTTTTTTTACATTCATGTGTCTGAAACTTTGTCTGACTCCCGTTTACAATTGATACGAAATGTTGTTCACACCTGAAATGCCAGTGAACCGTGACGCCTAGATTTCACTGAATGAGGATCAAAAGATTAGAATTACATAATGCTAATCTTTTAATTACCTTGAGTTAAACTACGCATTCACATTCTTTAGGTGTCACAAAACAATACACATTTTATTGTTTCCACCGTACAAGCAAGTGAAAATGATTGCTGGAATGAAGCAAAAAGGTCAGAATACAAACATGTATTTTTAATACACTATCGATCATGTCAGTTTCGTATGTTTGTTTAAAGTATTTTTAGAAAAAAAATCATAAAAATGTTCTATTGTATGATTTACTTTTATTATTAAAATTCGTTTTAAAAAATCCACACGATCTTATTTTAAAAGTTGCATGGCTATCACTTATTTTTCGTTGGTTAATAGCTACACCAAAAGTCGTCGATGCGCTTTAAATCGCGTTATTAGATGATTAACGAACAAGACTTAAATGAGATATTTTCACTCCCGGCATGCATCAAAGACTTAAACTACGTTACATAAGTCAGGAAGTTTAAAAAAATAAAATTAATAATTCCCAATTTTCTTCTTTATTAGATTTCATATCAAAATAAAACTTGGTGAATATGTTTTTTATGGTATTATGAACATAATAAGATGAAAAGTGAAAAATCGCGAATTATCCCTTTAATTTCAAATAAGATTTTTATTTTTGCGATATTGAGTAAAATCATGTTTAATTCATATAAAAAGTTTGAAAATGTGAGTTCAAATTATTGCGATTATAACCCTGTCGCATTTTACGCAATAATAAAAAAATCACAAAAATTTCTGAATTTACAGTATATCAAAACAGAAAGCAATAAAATACTATCTACTTATTTATTTGTTATGCCTATCTTGTGCATACGTAATCTTGTTCAGTCTTTTAATAAACAATCAAATTTAGTTACCTAAGTTATTGCATACCATTTAAAGGTAATTTTATTGAGCACACCATGTGCAGATCTACTCCTGCTTGCTTATAAAATGTCATCATATTTGTTTTTAGAAAGAATATGATGCACTCTGATTATTATCTTTTTGGGGCTTAAAGTCAAGCAGCAAATACTGCATGCAAAGCCAGACTGTGAACATGTTCAAAATATCAGTTTGTAGAATTGGAAAATTGAGAAAGGGTTAGATAGTTTAAAAAAAGACTGGGTGTAAGGATGAGTAAAAATTAAAATGGTCATTACCTGTACCTAATAGGACAAAAAGCTGGTTAATACACTGGCTTATAGAGTCTGTGACACCCACACCACGGCTGATCTGTTCTAGAGATCCAAGCATATCATTGATACAGGCTACACTTGTAATACACACCTGTGTATCATTACAATGACAACTTTCCTGTATAGAGTCTACAATTCTGGAAAATATAAGTATATACAAATTTCATTATTCAGTTCATACATACAGAATAACTATACATTGTCTCTACATATAAAAATTCATTTGTACAAGGCTTAGGAACAGGCAGAATGCATTTTGATCATGTGTTCTAGTCAAGTACAAATACAACTATGGTTAGTGCATCGGACTACTAACACAAAGGTTCCTGGTTCGATTCCTGTTTGGGATGAAAATTTCAGGAACTCAATTTTTCGGCTCTCCCTTGACACCATCTGCGAGTATGGTCTTGAGGAAACGATTCGGTCGGAAGGGGACGATAAATGGCTGGCCCGTGTTAAGAGAGAGCCATATCTCTTGCACGTTAAAGATACCCTTGTAGATTTCGAAAAAGAGTTGGGCTAATGCCGCTACAAGGCAGCACTCGCACCAGCAAAGTGGAAAGGGATTAAGGCCAACATTAAAAATATCTTGGTTTCCTCTCACCCGACTGAGGTTGTTAGGGTATGGGTAGGTAGGTAGGCAAATTATTTTATTTTATTCCTTGATATGGTTTTCTATATTTGTATAAAATTCAACAGGTAAGGCTCAAGTCAAGAAAAGTGGGGTATTCCCTGTATTCTAATTCAGTGTACACCCCAGTTTTCTGTTTCTAAAAAAAACAGTATACAGGGACCACCTTATTTTCCTATTCATTTAATGTAATGAAATCTACAAAAGCGCACATTCTACTTGTGTTAACAATACTTAATGATAGCAAGTGTTTTTTTAGTTAAAAAATCAAGCTTATTTCAAGTCTAATTTGATGCATAACTCACAACAAAACAATTCCTTTGTTCACCAATTCATACCTTGATCATCAATTATGAGATAACAAAAAGATACATGTATGTTAATCACTTGGGAATTAAAATTCAATGAATAAAAATTTTCAATAGAAGTGAACATAATTTAGTGCTGTGCAGTTACACCTGGATCATGCAGCTTGGTCAATTGATTCCTAAACAAAGATTTGTATGTTTTTTCGAGTTCTAGAAGAAACAAGGCTTCACTTTATATTCATGTTTTGTATTTCCTAAAATACTTTTAATAAGTATTTACGAATTCTACTGATGCAGTTATAACATTAAAACGTGCCCTTTTGTAATTTTCATGCCATAAATTGAAAAAGGAAATCCCATTTAAACTTGTTTTTTTTTTACACCAGAAAACAGGGACGTTCCCTGAAAGCAGGGAATACATGTATCCCACATTTCCTGACTTGTGCCCAACCTGTTCAAAGACAAAGTAGATAGATTTTAAAGCATGATTCAGACCATTTTTACTCAAAGTCTTTAAGATTTTATCCTTCAAACAGGAACAGAGGTTAGACACAAAGCAAATCAAGATGCACTCAGCGGGTTGAAAGATGCTTCAGGTTTTTTTTTATTTTCAAAAAAGATCACCCTTGCAAACAAATCGTGTGGCAAAGCATTTTGTTTGTTTCCTTGATTCCGAATCTTGTAGGCGCTTTCTTGCAAAAATGCCTTGATTTACATAATAATACTTTATTCCGAAAGCAATACAGCTTATAGGATACATATACACAATTTTACACCAATATAAGAGTTTTACAAGAGATATATAATATATATAAATATAAGGTGTGCATGAAAGAACATATAATACATAAAACGCTCGTTGACTACAGCATCGGACAGGTATCACCAAAAGTCAACACTCTTTGACTACATCATCGGGAAAATAGCACCAATAACCAACATAGCAACAAACAAAAAAATAGTGGACAAGAATTGCCAATAAAATTTTTCGGGTCGCGGTGATTTTACCGGGTCGGTCGTGTGAGGGGAAACAAACAATATTTTATTTTTGGCCTAATATAAGTTGCAAAACTTGTTTCCCAATCCACTATTAATAAATATGTTTAAACTAACTTATGTTTAGAGACAATGTTTGGTTATTATCTTTAGACTTCAGCTTTTAGAACTGTGGCAAAAAAAATAGTTTTGAAAGAAACCAAAAACTTTGAACTTTAAATAGACATCGGGAATAAGAAACCAAAAACTTTGAACATTAAATAGACATCGGGAATAAGAAACCAAAAACTTTGAACTTTAAATAGACATCGGGAATATTCTGTGAACTTGCATTCTTTTATAAGTTGTCATAAGTAAAACTCTATGGAAACACATTTCAAGATCACAAATAAGGCTTTATACAGACTGGGACAGTTTATATGGTTAATAAATTTTGACAAACTCAAACAGCTCAATTACACAATCATTATTATTCTCTTATTGATTAACTTACAGTTTAATCAAAGATACATCTGTAAATGGGTTTTTGGTGATAGATTTCTTATTAACATCCTCTGTAGGTAATGCAAGACCAAAAATACCTCTGGGACTTTTAAGTGTCTGAAAACAGAAATAGGATTATTATATCAATATATGACAGCTTTTTATTTGTTAAAGTTTGCTTCCTAACAACATAAAGCTTATAATTTATTCTTGTATAGCATATCTTTTATCTTAGATAAGAGTTTTCAAAATGGACTATTTCACATTTTTCACATTTCTTTTTATTTCTTCACATTTTTCACATTTCTATTTTAATTTCACAATAGACCTATTAAAGTGTTACAGACATATATTTACAAATTTATGTAATTTATATTTGTTTCTCGGGTTTTTATATAGATTAGACCATTGATTTTCCCGTTTGAATGGTTTTACACCAGTACTTTTGGTGGTATTGGTGCAATGCTGAAATCTATAAATCTAAACAATTTGTTCTTACAAATACCTACAACTTGTTATTTGATTGCAAGGTAAATGCAACAGAAAATCAATTTAAATGTTAACTTTAACCGAAGTTAGTGGAACATCTATTGGAAGCCATTAACCTCATTTAATGTTCTAGAGTTGAAGTCAAACTTATTTGAAAAACATCATATAAATGTGTACAACAAATTGTGAGTCACAGTAAACTACGTCTATCCAGTTTGGGGTGTTTAAACCAATTCATTTGTGTGAAGGCCAATTCATACTTGAAAAAGAAAACTGAAGTTGTCCATCTTTTGATGTGAGGCTGTTGTACTATCTCAGAAGCAAGGAAGCAAGTTATTTGATTAAACTTGAATAAAAACTTAAAAAGAATCAAATACTGATGCCAACAAGTATAGCTCCTAAAAATATTGACAAATGTTTTTACAATTTCTAATGATTCATTTTTGTTGTTAAAGATAAAAGTTGTTGTTGATGACTTTTATTTGCTATATAATATCTTCATAAAATGTCTAGGCTAAGGGCCATAACCCTTGTCTCAATTTTATTTGTAGGCCACTAACTGTATACTGTATATGTTTATCTTTCTTACTTCTCTAACAGCTTTTAGGGCATCCAGCCGATGTTGTGGTGGTGGGTACAACATCATCCTATGGAACACAGACTCTAATACTGGTCTCATAGACTCTGTTCTTCCCATTAAATCCACCAATGATAAAGCAATGCTAAAAAAAACAATCATTTATTTGTTATTAATTAAGATATGACAGCCAAACTTTCAGAAAATGTATTTTCAGAATTTTTATAAATAAAATATGAAATGGTTTAAGATATTATAAGCTCGTGCTTTTTTAAAGAATTTTAACAACAAATCATAAATATATGGAAGATAACCTGTAAATTGTTTCAGCTGATGATTATTTGAAGATTACCTGTATATTGTTTTAGCTGTAGATAATTGACATTTAATTTGTAGATTAGGTTATTACCTGTATCTTGCTTTAGCTGTAGATAATTGTAGGTTAGGTTATTACCTGTATATTGTTTTAGCTGTAGATAATTGTAGGTTAGGCGCTGATGATGAACAGCCTGATCCTCTTCCTATATCTTCAACAGATGTACTTTTAGGAGATGGGGCACTCTTTTCCATTTTAGGGTTTCCAAGTAAACATATTAAGGAAGGACAAAGACTTTTCCTACAATAAAATGAAAATTACATCTACTAAGTAATAGTACAATGTATTGTCTCCAAATTATGAACCTATTATATTACCATGAAAACAATTGCAAATTATATTTGCCACTAGGCCAATTAAAATTAATTGATAGATTTTCATCCCCGCCTGCCCCTTTTTTTTATTTTGAAAAATTTACGATTCCGGATTTTATTCATTTTCGTTACCGGTAACAGTCGATAATTTCGTTTCATTCAAAACTTCCTGTTTCAAATTTCGGTTTTGCGTATTTCTTAGAGTTATCTTAATAAAAAAACTCGATATATTCTGCTGCTCTATGATGACAACATCATCTACAGAGAATAGAGATTGATAATGAGAAGGGAATGAAATATTTAGGTTACAAGTTAGTAATTCACTGTGTCCAAGAACGCAAATTGCAGTATGTCACAGATGTTTGTGATTAAAACACCTTGGATTTTTTTATTTATAAATGACTTTGTGTCAGGAAATTTGGACTGTTAATGATAAACAAAGCGTAAGAATGGTGGAATTGCTACAAAATCATGATTTGGAATAAAGAAATTGACACAAGAATGAACTTGTTAGATTTATGACCATATATTGGGTCACACTAATGACAGGACCGAATGACAGGACCAAATGTAAAATGCTAATAACTTTTCATTTCTCAAAGGATAAATCTCAAATTTGAAATATAATAAGATTTCATCATTTAATATATAGATTAAAGAAACAAAATTAGAATTTTGTTTAGAAGCTTTAGAAAAGATGACCTGACCAACGCTGATAATGACAGGACCAAATAAAAATTCCCCAGTATATTGGGTTCCAAAAGTCCACAAACACGCATTTTATTAATTTATAGCAAGCCCTTAAATGTAGATTTACCCATGGCTGTAATTTTTTTTATGACAAACAGCAAACATCTTCTGTCCCAATACCCTCAATAGAGTCATTAAACAACTTCTTTTTTGTTAAGTACATGTTTTACATTGTAATTATATTTGCATCTAGCCATCTTGCATAAGGACAAACCCTATTATTTCAACACTGTTTGAGTTTTCATTTTATTCTGTACTCATAATACTTGTGTTGCATACCAATAAATTTGCTTCATTTCATTAGGACTACAAACCATTGCTTAAAAAGCAAAATAAATTTAGTGTAGGTAGTCCAATAAGTGAAGAGAGTATTCCTCCACGTTTTTGCTGTTTACTATAAAACAGGTTTCTAAATTGGTAATTACATGTAGAACAGTGGTTGCCAATTAGATATTATTTAAGAATTTGAAAAATTATATATGATACCTTATGCATGTATTTACATGATATAAGCTTATTATTACACTTGCATATATGAAGAACACGTCACAAGAGGGTTCCACATAAAATAAAAATTTAAAATATTGAAATATAATAAAATCCTCCCACCCGCCCCATTTTTTTTCAAAAATCTGGATGAAAATCTACTAATTAATTTTAGTTGGCCTAAATGAACCTTACCTCATGAAGAAACTGTTGAAATTGTATGATGCTATGATCATGCTATGTGTACGAATAAAGACCTCAGTGTAGTTGTGTCAATAAACTATGAGATATGTATGGACCCTAAAGTTACAATGTCTCCATCACTACTGACGTGAGAAAAAAAATGGTTAAGAATTTGGGAATTTAAAAAATAAATTTAATTCATGATTTTTATTTTTTAGTGAAAACATACTCAATAGACCACTTTCAGTTCATCCGTCACTGGAAAAAACTCGTCAATTATGCACGCATTTATGACGTCATTTACCAGATAGAGGGGATTGCCTGTATCCCTGCACTATTAACGTTCATCAAGCGTCTTAGTGATCGTCCTTGTGTAGGATAAACTAGAAATAATATTTGTTTTGTAAGTACTTAATTACAATTCCCAAATGACAGCAGTGCTGATTGTCAATTATGAGAATTTAATTTGCCGAATAATTCGAGCAATATAACATTATAGTTTCTCAAACACTTGCTCAACATTGGAACGGAAGTGATGATGCCCCTAAACGCACAAATGATGTTCACTAAAACCAGAGTTTTTGAGGGAAATGCAGCAAACTCGAAAGTTGTCTATTGTATGTTTTCACTAAAAAATACAAATCATGAATTAAATTATTTTTGGTTAAATCTAATGCAAAATCCATCTCCCTCTTTTCCCCTGTTTAAGGTACTACAAGTTGGTCTACTAGTTTCTATTTTGAAGAAATATTATGAGGTCAGTTATCCTCTTTAAGATATAAATTTGTAACTTACCATAATATTTCCTGGAAAGGTTGGTAACATCTGATATCATGTGGTATCTTTGTTAGTATGGTATATATTCCCTCCAGTAACAATGGAGCTGAGTTTCTGATCTGTGTTGTTGTACTGACAACAGAAAATATTATTAGATTTTATATTCTTTTTAGGTCATAAAATTCTTCACATATTTATATATTAATACAGTCTTGGCTTTCAAATATTAGAGTTTGAGCTTTCCTAGGGTCAATCCAGAATAATCCTTCAAAATTTATCCAATTCTAATGTCTATACATTGTCTGAGTACATGCCTATTGAAGTCAATACACATATAAGGATTAACTTTGCATCTGGTGTAGTAAAATTGGTACTGCTCATGTTATTATTACTGTTTCATATGATGATTTTTAAGCATTTTAAAAATGGCATCATTGATCAGTGCTTTAAGTTAATCTATTAAAAACAATGCCTGAAATTTTATGAATTATTTCCAATAACAGGCAGACAACTTTCATTTATAACATCACATTAATATTTGCATTTTCCTAAAGAGTTTTAAGACATCTGAAAATTTAAAAAACTCTATGAGTTCACATGTAAACATATGTGGTATGAGTTTGATTCCATTGAAGAACTAGGTTGTGTTTCAATCCAATTTTTTTTATAAAAAATAACAATTTAATCATATCACTTTTGAGAAATTTTGTCTTTTATCCTTGCTCTCTAATTTTTTACACCGGAAAAGAAAGAACCGGAATTAATAAAAACTCCTCTATAAGGACTCCGGTTAGAACAAAATAATTTGTCTGAAAAAACAATATCTTACGTTGATGCTTGTTCAAGCTTTGATGTAAAAAATCTAAGAACGGCTACTATTTCTTTATAGCTGGCTTCCGATAAAGTATTTGCTGCAAAACGGTTGAAAATATGCATAACACAATATAAATATAAAATAAGCATGCATTGCACAAAGTCATGTTTTTCTCTGACTGTTACACTAATTCCATTAAATGTTAAATGTGTACTGATTGATATTTAGTCAGAGAAACATGATCTTTTTTATAAGTTGTTATTGGCTTTGAATTAGCTGTCAGTATTTGTGAGAACTGTACTTAGTGTCTTTTTTTGTTGTTATGGATGTATAGATACCCTGCCACATCCATTGATTTTGTTAAATGTTTTTCTGCTTTGTATTGATCTGATGAGTTAATCCCTTTTCAAATTATTGTCAAAGTTTGTTCTTATGTTGTGCTATAAATAGATATAAAAAGGTTTTACATGTATATATGTATCCTCTTTTATCCGATTTGTAGTGTTATATGCAAATAAAGATTATTTAAATGCTATAGTTGTTGGTTTTTTTGTGTTTTCTTGTGTCTGTTCTGTGTTGCCACTTGGAAGTTGCATTTGGTCATGTTCAAATAAGAGATGAAGGTCAAATTAGTGTAGGTGTTTCTCAGGATATTACTTACCGGGTACTTTGTATATGTGTTCTAACAATGAATACAGAAGGTTATCAGGGCCGTAACTACCTATGAGGCAGGGGAGGCAACTGCCTCCCCTGAATTTTCTACACCAAAATTTTTGTTTGAAGTAATAAAGTGCAATATTGACAATATGTACACCAAGAACTTGAACTTATATTATAAACAACATAAGTTTACAGTTTTAACAGTGTTATCATGATACGTGATATATGCGTCATTTTCCGGATTTTTGATCGAAAGTGAACCGTTTCAGTATTTGTATTTTGGATTTTTTTTTCGTATGGCCATCCGTCTGTTATTCAGTATTCGTACGAGAAAACATATGAAACTTTGCTTTCGACAGTTTTGAATAAAACTTAACTATTCACATTTATTTAGGGGCTCAATTGAGCAGAGGGAGTTCCCTTTAAATTGTGAATGTTTTATGATATCGGGAATTCGTTACCGGCTGAATCAGCTGTTTTAACCGCTTCTCCCGATCGTACGAGAACATTATGGTCCATGCCTTAGTAGCTAAACACCCCCCATTCGTTGTAGCAGGGAATTTCTATACTAAGTATATACTTGACTGTATTTAAAGTCCCTGTTTTTAGTTATATACATGTCTGTTGAGCTTTCAACAATATTGAAATTCAGGTCCTCGCAAAAAAAATTTATCTTGCGTTCCATGCTCTTAGTTGCTTTATGTTTTTTTTTTAACTTACCAGTTTGATTTCTAAAACAAAATATCTTGAAATAGTTATACAGGTAATAATTGTTTGCATAAAAATTGCTTCCATTTTACATCAATGTTTCTGAAAGTAAGGAAATCGAAGAAAAACGGGTCATTTTTAGCCATATTGAGAAAATAAATCCGTGGTCACAATGTATTTAATGTTAATAATTATAGGCCAAATTACAGCCTCCAAGACGGAACCTTGGCTCACTCCAAACAGCAATCTCAGCTTGTTTTTGCATAAAAATTGTTTCCCGGTTCAAGCAATACTGATGTCTCTTAGAGTAAGGAAATCGAAGGAAACGGGTCATTTCTAGCCATTTTACTGAGAGAAAAAAAAAATCGGCGGCCCCCAAACCCCTGCCTCCCCTGAATTAGAACCCTAGTTACGGCCCTGGTTATTGTTTGAAAATTGAATGAAACCTGCTTGTTTGATAATAGCATTTATACACATCAAAAGATGGTACACAAAAAGAAAACAAACCTTCACTGTTAAAATCATCCATCACATTATTAATTTCTTCTCCCTGTGGAATAACAAAAAGTTCAATTAATTATCTTTTTCTATTGCAAACATAAGAAAACTCCTTCATGGCACAAACAACCTAAATGGTAGTTCAAATAAAAATGCATGAACATAAGAAAGGCTTCCTACTGTAGTATAATAGAATACAAATATAAACAAAATCCTGTTTGGTGAACTTTTTAAAATTCACAGAACCTTATTTCCATGTCCATTACTATGAATAGAGGAAAAGGTATTGTTAGAAGCACATTTCCAGATAATTCTCCATTTTAAGCAAAAAAAGTGTAGAAATAAACAGAAAATTTAATGATATCTTTTTTTTTTTTGCTTTTTGTTATTTCTATTTCAATAATATTTTGTAAAATGTTCTCTTTATTTATGCTGTGAGTATGTATACCTACATTCTTATTCTGTTGACATTTGAAGCTTCCCAATTTAAAAGTGTTCTTCTTAAAGGGGCACTAGCTGTCAAATTCATGTTCACCAATTCTAATCAAATTTTCATATTTGATTTATAACAATGTGAAAAATTTATCCAAACTATTAAATTAAAAGTCTAAATAAAATAATAAACAAGGCACAGGCATGAAAATATGTAGCTTCGTTTCTTGTGTATTTGAGTCTAGACGCCATCTAATTATTTATCGAGTTGACCTCTATAGTCATCCTATGACCATATAAGCGATGTAAACATAAATATAGATAGAAATAGATTAAGCAAACATGTGCTGTTGAATTATTCTAGGTCTATTTAATTTCATAATACAGATAAAACCAGATGCTCCACAGGGCACAGCTTTATACGACTGCATAGGTTGAACCCTGAACGGTTGGGGCAAGTATGGACACAACATTCAAGCCGGATTCAACTCTAAATTTGTATTGTGATTAAATAGTTAACACAGCATAGGTTTCTGACACAGAATGAATGTGGTCTAATGAACTTAAAAATTTTTTTTTGCCTTTGAGCAAATCACTATGCTGTTGAATATTAATTCTCTCAAAAAAATGTTTGAAGAAATTTTCTTTTTATTTATGAAATCTGAAATGAGAAAAATTTAACCCCCTCCCCCAATTTTTTTTTCACATCCCCCTTTCCCTTATTCCAAAACTGATCTCAATTCAAATTTCTAATGGAGTTTACAACAATAACTACTCATTTAAATACATCATAAAATTTTAATATCTAAAAAAAAGTGCTTGTTACTGAATCATTATCACTGAATGGTAAAGATTGTTTTAATTTATTAGTTGGTAGTAAAAGTGAATATACATTGTATATTGTATAAAACAATGATTTAAGTTGATTCAACTACTATTCTGGACAAAGAAAGATAACTCCAATTAAAAATTTCTTGCTATTGCGCAATATTGTGCAATTAGATATTTCTTGGTATTGCGCAATACTGTGCAATTGAATACTTGCTATTGCACAATACTGTGCAATTGAAGATTTCTTGCTATTGCGCAATACTGTGCAATTGAAAATTTCTTGCTATTGCACAATACTGTGCAATTGAAGATTTCTTGCTATTGCTGAATTCTGTGCAATTGAAAATTTCTTGCTATTGCACAATACTGAATATAAAAATTTATGAAAAAGTTAGAGTGCGAAAACTAAAAGTATTCGGACGACGACGACAACGATGCAGACGACAACGCCAACGTGATACCAATATACGACAAAAAAATTTTCAATTTTTGCGGTCGTATAATAAATACCTGATCCATGTTGATGTTTGAGTATTTGAATATTTGAGCATGCAGATTGATTGATAAACACAAATATATCTTTTTAAGTCTTCACCTTATTTTACAATAACTGCAAGTACAGATGCTAGAAAAAAAACCAGAAATTACGATTGCTTTAATGGTTTACTTTGAATCAAAAGTTCATAAAAATCTCCATTGTACTGAAAACTGTCTAGACATGCAGTGTAGAAGTGTTAAAACAACAATAAATGCACTACAATCAACAACATTGTGAACACAACTTTGAATAAACTCCTGCTTAATACTTTATCTAAAACAGGTGATCCGATTGTGTAGACAAGACTGCAAATATATAAACTACAATCAGCTGAATATGTTATCCAACGTAGATGCTTTGGTTACAATACAACATGCAAACATACCTGTAGCAGTAAACTACTATGTTGATGTTTAAAACAAAGACTATTTTTTAATAAAATTTACAAAGAACAAACTTTAAATTGAATTTACTTTTAATTCTAATTTTTTACTTGAAGTTGCTCAAATTAAAAAAATTTTGCAAACAAATTTGAGATTCAAATAAAAATCATCTTCAGCATAAAAGGCAAAGCAGTTATATTTACAATTATGGCTAAGACTATAAGCCAAACAAGATATATTTAACACACCAAACCATATTAGTACAGTACTGCCAACAGGTATAGTATATCTTAAAAGAGAAAACATAATCCAGAACATAACAGTTGATACAAATTTTTGGTATCATTTGCAAATTAAAGTCACAGAACTTTGACAAAATAAAATGTACCATCAGTTATCTGATCAACTTTTTAAATTGTGCCTGGGCCATCTTTTCATTGATGACTCGGCCATTATCCCAATTTTATTGGATTAATGCAATTCATATCTAAGCATCTAGTTAAGGATTTGTATTGGATTCTTGATATATATACAGTATCAATATCCAGATTCAATGAGAGCTTGAAAAATATTCCAATATGTGAAGGTGTAGTCCATTTATCTAATTTAACTTAAAAATTTCAAATATATTTTTTCATTAGTTCTTCCTGTTATTTAAAGCTGTTCTATGA
This sequence comes from Mytilus edulis, assembly GCF_963676685.1. NCBI lineage: Eukaryota > Metazoa > Mollusca > Bivalvia > Mytilida > Mytilidae > Mytilus > Mytilus edulis. The sequence goes on along the minus strand of NC_092353.1, from coordinate 63,939,481 downwards.
AATTATTTTTCTAAATGTTATGTACTGGTTAGTGGTATATAAACTATGCATGTTAGTAAGTAAGAATGAACAATGAGTGAACAAGCATGCTACAGTGATCTTACCCCCTTGACTGGTGTAAACTTGTCAGTATAACTACCTAACACTTGTGTAAGGGCAGCTACAACAGCCCCCTTCACACTATGAGAGCTGGTCATGAATGTATCTATATACACCTGTAGCAAATATGTCATACCAAAGTAGAAAAATATCACAAGACTTCATTACAACCATATGTCAAAACACAAATTTGTATAAAAATATTATGAAAATGAAAAATAAACATTTGTATATATCATGCAGAATCATAAAGGAATGGTTTATGTAAAATGCACAGCAGAATGCCAAATGCATATTTTTTTCTACTTAACTACAAATACAAAATTAGTCTAGTTTATCTTACATTTAGGTTTTGTAGGGACTGACTAGATCTAACATTCACCTTCACCATGGTATATCTATTACAAATTACTGTTCATCAAGACATGGGAGATTCTCTTAAAAAAGTCAGCATTTCTATTCTTTCTACTATTTCTCAACTATTAACTACAACATGAACATTCTACTCATTTTACTTCCCCTTCGTAGAAAATCATAAAACTAGAGCACACTCATAAGACCAACTATTTCTTTTTGACAAATTTATTGGCTTTTAGCTTTTACTTTTCATAAACTAATTCAGGAGCAGAGTGTTAAAAGAAACTAAACTTGATCCCTACATAGTCCTATGTGTCAAATATAATCTAGTTAGAATGACCTCTTTCATTGGAAATAATGAAAAGCATTAAATACATAATTTCACTAGAAAACCAGATGCTCCGCAGGGCGCAGCTTTATACGACCGCAGAGTTCGAACCCTGACAGTTGGGGCAAGTATGGACACAACATTCAAGCTTGATACAGCTCTGAATTTGGATTGTGATTAAATAGTTGACACAACATATGTTTCTGACACATAATGAATGTGGTTTAAGAACTTAAACTTAAAAACTTAAAATTTTTAAATTGGACATTTACCTATTATGTTCCAATATCCAAAATCTAAATACATGGTTAGATTCAGCATATCAAAGAACCCCCTTATATTCAATTTTTGTTAAAGTTTAATTTTGGACCACTATTTGGACCAACTTGAAAACTGGCCCCATTAAGCAAAAATCTAAATACATGTTTAGATTCAGCATATCAAAGAACCCCAAGGATTCAATTTTGGTTGAAATCAAACAAAGTTTAATTTTGGACCCCAATTTGGACCAACTTGAAAACTGGGCCCATAATCATAAATCTAAGTACATGTTTAGATTCAGCATATCAAAGAACTCCAAGAATTCAATTTTTGTTGAATTCAAACAAAGTTAAATTTTGGACCCCAATTTGGACCAACTTGAAAACTTGGCCAATAATCAAAAATATAAGTACATTTTTAGATTCAGCATATAAAAGAACCCTAAGAATTCAATTTTTGTTAAAATCAAACTAAGTTTAATTTTTGACCCTTTGGACCTTAATGTAGACCAATTTGAAAACGGGACCAAAAATTAAGAATCTACATACACAGTTAGATTCGGCATATCAAAGAACCCCAAATATTCAATTTTTGATGAAATCAAACCAAGTTTAATTTTGGACGCTTTGGGCCCCTTATTCCTAAACTGATGGGACCAAAACTCCCAAAATCAATCCCAACCTTCCTTTTATGGTCATAAACCTTGTGTTTAAATTTCATAGATTTCTATTTACTTATACTAAAGTTAGTGGTGAAAACAAAGAATAATGCTTATTTGGGCCCCTTTTTGGCCCCTAATTCCTAAACTGTTGGGACCACAACTCCCAAAATAAATCCCAACCTTCCTTTTACAGTCATAAACCTTGTGTTTAAATTTCATAGATTTTTATTTACTTTTACTAAAGTTATTGTGCGAAAACCAAGAAAAATGCTTATTTAGGCCCTTTTTTGGCCAATTATTCCTAAACTGTTGGGACCAAAACTCCCAAAATCAATCCCAACCTTCCTTTTATGGTCATAAACCTTGTGTTTAAATTTCATAGATTTCTATATACTTATACTAAAAGTTATGGTGTGAATACCAAGAAAAACGCTTATTTGGGCCTCTTTTTGGCCCCTTATTCCTAAACTGTTGGGACCAAAACTCCCAAAATCAATCCTAACCTTCCTTTTGTGGTCATAAACCTAAATTTTATAGATTTCTATTTGTTTAAACTTAAGTTATAGTGCGAAAACCAATGTGTCTTCGGACGACGACAATGACCATGTCATACCAATATACGACATTTTTGCGGTTGTATAAAAACCACAACCTGTTTCTATAGATTCAAGCATCTTACATGTCTTACATGCTTTAAAAAATAGTTATTTCTTTAAAATGGATGTGAGAGGGTAGGAAATAACTTTCAAAATATCCCTACAATAAAGACCTCACACTGAAAAAAAAAACCCATGACACACATTCAATAATTAAACTTCCCTTCCTACCCTCGCACATATTTTCAATGGAATAGCCCTTATTATCTTGTACAAACAAAAATTTTAAGAAATATTTGCAAAAAAATCTTTTGAAAGAATTTTTATTTTATATTCAGTTGAATTAATAAAGAATTCAACAGGTTGGTTTTTAAGTGATACAATAATTGGCTATAAGAACTAGTCAAAAACAAAAGAGGAGTACTGAGTTAATTATAATTAATAACTGTCATTTGCATTACATTATTTCGCATTCAATTTTTATCAACTGGAGGATGAATATTTTATAATTGTTTAATCAAAATCAAAAAAGTTGAGGTGGGTGAATTGTCTTAAAAAGGCTTTATAGAAGTTAATGTTTGGTCAAACCTTTGAATTGAATAGGAACTAGATAATTTCCACAAATAAGTAACAGGTCTGTTAACTCATCCCAAGATGTTTTATCATTTTACCTGGCATCAGTGAAGACATAATGCACATAAAACATAAAGGTAAAGAGAGACAAAAGAACAATAAGGTCAATTCAAAAATAGGTCAATAGTTTCTTTTGCTTACAAAGTTTGCACACTTGCTAATTTAAATTTTCATCATCTCATAAAATTTTCAACCGATTTTAAATAATGATTTATTAAAGCAACACAAACTAATATAAAAAAAGATAAGAAGTTTATGAACTATTTCATATAATTAAAAGAGCCAAGAAGATAAAAAGGAAATAAGGTTAAAAAATCCACAAATGTGTAATACCTGAGCAACTCTAGTTATAACTCCACCAGTCATACACCATGAGACCGAAAATGTCATGTTTAACAGTACCTGCAACAACCATAAATAATCTTTAAAAACCTCAGTAAATAAACATTAGAATAGAATATGTATAATCAAAATCATTATCACATACATGGATGTTAAATTTTAGGAGTTGTAGAGCATGCTTCTGCCAGTATTTACTACATGTATGTCTATTGATGAAGAGTTTATCTTGACTTTTATATGTCTTGTTAGGTTGTTGTTTCAGTTGAATTCACCCACTTCTCCTTTTATCTATATCAGATAAAACAGCCATTTGTTTATCAATTTATCATGTTAGGCTATCTGAACATGCTGAACAAATGTGTTGCTCATTGTTGTTTGTCTTGGTTTTTACATGTCAGAGGTAGGACGTAGGTGTTTGGTATGGTATGCTGTACTGTACAATAGTTTTGTTATTCCTGTTTGTACATGACAGAGGTAGGATGTAGGTGTTTGGTATGGTATGCAGTACTGTACAATAGTTAAGTTATTCCTGTTTTTACATGTCAGAGGTAGGATGTAGGTGTTTGGTATGGTATGCAGTACTGTACAATAGTTTAGTTATTCCTGTTTTTACATGTCAGAGGTAGGATGTAGGTGTTTGGTATGGTATGTAGTACATTGTACTGTACAATAGTTTAGTTATTCCTGTTTTTACATGTCAGAGGTAGGATGTAGGTGTTTGGTATGGTATGCTGTACTGTACAATAGTTTAGTTATTCCTGTTTGTACATGTCAGAGGTAGGATGTATGTGTTTGGTATGGTATGTAGTACATTGTACTGTACAATAGTTTAGTTATTCCTGTTTTTACATGTCAGAGGTAGGATGTAGGTGTTTGGTATGGTATGCAGTACTGTAAAATAGTTTAGTTATTCCTGTTTTTACATGTCAGAGGTAGGATGTAGGTGTTTGGTATGGTATGCAGTACTGTACAATAGTTAAGTTATTCCTGTTTTTACATGTCAGAGGTAGGATGTAGGTGTTTGGTATGGTATGCAGTACTGTACAATAGTTAAGTTATTCCTGTTTTTACATGTCAGAGGTAGGATGTAGGTGTTTGGTATGGTATGCAGTACTGTACAATAGTTTAGTTATTCCTGTTTTTACATGTCAGAGGTAGGATGTAGGTGTTTGGTATGGTATGTAGTACATTGTACTGTACAATAGTTTAGTTATTCCTGTTTTTACATGTCAGAGGTAGGATGTAGGTGTTTGGTATGGTATGCTGTACTGTACAATAGTTTAGTTATTCCTGTTTGTACATGTCAGAGGTAGGATGTAGGTGTTTGGTATGGTATGTAGTACATTGTACTGTACAATAGTTTAGTTATTCCTGTTTTTACATGTCAGAGGTAGGATGTAGGTGTTTGGTATGGTATGCAGTACTGTACAATAGTTAAGTTATTCCTGTTTTTACATGTCAGAGGTAGGATGTAGGTGTTTGGTATGGTATGCAGTACTGTACAATAGTTTAGTTATTCCTGTTTTTACATGTCAGAGGTAGGATGTAGGTGTTTGGTATGGTATGTAGTACATTGTACTGTACAATAGTTTAGTTATTCCTGTTTTTACATGTCAGAGGTAGGATGTAGGTGTTTGGTATGGTATGCAGTACTGTACAATAGTTTAGTTATTCCTGTTTGTACATGTCAGAGGTAGGATGTAGGTGTTTGGTATGGTATGCAGTACTGTACAATAGTTTAGTTATTCCTGTTTTTAGATGACAGAGGTAGGATGTAGGTGTTTGGTATGGTATGCTGTACTGTACAATAGTTTTGTTATTCCTGTTTTTACATGTCAGAGGTAGGATGTAGGTGTTTGGTATGGTATGCAGTACTGTACAATAGTTTAGTTATTCCTGTTTTACATGACAGAGGTAGGATGTAGGTGTTTGGTATGGTATTCTGTACTGTACAATAGTTTTGTTATTCCTGTTTTTACATGTCAGAGGTAGGATGTAGGTGTTTGGTATGGTATGCTGTACTGTACAATGATTTTGTTATTCCTGTTTGTACATGTCAGAGGTAGGATGTAGGTGTTTGGTATGGTATGCAGTACTGTACAATAGTTTAGTTATTCCTGTTTGTACATGACAGAGGTAGGATGTAGGTGTTTGGTATGGTATGCTGTACTGTACAATAGTTTTGTTATTCCTGTTTTTACATGTCAGAGGTAGGATGTAGGTGTACAATAGTTTTGTTATTCCTGTTTGTACATGACATAGGTAGGATGCAGGTGTTTGGTATGGTATGCTGTATTGTACAATAGTTTAGTTATTCCTGTTTGTACACGACAGAGGTAGGATGTAGGTGTTTGGTATGGTATAATGTACTGTACAATAGTTTAGTTATTCCTGTTTTTACATGGATTTTTTTATGGATTTATGAGTTTTGAACAGCGGTATACTACTGTTGCCTTTATTTACATGTCAGAGGTAGGATGTAGGTGTTTGGTATGGTATGCAGTACTGTACAATAGTTTTGTTATTCCTGTTTGTACATGACAGAGGTAGGATGTAGGTGTTTGGTATGGTATGCTGTACTGTACAATAGTTTAGTTATTCCTGTTTGTACATGACAGAGGTAGGATGCAGGTGTTTGGTATGGTATGCTGTAATGTACAATAGTTTAGTTATTCCTGTTTGTACACAACAGAGGTAGGATGTAGGTGTTTGGTATGGTATAATGTACTGTACAATAGTTTAGTTATTCCTGTTTTTACATGTCAGAGGTATAGGATGTAGGTGTTTGGTATGGTATGCTGTACTGTACAATAGTTTTGTTATTCCTGTTTTTACATGACATAGGTAGGATGTAGGTGTTTGGTATGGTATGCTGTACTGTACAATAGTTTTGTTATTCCTGTTTTTACATGACAGAGGTAGGATGTAGGTGTTTGGTATGGTATGCTGTACTATACAATAGTTTTGTTATTCCTGTTTTTACATGACAGAGGTATAGGATGTAGGTGTTTGGTATGGTATGCTGTACTGCACAATAGTTTTGTTATTCCTGTTTTTACATGACAGAGGTAGGACGTAGGTGTTTGGTATGGTATGCTGTACTATACAATAGTTTTGTTATTCCTGTTTTTACATGACAGAGGTATAGGATGTAGGTGTTTGGTATGGTATGCTGTACTGCACAATAGTTTTGTTATTCCTGTTTTTACATGACAGAGGTAGGATGTAGGTGTTTGGTATGGTATTCTGTACTGTACAATAGTTTTGTTATTCCTGTTTTTACATGTCAGAGGTATAGGATGTAGGTGTTTGGTATGGTATGCTGTACTGTACAATAGTTTTGTTATTCCTGTTTTTACATGACATAGGTAGGATGTAGGTGTTTGGTATGGTATGCTGTACTGTACAATAGTTTTGTTATTCCTGTTTTTACATGACAGAGGTATAGGATGTAGGTGTTTGGTATGGTATGCTGTACTGTACAATAGTTTTGTTATTCCTGTTTTTACATGACAGAGGTAGGACGTAGGTGTTTGGTATGGTATGCTGTACTGTACAATAGTTTTGTTATTCCTGTTTGTACATGACAGAGGTAGGATGTAGGTGTTTGGTATGGTATGCTGTACTGTACAATAGTTTAGTTATTCCTGTTTTTACATGACATAGGTAGGATGTAGGTGTTTGGTATGGTATGCTGTACTGTACAATAGTTTTGTTATTCCTGTTTTTACATGACATAGGTAGGATGTAGGTGTTTGGTATGGTATGCTGTACTGTACAATAGTTTTGTTATTCCTGTTTTTACATGACATAGGTAGGATGTAGGTGTTTGGTATGGTATGCTGTACTGTACAATAGTTTTGTTATTCCTGTTTTTACATGACAGAGGTAGGATGTAGGTGTTTGGTATGGTATGCTGTACTGTACAATAGTTTTGTTATTCCTGTTTTTACATGACAGAGGTAGGATGTAGGTGTTTGGTATGGTATGCTGTACTGCACAATAGTTTTGTTATTCCTGTTTTTACATGACATAGGTAGGATGTAGGTGTTTGGTATGGTATGCTGTACTGTACAATAGTTTAGTTATTCCTGTTTGTACATGACAGAGGTAGGATGTAGGTGTTTGGTATGGTATGCTGTACTGTACAATAGTTTTGTTATTCCTGTTTTTACATGTCAGAGGTAGGATGTAGGTGTTTGGTATGGTATGCTGTACTGTACAATAGTTTTGTTATTCCTGTTTTTACATGACAGAGGTAGGATGTAGGTGTTTGGTATGGTATGCTGTACTATACAATAGTTTTGTTATTCCTGTTTTTACATGACAGAGGTATAGGATGTAGGTGTTTGGTATGGTATGCTGTAATGCACAATAGTTTTGTTATTCCTGTTTTTACATGACAGAGGTAGGACGTAGGTGTTTGGTATGGTATGCTGTACTGTACAATAGTTTTGATATTCCTGTTTTTACATGACATAGGTAGGATGTAGGTGTTTGGTATGGTATGCTGTACTGTACAATAGTTTTGTTATTCCTGTTTTTACATGACAGAGGTATAGGATGTAGGTGTTTGGTATGGTATGCTGTACTGTACAATAGTTTTGTTATTCCTGTTTTTACATGACAGAGGTAGGACGTAAGTGTTTGGTATGGTATGCTGTACTGTACAATAGTTTTGTTATTCCTGTTTGTACATGACAGAGGTAGGATGTAGGTGTTTGGTATGGTATGCTGTACTGTACAATAGTTTAGTTATTCCTGTTTTTACATGACATAGGTAGGATGTAGGTGTTTGGTATGGTATGCTGTACTGTACAATAGTTTTGTTATTCCTGTTTTTACATGACAGAGGTAGAATGTAGGTGTTTGGTATGGTATGCTGTACTATACAATAGTTTTGTTATTCCTGTTTTTACATGACAGAGGTATAGGATGTACGTGTTTGGTATGGTATGCTGTACTGCACAATAGTTTTGTTATTCCTGTTTTTACATGACAGAGGTAGGATGTAGGTGTTTGGTATGGTATGCTGTACTGTACAATAGTTTTGTTATTCCTGTTTTTACATGACATAGGTAGGATGTAGGTGTTTGGTATGGTATGCTGTACTGTACAATAGTTTTGTTATTCCTGTTTTTACATGACATAGGTAGGATATAGGTGTTTGGTATGGTATGCTGTACTGTACAATAGTTTTGTTATTCCTGTTTTTACATGACAGAGGTAGGATGTAGGTGTTTTGTATGGTATGCTGTACTATACAATAGTTTTGTTATTCCTGTTTTTACATGACAGAGGTATAGGATGTAGGTGTTTGGTATGGTATGCTGTACTGTACAATAGTTTAGTTATTCCTGTTTTTACATGACAGAGGTAGGACATAGGTGTTTGGTATGGTATGCTGTACTGTACAATAGTTTTGTTATTCCTGTTTTTACATGTCAGAGGTAGGATGTAGGTGTTTGGTATGGTATGCAGTACTGTACAATAGTTTAGTTATTCCTGTTTGTACATGACAGAGGTAGGATGTAGGTGTTTGGTATGGTATGCTGTACTGTACAATAGTTTTGTTATTCCTGTTTTTACATGTCAGAGGTAGGATGTAGGTGTTTGGTATGGTATGCTGTACTGTACAATAGTTTTGTTATTCCTGTTTGTACATGACATAGGTAGGATGCAGGTGTTTGGTATTGTATGCTGTAATGTACAATAGTTTAGTTATTCCTGTTTGTACACGACAGAGGTAGGATGTAGGTGTTTGGTATGGTATAATGTACTGTACAATAGTTTAGTTATTCCTGTTTTAACATGTCAGAGGTAGGATGTAGGTGTTTGGTATGGTATGCTGTACTGTACAATAGTTTTGTTATTCCTGTTTTTATATGTCAGAGGTAGGATGTAGGTGTTTGGTATGGTATGCTGTACTGTACAATAGTTTTGTTATTCCTGTTTTTACATGACAGAGGTAGGATGTAGGTGTTTGGTATGGTATGCTGTACTGTACAATAGTTTAGATATTCCTGTTTTTACATGTCAGAGGTAGGATGGAGGTGTTTGGTATGGTATGTAGTACTGTACAATAGTTTAGTTATTCCTGTTTTTACATGTCAGAGGTAGGATGTGGGTGTTTGGTATGGTATGCAGTACTGTACAATAGTTTAGTTATTCCTGTTTTTACATGTCAGAGGTAGGATGTAGGATGTAGGTGTTTGGTATGGTATGCAGTACTGTACAATAGTTTAGTTATTACTGTTTTTACATGACAGAGGTAGGATGTAGGTGTTTGGTATGGTATGCTGTACTGTACAATAGTTTAGTTATTCCTGTTTTTACATGTCAGAGGTAGGATGTAGGTGTTTGGTATGGTATGCAGTACTGTACAATAGTTTATTTATTCCTGTTATTACATGTCAGAGGTAGGATGTAGGTGATTGGTATGGTATGTAGTATTGTACAATAGTTTAGTTATTCCTGTTTTTACATGTCAGAGGTAGGATGTAGGTGTTTGGTATGGTATGTAGTACTGTACAATAGTTTAGTTAATCCTGTTTTTACATGTCAGAGGTAGGATGTAGGTGTTTGGTATGGTATGTAGTACTGTACAATAGTTTTGTTATTCCTGTTTGTACATGACAGAGGTAGGATGTAGGTGTTTGGTATGGTATGTAGTACTGTACAATAGTTTTGTTATTCCTGTTTTTACATGACAGAGGTAGGATGTAGGTGTTTGGTATGGTATGTAGTACTGTACAATAGTTTAGTTAATCCTGTTTTTACATGACAGAGGTAGGATGTAGGTGTTTGGTATGGTATGCTGTACTGTACAATAGTTTTGTTATTCCTGTTTTTACATGACAGAGGTAGGATGTAGGTGTTTGGTATGGTATGCTGTACTGTACAATAGTTTTGTTATTCCTGTTTTTACATGACAGAGGTAGGATGTAGGTGTTTGGTATGGTATGCAGTACTGTACAATAGTTTAGTTATTCCTGTTTGTACATGACAGAGGTAGGATGCAGGTGTTTGGTATGGTATGCTGTAATGTACAATAGTTTAGTTATTCCTGTTTGTACACGACAGAGGTAGGATGTAGGTGTTTGGTATGGTATAATGTACTGTACAATAGTTTAGTTATTCCTGTTTTTACATGTCAGAGGTATAGGATGTAGGTGTTTGGTATGGTATGCTGTACTGTACAATAGTTTTGTTATTCCTGTTTTTACATGACAGAGGTAGAATGTAGGTGTTTGGTATGGTATGCTGTACTATACAATAGTTTTGTTATTCCTGTTTTTACATGACAGAGGTATAGGATGTAGGTGTTTGGTATGGTATGCTGTACTGCACAATAGTTTTGTTATTCCTGTTTTTACATGACAGAGGTAGGACGTAGGTGTTTGGTATGGTATGCTGTACTGTACAATAGTTTTGTTATTCCTGGTTTTACATGACAGAGGTAGGACGTAGGTGTTTGGTATGGTATGCTGTACTGTACAATAGTTTTTTTATTCCTGTTTTTACATGACATAGGTAGGATGTAGGTGTTTGGTATGGTATGCTGTACTGTACAATAGTTTTGTTATTCCTGTTTTTACATGACATAGGTAGGATGTAGGTGTTTGGTATGGTATGCTGTACTGTACAATAGTTTTGTTATTCCTGTTTTTACATGACATAGGTAGGATGTAGGTGTTTGGTATGGTATGCTGTACTGTACAATAGTTTTGTTATTCCTGTTTTTACATGACAGAGGTAGGATGTAGGTGTTTGGTATGGTATGCTGTACTGTACAATAATTTTGTTATTCCTGTTTTTACATGTCAGAGGTAGGATGTAGGTGTTTGGTATGGTATGCTGTACTATACAATAGTTTTGTTATTCCTGTTTTTACATGACAGAGGTAGGATGTAGGTGTTTGGTATGGTATGCTGTACTGTACAATAGTTTTGTTATTCCTGTTTTTACATGACAGAGGTAGGATGTAGGTGTTTGGTATGGTATGCTGTACTGTACAATAGTTTAGTTATTCCTGTTTTTACATGTCAGAGGTATAGGATGTAGGTGTTTGGTATGGTATGCTGTACTGCACAATAGTTTTGTTATTCCTGTTTTTACATGTCAGAGGTATAGGATGTAGGTGTTTTGTATGGTATGCTGTACTGTACAATAATTTTGTTATTCCTGTTTTTACATGTCAGAGGTAGGATGTAGGTGTTTGGTATGGTATGCTGTACTATACAATAGTTTTGTTATTCCTGTTTTTACATGACAGAGGTAGGATGTAGGTGTTTGGTATGGTATGCTGTACTGTACAATAGTTTTGTTATTCCTGTTTGTACATGTCAGAGGTAGGATGTAGGTGTTTGGTATGGTATGCTGTACTGTACAATAGTTTTGTTATTCCTGTTTGTACATGACAGAGGTAGGATGTAGGTGTTTGGTATGGTATGCTGTACTGTACAATAGTTAAGTTATTCCTGTTTTTACATGACAGAGGTAGGATGTAAGTGTATGGTATGGTATGCTGTACTGTAGAATAGTTTTGTTGTTCCTGCTATCCATTTTATGTATTATTGATTTGCAAGATATTTGGCAAAAAGGGGGTACAGAACGCCTCAGGAATGTAACTTTTTAACCAGATGCTCCCCAGGGCACAGCTTTATACGACCGCAGAGGTTGAACCCTGAACAGTTGGGGAAAGTATGGACACAACATTCAAGCTGGATTGAGCTCTAAATTTGGATTGTGATTAAATAGTTGACACAGCATAGGTTTCTGACACAGAATGAATGTGGTCTAATGAACTTAAATTTTTTTTTGCCTTTGAGCAATTAACTTTGCTGTTGAATATTAATCCTCTCAAAAAAAATTTTGAAGACATTTTCATTTTATTTAGGGACGACATCAAAAGTACAATGAAGGATAAAAAACTTAATTCATATAGTTTTTTCACTGACCCCCCTACCCCCTCTCTTAACTTAATTTGGGAAAAATTGATTGACCAATAAGGATATATGTAAAATCAATGTCAATTTATACAAAACTTGCAGCAATTTGACCCCCCACCCCCAAACTATTAGAATTAAGTTTTTTTATCCTTCATTGATTTTTTGATGTCGTCCCTTATGAAATCTGAAATGAGAAAAATTGACCCCCCCCCCCCCCCAATTTTTTTTTTCACATCCCCCTTTCCTTATTCCAAAACTGACCTCAATTCAAATTTCTAATGGAGTTTGCAACAATAACTACTCATTTAAATACATCATAAAATATTAAAATGTAAAAAAAAGTGCTTGTTATCACTGAATGGTAAAGATTGTTTTAATTTATCAGCTGGTAAGAAAAGTGAATATACATTGTATATTGTATAAAACAATGATTTAAGTTGGTTCAACTACTATTCTGGACAAAGAAAGATAACTCCAATTGAAAATTTCTTGCTATTGTGCAATACTGTGCAATTGAAAATTTCTTGCTATTGCACAATACTTAATATAATAATATTGGATCCTGATTTGGACCAACTTGAAAACTGGGCCCATAATCAACCAGATGCTCCGCAGGGCGTAGCTTTATACGACCGCAGAGGTTGAACCCTGAACGGTTAGGGCAAGTATGGACACAACATTCAAGCTGGATTCAGCTCTAAATTTGGATTGTGATTAAATAGTTGACACAGCATAGGTTTCTGACACAGAATGAATGTGTTCTAATGAACTTAAAATTTTTGTTTCTCTTAGAGCAATTCACTATGCTGTTGAATATTAATCCTCTCAAAAAAATGTTTGAAGAAATTTTCTTTTTTATTTATGAAATTTCAAATGAGAAAAATTGAACCCAATTTTTTTAATCACATCCCCCTTTCCCTTATTCCAAAACTAATCTCAATTAAAATTTCTAATGGAGTTTGCAACAATAACTACTCATTTAAATACATCATAAAATATTAAGATGTAAAAAAACTGCTTGTTATCACTGAATGGTAAAGATTATTTTAATTTATCAGTTGGTAGTAAAAAGTGAATATACATTGTATATTGTATATAACAAAGATTTAAGTTGATTCTGGACAAAGAAAGATAACTCCAATTAAAAAAAAATCTTGCTATTGCACAATATTTTGCAATTAGATATTTCTTGCTTACTATTCTGGACAAAGAAAGATAACTCTAATTAATTTTTTTTTTGATATTTCACAATATTGTGCAATTAGATATTTCTTGCCATTGCGCAATACTGTGCAATTGAAAAGACTTGCTATTGCACAATACTTAATATAATAATTTTAGATCCTGATTTGGACCAACTTGAAAACTGGGCCCATAATAAAAAATCTAAGTACATTTTTGAATTCAGCATATCAAAGAACTTCAAGATTTCAATTTTTGTTAAAATCAGACTAAGTTTAATTTTGGACCCTTTGGACTTTAGTGTAGACCAATTTGAAAACAGGACCAAAAATGAAGAATCTACATACACAGTTAGATTTGGTATATCAAAGAACCCCATTTATTCAATTTTTGATGAAATCAAACAAAGTTTAATTTTGGACCCCGATTTGGACCAACTTGAAAACTGGGCCAATAATCAAGAATCTAAGTACATTTTTAGATTCAGCATATCAAAGAACCTAACTGATTCATTTTTTGTCAAAATCAAACTAAGTTTAATTTTGGACCCTTTGGACCTTAATGTAGACCAATTTGAAAACGGGACCAAAAGTTAAGAATCTACATACACAGTCATGACAGTTAGATTCAGCATATCAAAGAACCCCAATTATTCAATTTTGATGAAATCAAACAAAAGTTTAATTTTGGACCCTTTGGGCCCCTTATTATGTTGGGACCAAAACTCCCAAAATCAAACCCAACCTTTCTTTTATGGTCATAAACCTTGTGTTTAAATTTCATAGATTTCTATTTACTTATACTAACGTTATGGTGCGAAAACCAAGAAAAATGCTTATTTGGGTCCCTTTTTGGCCCCTAATTCCTAAACTGTTGGGACCTAAACTCCCAAAATCAATACCAACCTTCCTTTTGTAGTCATTAACATTGTGTTTAAATTTCATTGATTTCTATTTACTTAAACTAATGTTATTGTGCGAAAACCAAGAATAATGCTTATTTGGGCCCTTTTTTGGCCCCTAATTCCTAAACTGTTGAGACCAAAACTCCCAAAATCAATCCCAACCGTTCTTTTGTGGTCATAAACCTTGTGTCAAAATTTCATAGATTTCTATTAACTTAAACTAAAGTTATAGTGCGAAAACCAAGAAAATGCTTATTTGGGCCCTTTTTGGCCCCTAATTCCTAAAATGTTGGGACCAAAACTCCCAAAATCAATACCAACCTTCCTTTTGTGGTCATAAACCTTGTGTTAAAATTTCATAGATTTCCATTCACTTTTACTAAAGTTAGAGTGCGAAAACTAAAAGTATTCGGACGCCGGACGACGACGACGACGCCGACGCCAACGTGATAGCAATATACGACGAAATTTTTTTCAAAATTTGCGGTCTTATAAAAATCTAAGAACATGTTTAGATTCAGCATATCAAAAAAGCCCAAGAATTCAAATTTTGTTAAAATCAAACTCAGTTTAATTTTGGACCCTTTGGACTTTAATGTAGACCAATTTGAAAACGGGACCAAAAATTAAGAATCTACATACACAGTTAGATTTGGCATATTAAAGAACCCCAATTATTCATTTTTTGATGAAATCAAACAAAGTTTAATTTTTGACCCCAATTTGGACCAACTTGAAAACTTGGCCAATAATCAAAAATATAAGTACATTTTTAGATTCAGCATATCAAAGAACCCCAAGGATTCAATTTTTGTTAAAATCAAACTTAGTTTAATTTTGGACCCGTTGGACCTTAATGTAGACCAATTTGAAAACAGGACCAAAAATTAAGAATCTACATACACAGTTAGATTCGGCATATAAAAGAACCCCAATTATTCAATTTTTGATGAAATCAAACAAAGTTTAATTTTTGACCCTTTGGGCCCCTTATTCCTAAACTGTTGGGACCAAAACTCCCAAAATCAAGCTCAACCTTCCTTTTATGGTCATAAACCTTGTGTTAAAATTTCATTGATTTCTATTTACTTATACTAAAGTTATTGTGCGAAAACCAAACATAATGCTTATTTGGGCCCTTTCCTAAACTGTTGGAACCAAAACTCCCAAAATCAATCCCAACCTTCCTTTTGTGGTCATAAACCTTGTGTCAAAATTTCATAGAATTCTATTTACTTAAACTAAAGTTATAGTGCGAAAACCAAGAAAATGCTTATTTGGGCACTTTTTGGCCCCTAATTCCTTAACTGTTGGAACCAAAACTCCCAAAACCCATCCCAACCTTCCTTTTGTGGTCATAAACCTTGTGTTCAAATTTCATAGATTTCTATTTACTTATACTAAAGTTATAGTGCGAAAACCAAATGTCTTCGGACGACGACGACAACGACAACGACGCAGACAACGACGCCAACGTGATACCAATATACGACCAAAAAATTTTCAATTTTTGCGGTTGTATAAAAATGAACTGAATATCTTTTAAAAATCTACCATTCTCAATGATCAAAATAAGTGTCTGTCAAACTGCTACACATCCAATGAAATCATTCATGTGTGGTTCAAATTTCCTGAAATTTTTATACTTTTGTCAATAAGTCAAAGTAAATATTTTTAATTATTAGAGAAGTTGTGGTTTTGCTTTGACTTTTAGTAAATGAGTGGATTGACAAAATTATAGATCTTGATAATACCTTTACAACTTCTACTTGTACTTCTTCTGATAATGTTGGTGTACAAAATACTGCATTTAAAACTTGTATTGGCATCCAGTAATCTTCACTCTCAGTTTCAATGCTAGAGCAAAATCGTTCATCTTCCAACATTTTCTGAAAGAAAGAAAAAGCCTTTTATTTATTTTACTTTTAGCAAGAAGTATGTTTTATGTTATTTTTTGTTTTGTGTAATCTGTGGCAAAATTGTGATTTAACTGAATGCACTGTATGCAAACATGTGATGTAGTTCACAACATACATGTACCCTTACTCCCTTTCTCACAAATTCAATGTTTGTCCCAAAACACATTATATCAGATAAATAAATAAAATAGTAGGTACAGGTATCACATGTTAGTACTTACCTGAATGCCATGTAAAGAATGTGTGCCTAATTTCTTAGATTTGGATTCGATTGCTAACTGGAAAGGTTCTAAACATTTTTCTCTCAATATATGAGCAGGAGTCTTTGAAACTTCATTCTTATTGCTAAGAATGTCTGAAAAATAACAAAAATCATCACCATAAATATATCCTTATACATAAACTATCAGGGTTATTCTTCTGTTTTTTTCTTTTGTCCTTTATTATTAAATTAATCATTGAAATAAAACCACATTTTTTTAAAACTATTTTTAAAATTAAAATAAAATTAATTATATTTTGAGGAAATTGAGTTTGAAAGTTAAACTTAAAGTTTTGAAAGCCTCATTACATCAAGTAGATTAAAAGTTTTATAAATAATTATGTTGAATTGACATTAATCTAATAAATGCATCTTCTTTCTTCAAATGAAAGCTATTTGTCCTCATAAGCTTTATTTACAAAGCACTATAAGAGACCAAGGACTTATAGGTTGCACTTTTTAAATACAGCTGTTTCTCAAATTAAACCAAGCCTCTTTTAGGGAGATTTAGAATATTCATAGAAAATATTTTGTTTACATACTGGTTCCCAGTTATGATCTCTGTGTTCCATCTCATAGAGACATAACTTGGGAATGTTACCAGTAAAAATACATGTGCATATTGTTTATATTGAAATCTGTGGTAACCTTTTATTCGAGGTAGGGGTAGTTAAGAAAATTAGTGTTAGTTTAAACTGTGAGAAGTTCAGGGCATATAAACGTTGAAAATATGCCGCACAGCCCTATATTTTGACCTTTGTAAAAAATTGTAGTGCATATGAACTTTCAATTCTAGGATAAGATTTTATTCAAAACTTCATAGTAAAAGTGGTACAGTTTTAGCCGTAAAAGGAGTTCCTATGGGAAATTGCATTGTCAATATTTACAGAAATGCAACCTAAATGAACAAATTCAGATTTACATGTACCTAATGCTGTTCTGCATGCTTGCTTGATGTTGGTGTGCTTTGTTGAAGAGACATCTGACAAAAGCTGTTTTAAAATGTCTTCCATTAATAATGCTGTAACCTGAAATAAATTTTTAATCTCCTGTATAAAATAAGATGTCTATTTAGATTGCCTTTGAGACAACATTTCAACAGAATCAAAATGATTATGTTATCCATGTAGGCCTTATAGTCAAAAGCTGCTATCAAACTCCATTGTACACTTCTCAATAAGTCACCTTAGAACACAAGATTTCTGAGCGAAAAAATATCATAAAAATAGAAGCAGATGAAAACAGAATCACATATTATGCAATTTACCCATGAATATTGATAGTTCTTGTGACTGACAATTCTTTAATAATTTTGAAATCCATTCAAAGATGATATGGTTAATATCAAGTATATAATCATTGATTCAGAGTTCAACACACAATATGTTGATGTAACAACAGGTCCATGTACATCTATTGTTTATTCTGTTTTGCAAGCTCAACCCTTTCCTCCATGGAATTTTTTTTCAACATAATTGATTCGCATAGGATTTTTTCAATTAAAAAAAAATCATAGGTTTAAAATATTAATGCATTGCGAAAATGAACATTTCATCAATGAAATTTGAGTCAGCTATATATTCTCATGAATATCCTTTTTATATTAGATCCAAATTTTATCAAGTTTGATACAGATTTTATATAGAAACGACGTTTCAACTGAGACACTACACAAGATTCAAAAGGCGTCATTATGGAGGAAAGGTTAAGTGAGCCAAAGAAACCAGTTAATTATATCATAATGCAATTCAAATTAACAAAATGCATTTCTGAGGTTTTTATCAGAAATTCTTAAGTATCAGAGATGGGTCCGATTACTTTCAATGTAATTGATTAAATTACAATTACTTTGTCATTTGTACGATTAAATTAAATTAATGATTACATCATTTCTGAAAGTATCTGATTAAATTAATGATTACATTGGCAAAGTAATCATGATTACATCTGATTACAATGAATTTAAAAACAAAACATTTTGAATGATGTGGATGAATAAAAGTTTAATATAACTTTTTTGAGAACGTATTTTATTTGGTTCAATTATAAAATGATAACTTCAAATTAAACGTCATCTATTTAAATAAACACCAAATTTCACTACATATATATACATTACACTTTATCACCAATGATCTCTAAATTATTTTGAATTAAATTTTATAAAGATATATCATAATCAAGAGTTTTTTTGTTTGTCTTCTTACCTCTTTCATAATTTATATGTATTCCAAGTTGCAATTTATGGAAGTTTAAATATGGATGAAATAAAGTAACATTTGTACCAGTTAAAACTATGTTAAATTTTAATAGAAATGTTTAATCAAATTGTAAACAATATGTATTAAAGTATTAAAAACCATTGCATTTTACACGTCCAGTCCAAATACAAAAAAAAGTTTAAACAACATATTTGTCCAAGTTTTAATTTAGTTTGTGCTAATTACATAAATTTTCATGTCTGATTTATCTTTTCTCATATATATTTCCCTACAGCTATATATACTCAATTGGTAATTGCAATAAAAACAAACCTTAATTAGTCTCCTACCTGTCAATTCAAAGTTGACAAAAATTAACAAAAGATTATAATTCAGGGTTAAAGAAAAGTATTACTTGAGTATATAACAGTTATTATCAAATATTAATATGAAGATCAATATAAAACGATGAATATACATGTATTTACAATATCTTTTACCAAGATAAAAGGTTTATAATTGTATTATATGTCTCTGCTTAGGCTAATGATGACTTTTTAATACTGTAACAGTTTATTTTTTAATGAAGTAGACAAGCTTAAAGTAACCAAACCATTTTAGTATGTTAAAAAATTATCAAATATGAACAAAGGGATTCATTTAATGACCAAAAACACAATTTTAGATTTTTTTCATTGTAATCAGAATGTAATCAAAAAGTAATCATGATTACAGGGTATTTTGAAAAGTAATTGATTAAATTAAATTACATGTAATCAGATTTTTGGCTGATTAATGATTACACTGATTACTTGAAAAATTGTAATCAATTACAGCTGATTAACGATTACAATTACAATTACCCCAAGTCTGTTAAGTATTGAGGTGTTAAGCCTAAATTCAGTACAGTTTGATACCTTTTATCATGGAGCTAGTTGGCAGACCCTTATTCAATGGGATTAATTCTTTTCAGAAAGGGGCAAGTTGGTAGTCATGGAAGTCCTTAATGCAGTAAGATTTTATTCTTTTTTTTCATAACTTTGGCAAGTTGGTAGACCTTTATTCATCAGGATTTCACTCGTTTTCTTCAGTGGGGCAAGTTGGTAGTCCTTAGTGCAATTGTCATGGATTCCCTGGGTATTTGGATGATTAGTGCCAAGTTTTTTGTCAATTCATTCCAGCTTTTTAAAGAACAGTGTTTTACAATGTACTATTGAAATAACCATAAAACGTTTATTTCTTATACTGTACATATACTTGATACATGATGTATACTAATTTTAAAAATGTTTTTAAATATTTTTTTTAAATCTATTTTTTCAGTTCGGTTTATTCTGGAAATGGTATTGACCGAGTACATGTATACTATCTATTTAAATAAATATACATGACAATTTAATATTTAAAAAAAAAATATGAATTAGTTTCATTTTCAAAAATATCATTTTTGATTGTCCAACTTCTTTAAAAACGTTGAAAATTAAGTTATGAAAGTGTATATAATACTATAACAGCTCCAAATTCCAAATATTTTCCATTGCATCATGGAATCTTTTTGTGTTGTTTGTCATCAATCTTGAGCATATATATATATCCGAATCTGGTGTACCAAAAAAATATTGACACCTTATGTTTGTGGCATAACATCGTGGCCACTGCACAAGTTAATTGTTTTCTGTTTAGTATTAAATTTATATTAAGATCCATCATGTTACATCTTGTGATCAATTTTATTTGGCAATCGCCAATGGCAGTCAGCAGGGTTAAAGAACATCAGTTGTTCGACCTGTTAGTCAAATGCGTTTTGCATGTTTTGTTTAAATATACTTTTTCACTTTTTTGGTCTTTTGGAAAATTTTGTTTGTGCTGTATTTAGACCCTTCTACAACGAAATTTGTTTGACATGCACACTTATAAAAATTGTGGTTTTTATCCATTGCAATCATAGGTTTGAACGTAGTTTTCAATTTAGACTCGTTTATATTTATATATATATAAGAGTAATAAGACCAAGGATTTAAGATCTCACTATACAAATCCTTGATAAGAAAGATTATTTCAAATTATCATACAGGTTCACATCAGGAAATTAGAGGCTCCAAAGAGCCTGTGTCGCTCACCTGTATTTACTACTGCTTTGGAAATCATGTAAAATAAGGTTAAAATCATAATTAACAGTATTAGATGTTATTAGATACTATAATGATATCTAGGATAATAACAAAAAACTGCAAAATTTCCTTAAAATTAGTGTTGTCATCAGTTAACTGGTTCACCATGGTGACAACATTTATTTTAAGGAAATTTTGCATTTTTTTGTTATTATCCTAGATATTATTGTAGTATCTAACAATATCTAATATCTATTCTAATACTGTTATTTATTTTTGGTTGGGGTTAACTGTTGGAAGGACCGAATATAAAATACCAAAAAGGCTAACCAGTTAACCAGGCATTTGTTCAATCTAATAGATTTTGATAAAAATGAGTATTGAAATCATTAAATAATTGTGTTCTTTTTCTAAAATTTTGTTGTGGTAATTAATTTGACAGATCAAATGTCCAGTATATTTTTTTATTTTTTATTTTTTTTAAGACATATAAGCGTTTTATTCCTAAATATTTCCTGTGTACAATTACCTTAGTCGTACAGGATCAGGCTAAGGGTCCCTGTTTACAAATTGAAACCATCTATCCAGGGGAAATAGAAGGCAATAAAAAAAGTAGTCCACTTTTAACCTTGGATTTACATTTAGTGTAAAAAATATAACCATATAATGTTAGAAGCATCTAACAGTTCTATACTTTAATACAAAATAGTAAGTAAATAAGTATAAGATACCCACATAAAAGATTTGCATTTGTCCAGTATATTGATATCTATTGTTAATCCAAAAAACACAAAAATAAACTAGAACTTAGACAACTTGTCTATCAGCTTGTCTATCAGCATCTTGAGTAAACATAATTAGAATACATGTTTTTAAAACAGTAACTATATATATAGCTATAAATAAGTAATCCTATTAAATTTTACGATTTACTTCATTATTTGATTTTTGATCTAAAATTGCGTACCGTAATCCTACGACTGAATGTGCATCCTCCATTGTACAAGGTTTTGTCATAATTTAAACAAAATGTGAAATGCAAATAAAGGTGAATGTAATTAATGTTTGCCGGTACTTGATTGTACAAGTAACAGGATTATCATTTCAAATTGAAACACCAAACACTATTTTCTGAGACATCAAGAGAAAATTCAAGAATCATCGGTTTCAGACATTTTTAATTCGTCGAGATCTAGAAGGTTTTTATTTATCTGAAGTTATTACAAACGCCATAGAAGATACGGTGTATTGGATTATTAAAAGTCAAACTTGGCCAGGAATCCTCATAGATAATGCCCAAAAGGACAAACTTCAATTCATCATAGTATGGAAACGTACATTTTTACGGTTCTATAAATAAGGCCTTCCAACTTTAAATTATCGCTTAACTGGTTAATAGGTCGACCGATTATCCAAGTAATCGGTTAGGCAAAACTGTCTGATTTGACAACACTATTTAAAATTTCTAACTCAGGGGCAGCAACTCAACAACAGGTTGTCAGATTTGTCTGCAAATTTCAAGGCAGCTAAATCTAAATCTGATGAAAATTTTTGTCACCTGTCAGATTTGCTCTAAATGCTTTAGTTTCAGAGATATCCGATATAAACCAAAATTCAATTTGATATAGGTCAACATCAAACATCAAAACATCAAAAATCTAAATACATGGCTAGATTCAGCATATCAAAGAACCCCATAAATGTATATTCTGACATTTGTTTTAATATATATCTTGCTTAGCTATTATTCTGCATGTGCTACATGTATCTATGTATTAATACATATATGTGCTGTCTGTATGTTTGTGTTGTATGTGTATCTGATGTTATTACATGTATGTTTTGTTTATTAATATCAGTCGGTTTAAAGAGCTCTTAAGAGCTCATGTTCATAGTTATTATGTATATATGCAACCCGACTTTAAATAAAGATTACTTTACTTTTTTTGATTTTTGTTGAAATCAAACAAAGTTAATTGTGGACCCCGATTTGGACCAATTTGAAAACTGGGTCCATAATCAAAAACTATATGGGCAGGAATTCACTAATGCTACTTTAGTGTGACATTGTAAGAAAAAAATAAAAATCATTATAAGCTTCTAAATTTTTTAAAAATTATTGCTACAAATGGTGTCCTTCTATTTGTAACCAAAAAAACCATTTTTAAACTTGCGTCAGTTTGGAACCAAAGCAAATAATGAATTTGGAGCATGTAACATGGACACTTTTTCCAAATTGAGATTAATGATTCCTTAACTTTTTCAACATTCAATATCATATATATTGATCACAAAACATTGTCTATCATCAAAAATCTAAAATGTATATTTTCATTTCTTTCAGAAATTTTGTGAAAACAAGTTTCCTCTCCTTTTCTGTCAATGTTACATGCAATGTTTAAGAGATAAATACAGTAAGAATCATTTTCATTCTGAACATGTAAAGGCTCTTTTTCATTGTGTTACCCTCACATTAAAAAATTGTATTAATATTTTTGCAATTATCTCATTTCTGTCATAAAATAGTGACTTAAATGTTGCATGTAACGTGGACACAAAAAATATGAATAATGAACCATGCCAGAATTGACCATAAAAGATATAAAAAGCCTCCAAACAACCATCTGAATGTAAATTATACAATTATACTGCCACATTTCTCATATATGATATTATTTAAATAGTGGTTAATACCAAAACCATTCACCTAAATTTCAGAAAGCAGACATATTTTTTAACTATACCAGTAGTTATGCTTGTTCATAGTGGTACACTATGGAAGGCTAAATTAAAAGATATTCAAATGTCAAAATAACCAGAAAAATGAAATTAAGACCAGAGATAGATCAATTGATGAAGGAGTCATCCAAAATTTCCACAACATGAAACATTTTTATATCAGTAAGTAAGCAACCCGTTTTTTTATGCACAGGGATGAGATTGATAAGAAGACAACCATCAGCATCCACAAAGTTTCTCACTCAATATAACTAATACTGACAAAGTAAGGGTACAAAATGATTACATGTATCCCTCATTCATGTGACACAGTTACACTTAAAACTAATAGTATGAAAAACCAAGACAAAACATGGACAAATCTACGAGAGGTTGATACAGCTGCATTTATTGAGAATCTTATTTTCAATCGTTTACATAACTTCTATAAAGAACAATTTGGGTTTCATCTTTGAGGTTGTTGTCTGATAGACATATTACCCTATATCTCGTTTTATTTCTGCTGGTTAATCTTACATTTATGATAACTTTTTAAGGTTTAAACAATAAATTTTATTTCAAAAATTCAAAACAAGTTTCTTGTTACTTGTTTTCTGTCTCCAACATCTTCAACTATCTATCTGAAAAAAGGAAAAAAAACAAAACAACAATTAATCTACCCTCAATCAGAACCAAAATCCATGCATAGATTATAAAATTTACAATAATATAAAAACTCTCAAATATCTTGTTTCGATTTTTCAATGCCATTTCATCTTGAAAACTTGTTACCTAAACTACAGAAAGCCACAATTTAAAGGGCCCCATAATGACCAGTGTAAAACAATTCAGAAGAGAAAACCAACACCCATTAGACCATAGTCCTGTTTTCAACTTTATTTGACCTTCTTTTACTTTTTTGTTTCATTAGCGTCACTGAATAGTCTTTTGTAAACGAAAAGCGTTTCTGGCCTTCAAAATTTCAATTCTGGTATCCATGATGAGTTTATTATTATTATTTTGAAATCAGAAGGAGCCTGAACCTCTTATAATGCAAAAGATATGCTGGAATGTCAATTATTGGCATAACAATTAAAAAAAAAATGTTACAAATTGAATTCCTCATGATTTCTATAATGAGCATCAGTAAATACACATGATACATGTGTTGACTGGTGAATGAAAAGGGATAAATAAACAAGATTTTGAAATAAACATCTTCTACACTGCTGTAGAATGGTCAAATTGGAGATCACTAGTATGTCTGCATACACAGTCACCATCATCTGGTTTTCTGACACAGAACTACTATCTGACTGACTGAAAGGACCGTCAACACCAGACTCACTAATAGGGACCTTATCAGACTGGCTAACACAGACATCATAATCTGCCAGGCTGATAGGGTTATCACCATCTGACAGGCTGAAAGGGATATCACCATCTGACTGGCTGACAGGGACGTCACCATCTGACTGGCTGACAGGGACATCACCATCTGACTGGCTGACAGGGACATCACCATCTGACCGGCTGACAGGAACATCACCATATGACTGACTGACAGGAACATCACCAACTGACAGACTAATATGAACATCACCATCTGCCAGGCTGACTAGGACATCACCATCTGTTGGCTGACAGGGACATTACCCTCTGACTGGCTTACAAGAACATCACAGACTGACTGACTGACAGGAACATCACCAACTCACTGATTGACTGATATGTACATCACCATCTTCCAGGCTGACAGGGACATCACCATCTGTCTGGCTGCCAGGGACATCACTATCTGACTGGTTGACAGGGACAGTATCTTTTTGCAGCATCTTCCTGAGAGTTTTCTTCATCACATTTATTGCTGATCATCTTTTTCTTTCTTAGGTTTATATTGCTTTTTTTTTTATTAAAAATTGCATGTAAATTTTCAAGACCGACACCAATTTTGATGTCAATGAAGAAAATACACTTCTAAAAAGAATATCTATATTTAGAAATAAAAATGAAGTTTGATGGTGGTAAATCAAGTTAAATTATCACTAATATCTTTATAGAGCAAAGGAGTAAGTAAATGTTATCAGTTCTGTTCATGCGTGTAACATTGACTGAAAAGTAAAAGGTTGTATGTCAATGTTACATACATGAAGACCAGAAGATGAAAGTGGTGTGCTTAATAGTCAACTTTGGAGAAATAATATAATTGCTGCCCAGTAATATCTAATTAATCATTTAGGTTATAAAATGTTATATAAATGTCTGACTTTAAGGAAGTAATACCTTTGCATGTAACATAAAAAAATCTTGACACAAAATATTGTTGTCAATGTTACTAACTAGTGTTAAAAGACAAATTAAACAGGAAAACATGAAAACGCTTTAATTTTGTAAAATAAAAATAAGATAATAACTCCATATGGCAGTAAGTTTTGTTTACGCATGTAACACTGGCCTGAACATGTAAAAGTCTAAATAATAGACTATGTCAATGTTACATACACAATTTCTTAATGAAAAAAAAGTTTAATTTGGGTTTACTTTATACATTATTTTTTAAAATAGGTATCATAATAATAACTTTGAATATTAAAAATTAGATTAACTGTTGATTTCAACACAGTAAAATCTTCTCATGTAACACAAAAAAGACCTGATACAAAAATCGTAGTCCATGTTACTCGTGAAGTTATCATAGGAGCATCAAAGAAATTGTGTGATGACAATATTTCAGATGTTAGTCATTTATAAACTCAGATCAATTCATTTTAAAGCTCATAACAGAGGTTTGGAAATCAATGCTTTTAAACATTATAATTCTGGGTTATGTATGTAACATTGACAGGAACACCAACAAATGATGAGGAAAAATTGCTAGTCAATCAGAAAAAAAATAAACACAAATAATTAACTCATTTATTTCTTTAATACATGTATCATTTTAATGAAGCAAATTTAAATTTCAACAAGATTTTATTGATTGAATAATTGTATGCACATTTATTAGGTTGTAGCATGTAACCTGGACGCAGAAGATGTGTCAATGTTACATGCCTTTAAATGATAAGAATTACAAGTAAATATTGTAAAGTCTATAAATCAAGAAAGATCAACAACTTCTCTGTTAAGAATTCAGCATAAATTTACATTTGATTTAATATTATGCACTGGCCAATTATGCTTTAAGTGTAATAAAGTAATATTGTTTTTATTCTGGTGTCAATGTTACATTTTATGTTTTGAAATTAAGTGGCCAGTTATCTTTATAATGCTGAGAATGAATACAAGTACTAGTTAATCAAATTGGCAATTAATCTGTGGTATTTCATGTAAAAAATTAGATTGATAAGGCAAACCGTACAAAAAAAAAGCTTTTGCATGTATCATAGACACCTTTCCTTGGTAAATATTTTCGTGTCAATGTTATGTACAGAAATCTCTCCAGCAATAAAATGAATATCGTAAGGGTCAAACCTGTTTAAATACAAGATAAACTTATATTTTTTGACAAAATTGCAAAGCAAGTCAC
Source organism: Mytilus edulis (assembly GCF_963676685.1). NCBI lineage: Eukaryota > Metazoa > Mollusca > Bivalvia > Mytilida > Mytilidae > Mytilus > Mytilus edulis. The sequence continues at coordinate 63,912,427 of NC_092353.1, read as the reverse complement.
ACATCATTATCAAAGAACCTAATTTACACAGGAAGTGCATGTAACACTTCATTGTGAGGTCAAATTAACCTGGTCCCACTCTCTTATCATCTGCTTGATCACTGGTAGATGCCTAGTGTGAAAGATGACAAAGCCACATTTTAATGTAATTGTCAGTGGGTTGAAATGTGAAAAAAATAATTATGGTAATGCTTACTATAAAAAGTATACAACTGTTATAAAAAGATGAGTATTATTGGGCAGTATTGACACGAAAATGAAATAAATTTTCTTACCTTCTATATTTTTCAAACTTCAGTTGATTGATAAAAATCATGAAATCCAAATTTTACCCATTGTTGACACCTTTCAAAATTTGCCATGCTGGACCAATAACTTGTTTCCAAAGCTAATCAGCTAATGAAAAGGTGCATGTAACATTTGTTGACGGGAAAAGTTACATGCACTTGTCCATTTTCAAACGTATTTTATTTGCAGCAATAATCGGATTCTGTACAAAATGGGGTTTCTAAATGATAGACAGATCATTTTGCAGTTGATTTTCAACTATGATAGTAGAACAATTCTTCAGGCATATTCTAAATATGACTAGGGGTTTTGCCACTGCAGAAATGTCACACTTTTTGTCTACAGTTTTCAACTACCAGCACATAACAAGTGCTGATTTTTTGTTGATTTTTTTAATTGGATCCATTTTTTTTGCATTTGGCAATAAAGACTAACGCACTTTGATATTTAAACAATGTTAAAGCTCCATATTTGCATGATTTCTTTATTTTTTAATTGGATAAACACTATTGACCCTAAAATTTCACTAGCGAATTCCTGCCCATATATGAAGAAAAACAGGAACAAATTGTTAAATCAAGGTTATAATGAACCAAATCAGTTGGAACGATTTGACCAAATCTTTGACAAATTGGCTTGGAACAAATTGGCTTGATTGAAACAACTTGGCTTGGAACAAATTGACAAGCATTCTTCCCGGAGAATACAATGTTTTCAACAGGTTGGGGACAACCCATCAAATTGGGGACTGTTCCCCAAATGAGTAACAATCCCTCATTTGAGTAATCATTTGGTAGTGCTAAAAAACAAAATTTTCTTATCTGAGTTGTTTTTCTTAAAATGGCACATATTCATGAAAAATGTAGCAAATTTTCCAAAAAATGATTATCCCTAACTTGATTTACTGAGAAGATACAAGCCTATGAAAAATTAGAAAATTTGACTATTTTCAAGGCTACTAACTTTTTTAAAACCCCTAATAAAAATATAGTTCTTTGCTAGAAGTTGTTCCAATTTCTATAAATTTGTGCCATTTTACATAAAAAGACAAATTTTTAGAAAATTTAGTTTTTTAATAGCACAATAGTTATGAAATGATTACTCAAATGAGGGATTGTTACTCGTTTAGGGAATAGTTCCACATTTGGCAGGTTGTCCCCAACCTGTTCAATGCAAGTTAAAACCCCCTGTCTTCCAGCTTTACTTCAAACTTATGAGGGCCCTCATGGGGTTTTTGATTATGTGATTACTTGGCCGTTTTTTTAATGATTATTTGATTATTAAGCCAAATATTTCACGATTATTTGATTACCTAGGGCTGTATTTTTAGTTTATGATTATTTGATTACTAAAGATAAGCAAATATTTAATGATTATGTGATTATATTGGCAAAAAAATGGTGATTATGTGATTACTAGGACCCCCCCATGAGGGGCCTCACTTATCATGTTTATGGATTACAAAATAATTAATGGATGAAACAACCTGTTCAAGGATTCAACACACAGGCACTTGTTTCTATCCATAGGAAGGTCGACTATCCATATACTTCTATCTATATGGATAGTCGACCTTCCTATGGATAGAAACAAGTGCCTGTGATTCAACAATAACAGTAGGTCTAACAGACAGTAATAAATTATCTGATTACGGGTAATTTGCCGGCATATTGCGGTTTTCTCATCTAGTTACACTCACTTAATCGTCGTGTTGATTAACAATTATACGCTTTGCTATGAACAGAACACTCATATTATATTGTACGCTTCATTTATGTAGTTTCTTTCTCTATTTTGGCGATAATTTAGTTTAAGTCTCAAATCTTTGCCAAATCATAATAATGCCGCTTACGAATGTAATAATAGGTTATTCACAACAACATTATTTTATGAGTTTGTGCTTCGAAGATTTTTTTGAGATATTTTGTCTGTATTATTTTAGGTATTTGCACACTTATATTGCAGATTTTTCTCTTTTTTTTTAATTTTAAATTTTCACATATAGCATTGAAAAATAGCACGGGCAATAACTCAGTTCGTGATTTTTTTCAACTTCCAGGCAAGGACCGAAGCTCATAAACTCGGCAACCTTGCTTCGGAAGTTGGATTTTTTTTGTATGTTCTGTATGAGTCTTCATTCACAAGGAGCACCACTATTTCAGATCAGAGGTGGAAATAAAAAAAAGTTGCTTTCATTAAAAAAAGAAAAAAAAAAAAGAAAGAAAAGCAATACGTGAACCTAAGACCGCTGACTGCTGGGTCACCAAAGGAGGGACCCAGGAAACACATGACGTCCTTGCGACGTTATGTATTGGTCGCTGGAAGGTCATGACTGACGTTACGAAAGTACGACGTTGTTGCAACGTTGTGAGAATGTAATTTTACGTCACGTCAGATACGACGTAGAACCGACGTCAGGACAACGTTATTATTGTTTTTGATAACGTTTATATTACGTTGTTGCAATGTCATATTGCGACGCATCTGTCACGTATCTGTGACGTTATAGCAACGTCGTCATATTTTTGGTCGATAAAATATTAAGTTGATTTTACGCTATTATAAAAGAGGAACCATGTTTTGTCATCAATAATACATCGTAATAATAATAAAAAAATAATAAAAAAATAATTGCAATATGTACTGTTCATCGATCAAATATATCACGTAATTAAAACGTTGTAGCAACGTAATTGTCGACATCCCTAAAATTTACATAGCAAAATTTCTTCTTTTATTATGTACTAGATTTAATTTGTCTTGTTTTTATTGGTAGAACTAATGAACAATATTTGATATGAGGCAGGCATTACCTGTGAAAGGGGACGAAGTCTGTACGAATTTATTCATGTTAAAAAAAAGATACGGAAATACCGTAACGTTTCCGATTTTGGTTCCGTTGTTAGGGCTTTTAGTTTTGACGCTTTTTAAGTGATGACGTCATATTCAAAGTAAACGCCATTCACCAAGCCACTGCACTAAGATCCAACGTAAGTAAATTTATCTGTATTCTTTAACTGTTGTTTTTTTTCTTTTTACTTTTTATAAAGTTTCTATTATAAAGGAACAGAATGATGTTCCCGTAAAGTTTTGTTGACGTCATAAAACAAAACATCTGACGCCACAATGGAAAAGTGATTGTCAAAAGTTAGAGAGGCCGGTATATGTCAAAATACAGGATTTGGTGTTTCAAGCATGATTTTTGTGCTCCAAGCATTATCACTGAGGGGGGGCAAGGGGTTTAACTGTTATGCTGTTATGGGGCAATTTAATTCTTTGTTATCTGTTATTTTGAAAATATATTTGCTGTTAGCTGTTATTGTCTTATTCTTTGTTAGCTGTTATTGGGCTTTTAGTTTTTTTGTTATCTGTTCTGTTATTGTGATAATGTATTTGCTGTTAACTGTTATTGAAAATTGGAATGTTAGCATTTTTTTTGACAGTCAATATTCGGTATAAATTGAAGAACTTTGGCCATTGGGGTCTACCACTACTAATATGTTTGTCCCGTATTCAGAGAAGTATGCCATTAACATATACCCATCACAGAAGTGAGGTCCAGGACAATTCAAGTATATCTTATGATTATCCTTTGTAATAAATTCCTTTTTTTTTTTTATGAATGTGTATTTAGAATTATCTTAATTTTTTGTATGAGAATAATGTTCCTTGTTTTCCGTACGAACATATTAAATTAAAACAATTCTTAATATGACAAAAAGGAAAACATATGGCCAGGAATATCTGACAAGGATCTCAATTAAGGACTAGGTCCTAACAACCACTTAACCTTTTATATAATATGGTACATAGACTCAGCTCTGTAATTCTTTTCAAAGCAGACCCAAATGCATTGTACAATGAAAGTTCCAACCATGTTCTTGGGTCCGAAGCTGCACATAACTCATTACAAACAAAGATTTATTTCGTTTCAAGCCATTGTTTCCCTACTAAACTATGTATTCTACTTACTAGTACACTTGGTACAATCAAAAACCTCAGCTGATAAAAAATTGTTCAAATAAGGCCTTTGAAAATAGTGGAATAAATTGCTTTTAGAGTGTCAAAATTCTTTCAAAGTACTTGATAAATTGCATGCTTATAATTGGTGCTTTTGATTTTTCTACCCTATATACCACTTTGCCTCATAGTTTTATTAAGAAAAATTCACACCCTCATTAAATGGTCATTTAGAAAAAGTCAGAATATTTAAACTCTTTTAGGTCACTTTTTTTATTAGCAACAATATTCAGTCAATATATATAAACAATACACCAACGTTTCATGAGAACTGCTGAAAACATTTTTGTGTTAATGTCTGAAAACTGGAAAATCACACCTTTTTAATTAATAAAACCCGTTAACTTGGAAACGTAAAATCTAAAATTTATAAGAATTGAAAGTTACCTCATGTTAATAGATATAAACAATTCACCAAAATTCCTTGCTTTGTGAAAGCATTTTTGAGATATTATCAGAAAACTGAAAAAAAAACACCAATTTTATTGAATAAAAACCCATTACCCAGAAACTTAAAATCTAAAATTTATAAAAAAAAAAAAAAAGAAAGGGAGCTCACGTCAATAGATATAAACAATTCAAAGTTTAATGCAAATGGTTAAAGAGTTTTTGAGTTAATGTCCGACATGTTGACAACAGACGGACAACAGTATACCATAATACGTTCCGTAAACGAGCGTATAAAAATATTATAATATATTGAGTAGTAATTTAAACACATTCTAGATACATAAATTAATACTAAAAACATAGTCATAAAAAATGGAATGCATTACAAAGGATTATATCGTAATAAGAAATACTGATTTGTCAAAGACCGAATTATTTTAATATTTCATTTACTGTTATCTGTTTTTGTCCATTTTAATTCCTTGTTATCTGTTATGATCCAAATCAATTTGCTGTTTTGCTGTTATTGGGACCCCCCTTGCCCCCCCCCCCTCATCACTACCAGCGACATCACAATGTGCAAAATGATGTGAGAGGTGAATTTATCTGACAGCAATGTCACAATCGTGACAATGCGGGTTTTCTTCGTATAATGTCGGAAAATATCAACCTATATCTGTATGTATAAACATCAGTAGACGAGCATGTGACACTTTAATAAAATAAATTATTATTTACATTTATTTATTTTTGCAAGGGACAATATAATTTACCAAAAAATCATACCACTATTCCTTTAATTATTATCATTATATGTATATAATGACTGAATAAATAGTCTACGATTAACCTGTATCATATGTTATATGTTCCAGACCGTATCTATGCGTTTTTGGACCGTATGCTTACTTTTACAAAATACTCATACGGTCGAACTAATATAAAGAAGTTGTTCAAGTTTAATGCAAATGCATATATAAACAGATCAAGATAACTTAACTTTCAAAATTTATATAAAAAAGTTCAAATGTAATTGAAATAAAAACTTTATATTTTAACTATTTAAAAAAATCGCGCTAATTAAATCTGTTAATTTCTTGTATGTCTTACTTAACATGTCGACCAGTAATACATTAATTGAATTATATGATCACTGAAATTGAAGATATCGGAAGAAAACATAATGTGGGAGGACACTATTTAGCAATTTTAGAAACAAAAATGTAAATGCAAGGGAACATGCATGAACAGCAAACATTTCAACGCAAAAAAATACGTCCATCTAATTGTTATAATAACAATTTGTAATACTAAAAATAAAGATTGTTATAATGGTTGTCTAAATGTAAACCATATAATCCAATAACATGTATGGTCAGCTCGTACTGGACAATACGCGTATACTCATACGGTCCGACCGCACGCGTATGGTCGGACCGTACGAGTATACGTATATACATTACGGTCCGGACCGTACTCGTACGGTCCAAATACTCAATGGTCTGGAACATATATATGGCAAATTTGTAAATGTAAAACATACATTTATTGATCATAATTTTCAATTATATATTTTTTTTTTATTTTGGCAGTGGCTTATTTGCCGGTGAAACAGTAATTATGATCTGATTATAATATCTCGATTAAAAGCGAGCTATAAATAGCTATAGCATAGTTCATGGAGTTTTTTCTTAAGATTTCCAAATTGATGAAACAAAATATTCTGTTCAAGTACAGGACAAAAAATATTCTGAATCCAGATTCCACCCATACCTTATAGTGTTAGATTTAAAAAAAAATTGATTCGTTGAAAAATTAAATAAAATTGTTTGCACTTCACTGACTCAAGCAAAAACCATGACCCTCCTTGAAGTTAAATTGTTGCTCCCTGACAGTCTACAGTTTATTTTTAAATTATATTTAATATCACTATGCGATTTTATCAATGTCAATTTTTGTAGAGTCTTACATGAAGAACTACATGTACCCCTCAGCAAGGACATCAGATATTGAAGAATTGATCGGGTAAACCCTAAAACATACACCCCCAAAACCAGGCGGAACACGCTATAAGGTAAGAATACCCTTATTTCCCCCGTATATAGTGAACCTATCTTGGAATATTTCCCAAAATTATTATTGTTTGTATTCTATGTTGTTGTTTTTTTTAATTCAGTACGAAATTGTTATTATAGATATGCATTTGTAACTAGCATTGTGAAGATCAAGATACTCTTTTGGGACAATAAAGGGTAACATTAAATTTAACTGAATATATAATTATGTGGTTTATGTATTTTTCAAGGAGATTTGGAAAGCCACGTCTTACACACAGCTACATAGATAGAGTATTTATTTGCAATAATGTTTGACCTAGAATAATTACAATTTAACTTTTTGTACAAATAAGTTTTTGTATTGTCATTGCAGGAACCAACTGTAAGAGGGTAATTGCAGCAGCTCCGGAAATACCACCACCAGGGACCCAGGAGAACATTTAAAATAAATAAAGTTAACGATCAATTCTTCACTTTTTGATATACAGATATAGGAAGATGTGGTGTGAGTGCCAATGAGACAACTCTCCATCCAAATAACAATTTAAAAAAAGTAAACCATTATAGGTCAATGTACGGCCTTCAACACGGAGCCTTGGCTCACACCGAACAACAAGCTATAAAGGGCCCCAAAATTACTAGTGTAAAACCATTCAAACGGGAAAACCAACGGTCTAATCTATATAAAATAAAAAAATAAAAAGAGAAACGAGAAACGCGTATAAATTACATAAACAAACGACAACTACTGTACATCAGATTCCTGACTTAGGACAGTTGCAAACATTTGCAGGTATTATTTACTTTTCATAAACTTTTTTTTTATAACTTTCATGGATGGGTATTTAGCTAGCCAGATATTATATTCAGAACGTGAACATGCTTAATGAGAAATGTATACTACGATGAAATAAATTAAATATAAAAAAAAGAAGATGTGGTACTATGATTGCCAACGAGACTCTCCACAAGAGACCAAACGAAACAGAAAATAACTATAGAGGTCAATGTACTGCCTTCAACAATGGGCAAATCCCATATCGTAAAGGCAGCAATTAAAGACGGGTTAAAGAGACCGGGGCAACATCCCTCTTATAGAGTAACATATATGATAAATGCATATTATTTTTACAAGCACTATCAAGAACTGCATACGAATAGGCAGCCACTCAGCTATAGATGGCCCTAGGATTCATTTCTGTTATATCACAATTACTGAAAGTTCAAACAGTAATTCGATTGAAGCTACCAACAACAAAAAAAGATGATGATGCAGAATATACGAATTCCTTCAGAGAATAACACCAACATATATCATCTAGAGGTCACCTCATGGTCCCAAACACAGTTGATACTATGTGTGTGTATATACGATCATTTGTTGGCCAATTATATAGCATAATATAAAAGTGCAAGTATATTACGTCGACATAATGTGATATTAACGTTGTAGAAACGTAATTTTACGTCACCACAACGTTAATGTATGATGTTTTGATAACGTGATATAAACGTTGTTGTAATGTCAGGATTAACGTTGTAGAAACGTAAGTTTACGTCACAACAACGTTGATGTATGACGTTGTGACAACATCGACATAACGTGATATAAACGTTATTGTAATGTCAGGAATAACGTTGTAGAAACGTTATTTTACGTCACCACAACGTTAATGTACGACGTTGTCACAACGTCGAAAAAACCATACACTTTTACGTAAATACAACGTAATAACCTGACGTCAATGCGACGAAAACATGACATTGTCACGACGTAATTATGACGTAACATTGTTAGCTGGGGAAGGTCTAAAACGCGGAAGTGGAAATTGTGATTGAACGTGTGTTTTCTTTGAAGTAAAATAATTGACTTTTTATCTGTATTATCTTCCTGCAATTAAGAGCACCTCCGTACGGAGTATCTAAGATATTTAAAACATGACAATAAAGAATTTTCACAGATCGCTAATTTACTTATCTGATGTATGATAATAAACTATCTATAGATCCTTTTCAAACACGTATGGTTATTGTTAAACTTATTTTATGCATTGTAAGTGTTTAGTTGACCTAAGTTGACCGTTGTACTCTATGATAAACACGTGAACGTTAAATGGTCAAGATTTAATTATAGAACGACCAGTAGTATCAAACATCTGTGTCTGGATATCAGAGGCGGATTTAGGGGGGGCAGGGGGTCCGGGCCCCCTTTTGGGGAAAAATTTTTGGGAATCACTGAAGCGTGACTGGAGCGGCCCCCTCTTAGGTCAGTCAGTGGGCCACCACTTATGAAAATTTCTGGATCCGCCACTGGATATTCACATAGAAATAATTTAAAATTGTGTTGTGGTATCTACATATTAAATGAGTTATAGGCTTTGTGATTAATTTGTAACAATAAAATCATTATGCTCAATTATCATTTTGACAAATCAGATAGAAAAAAATATGTTTCAAATGATAATAAAACAAGTGAAATAAAGACTGCTCGTTAATATACATTTTTACAACTATAATCAAGTTATCCTTTAAGTTAATTAAATGTTTATTTAATAGTAAATGATTCACACACTGTAATACTCTTAAATGTATGTGTGTTTTCGATGTGCACTTTAAATACGTTTCTGTGTTTTTAAAACATGTGACTTAATTAATTAGCATTAAGAATTCCTTTAAGGAATCATTCACATTTCAGCACACTTCGGTATCTAAATAGAGGTGGTGAAAGAGGGTTCTGAACACGGAAACACATGAAATAAGACTCACAGAAACGTTGCACGGAAATAAAACTCTAGAAAAAGCTATGAGGAATAAAATCTAAAATATTAAGGGAAAACATACCAAAAGTTATTACTCGGCTATTCTTTGAGGTCATGCAGTCATTATAAATTGACATGACGACTCTGCATGTGGTCACCTTTTATCGTCCGCTTGTTGCGTCCTTTTTATGATAGTTATACAACATTGTATTAATAAAGTTATAATTGGTTTATAATTTAACATAATTTCCGGACTGACCTTGAATTAGTCCATGTTTACTTATTAATCAAATGCAGGACAAGCACGAGTAATTAAGCTGGAGTACCGACACGAAACTGACAGAAAATAATTAAGGAGAAACACGTACGAAGCACGCACAACGAACACAAGAAAACGAGAAATAAAACGTCGAAACACGAAGGCCCAAAATAGACAAGCCGAAAACGTTGGACAAAAATTACCAGTTCGCAATGCCATATTACTTATTTCTAGATTAATTTTATGAATTTTTGGAAGAAGGTACACGTGTCCCTCATGTTTTGAATTATTATTATTCTTTACGAAATTAGACGTCTGTCCTCGCTTTATATTTTACACCCCTTTCAACATGCCAAAATTTTTATGATTTACAATATAAAGAAAATATTATTCTCCACACGCATGGCCAAGAAAACACTGAGATAAAGTTTCTTATTCAGTTGAATTAATAATTAGAATAGAGAAGTTCTATGGTTCACGTATTGTCTTTTTTTAAAGGAACTTGGTTTTCATGTTATCAGACAATGTAATTGACCTAGATACATACAGTGTACAGTGGTTGTGAAAAATATATATAATTGCGTCGTCATTATACTCGTTTAGAAATCAAAGCGCTTATAAACATTCAATTATTAAAAACACATATGTTTTTTGAAAATGCAAATTGGTTCTTATATTTAAACGATTTATTGATTTAACATCTAATCGGAGATATTTCACCGTGAAGATGATCACCTGGAGAGAAGGATGAAATGCATAAAACAGTTCATTATAATTCCTGTGGAATGCTTCTGCTCCATTACTGGTACGTCTTGTGGTAGATAGTTTCAGTACATATACGCATGGTGGAAACAAAGCACTGTGTCATCAACATATGTGACTAAAGCTTCTATTTTCTTCTCTTTTGGCATATCTTGTTTCAGCAAAGCAAAAACAAGTACCCAAGGAATAGATTCATTATCTTTGGAATTTATTTGGTCTTTTACCATTTTTTATTCGAGCGTCACTGATGCTTTTTTCTTGTAGACTTAACTCGCATCTCGCGTACATCAATTTAATTCTGATTCTTTTTCTTACTACATACATTTTTATATAAATTGGTTATTTTGAAAGTGTGTTCATGTATTAATAAAACTTCTTAGTTTAGCTATTCTTCGGCAAAACCAAATTTCCATATAGAATGTTTGGTTTGATTTAAGTAGAATCAAGAAATTCTTAAAATTTGATTGTTTATGAGAGTAAACTAATTCTTTATAAATGGTCCCAATTAATTGCATGCCACACGTTTCACCGCACATCTACCATGAGTACTGACAGCTTCAATAACGAGTTTAGAATATGAAGGCATCCATGCAGGAAACAAAATAAAAGATATGATAGATAAAATAAATGCATCCAGAAATTCCAGATTATAAAGCAAACTGAGTGGCACTGCATAAATTTAAATAGCGATTGGTTTCTGTAATTTGCATAAGACATCCGGTTTGTAGAAACTTGGGATTTGCAAAAGAGTTATCATCGGAAAAAAATATTTACATTCCCAAGTAATGAATAAAATTGTCGAACTTTAAAATGTATATTCAAATAAAAGCTGTAAATATACACTTTCAGTTAGCTTCTTCTATTCACAGTCAATTATTACACTTCAAAGCAAACGCACATTCAGTCAAAATCTGTTGGTGACCCTGCAGTCAGCGGTCTTAGGCTCACGTATTGCTTTTCTTTAAAAAAAAAAAAAAAATGCCAATATCAAATCTACATATTGGCCAACGTACTATGAGTGCTTCATGTGTATAATATAAACATTCCTGTAAATAAATTTTAAGCATGCGCAACGCTACATTGGAGGATTTCCTTTCAACGTTTTAACTTTGAAATAACTTGTATGTGAATACATTAAGTTAATAACAATTTTTTGTTCAGGGAACACAGCTTCTAAACTGAGTGTGTTCAATACTGGATAAATTAACGTAAAGAAGCAAAATATTGGAAGGATTACCGAATGATTCCGATTAAATAAATTTTGGGGATAGCAGCAAAAAGTCAATATTAGAAGAGAGCCACATTAGATGCTTTTCTGCATGATGTAAATGTAATTGTAGTATGCGTGATTGTAGCCTATCCGAGAACCTGCATGCATGTAACATTTGTATGGTTCTATCTATGTTCCTTTGAGGTAGTCATTTCCTACTTCGGTTTGTCAACATTATAACTGAAAATTTGTTCAGGATCTTCCCAGTACCATTAGAAAAACATTTTGTTTAAATGTCGAAATTTAAGATATATTAATTTATGACGGTTTTGAATAACGATAATATACCAAATATAATAGATTCCAATACAGATGCTCATAACTCCTACAAATTTATTGAAATTCTGTTAAATACGAACAGGATTGAAGGATAAAAGGATTTAAAAATATAGTTTATACTTTCGTGTCAAGAAATCCTAGCTAAAAATTCCGGTAGACCTACTACGGCACTCATTAGTAGTTAAAGAAGGGGGGCAAGGGGGGTCCCCATAACAGCAAAACAGTGAATTGATTTGGTGAAAAACAGATAACAAGGAATTGAAAAGGGATAATAACAGATAACAGTAATGAAATATGAAAATAAATCTGTCAAAGACCAATCCAGTAGATGACTCTTAGATCTTAGTATATAACTTGTGGTATGGACCTAGAAAATTTGTGCAAACAAGACGTTTCGGCCGTTGAGGCAGTTCTGCCTTGGTTGATTTTTTTTCCGTAACTTGGATGTTGAATTTTTCTGAACGAAATGACTAGTTTCTGTTTTTGATATAGGGAAATTTTTAATCTAGGGCATTTGAGGGATCAATTTTTAATGATTTAGATTTTTTTATTTAATTTTTGAAAATAGTGCAGCCAGTGACACTTTATTATCAATTTGATTTTTAGATTATTTTTTTTTCTGAAAAGCAATATATATACTTTACAAGTAATAAAAAAAACATTGATGCACAATATATACACTTTCAGTTAGCTTCTTCTATTCACAGTCAATTATTACACTTCAAAGCAAACGCACATTCAGTCAAAATATGTTGGTGACCCTGCAGTCAGCGGTCTTAGGCTCACGTATTGCTTTTCTTTAAAAAAAAAAAAAAAAATGCCAATATCAAATCTACATATTGGCCAACGTACTATGAGTGCTTCATGTGTATAATATAAACATTCCTGTAAATAAATTTTAAGCATGCGCAACGCTACATTGGAGGATTTCCTTTCAACGTTTTAACTTTGAAATAACTTGTATGTGAATACATTAAGTTAATAACAATTTTTTGTTCAGGGAACACAGCTTCTAAACTGAGTGTGTTCAATACTGGATAAATTAACGTAAAGAAGCAAAATATTGGAAGGATTACCGAATGATTCCGATTAAATAAATTTTGGGGATAGCAGCAAAAAGTCAATATTAGAAGAGAGCCACATTAGATGCTTTTCTGCATGATGTAAATGTAATTGTAGTATGCGTGATTGTAGCCTATCCGAGAACCTGCATGCATGTAACATTTGTATGGTTCTATCTATGTTCCTTTGAGGTAGTCATTTCCTACTTCGGTTTGTCAACATTATAACTGAAAATTTGTTCAGGATCTTCCCAGTACCATTAGAAAAACATTTTGTTTAAATGTCGAAATTTAAGATATATTAATTTATGACGGTTTTGAATAACGATAATATACCAAATATAATAGATTCCAATACAGATGCTCATAACTCCTACAAATTTATTGAAATTCTGTTAAATACGAACAGGATTGAAGGATAAAAGGATTTAAAAATATAGTTTATACTTTCGTGTCAAGAAATCCTAGCTAAAAATTCCGGTAGACCTACTACGGCACTCATTAGTAGTTAAAGAAGGGGGGCAAGGGGGGTCCCCATAACAGCAAAACAGTGAATTGATTTGGTGAAAAACAGATAACAAGGAATTGAAAAGGGATAATAACAGATAACAGTAATGAAATATGAAAATAAATCTGTCAAAGACCAATCCAGTAGATGACTCTTAGATCTTAGTATATAACTTGTGGTATGGACCTAGAAAATTTGTGCAAACAAGACGTTTCGGCCGTTGAGGCCTTGGTTGATTTTTTTTCCGTAACTTGGATGTTGAATTTTTCTGAACGAAATGACTAGTTTCTGTTTTTGATATAGGGAAATTTTTAATCTAGGGCATTTGAGGGATCAATTTTTAATGATTTAGATTTTTTTATTTAATTTTTGAAAATAGTGCAGCCAGTGACACTTTATTATCAATTTGATTTTTAGATTATTTTTTTTTCTGAAAAGCAATATATATACTTTACAAGTAATAAAAAAAACATTGATGCACAATATATTTTTTTTATTTAATGACCTCATAATAGAAATTGGACCTAGTGAAAATTTGGATGACACCAAGTGAAAAACCAATCATGTATCTTATGTGAAATTATAATATATGGAAAATTTGGGTACAGCAATGGAGAAGCTAAAGGATTTTAAAAAGGGTATTTGTCGAAAAATTAAACTGAAGACACATTTGCATCAATGGTTTCTGAGCTTCAATTTTCGCCATGTGAAGCATTTCGCCATGTGAAGCAGCTAAAAAGCTTTTAAAAATATGGTGATCAGGATTCTCTTTCATGTAAATGAAAAGAGAGGGAGTAGCACTTATAATATAAATGCTAAAAGAAAAAGATGTTGTATAATTCCCAAAGCCATAATTCAAACCCACACCACTTAGTAATGTAAAACAATTCAAAGGAGAAAACTAACTGCCTAATTTATCCACAAAATAGTGAACGAGAAACTTAGTAACACAGTAACAAACTACAACCACTGAATCCAGGCTCCTGACTTGGAAATAGGCACATACAGAATGTGACTGCGTCAACTTTAGCATGCTAGTTGGTGTCCAATCCTCCCCAAATCAGGGACAGTTGTGTAATAGTACAACATAAAGATTATTATGTGGTCATTGAATAAAAAAATCTATAGGGAGTACCAATGCCTTTTATATAACAAAATCCATACTATAAGTTATTGTACAAGTAATAAGTGAATTATAATTTGTACAAACTGCTACATGTTCACAGACAATGAAATTTATTACAAAGGATAATAATAATATATACTGGAATGGTCCTGGGTCCAATTGATTTTATATGTTTATGTGATGTATGTTACTGAAATTCTTCTGCAAATACAGGTCCACCCGATATTACCAGTAGAAAGACCCCAATATATATACATTGTTAAAAGATGCGGTAAGCGTGCCAATGAGACTATTATCCATTCAAATCACAATTTTCAATTATCTTCAATTTCGACGGAAGATATTGGCTGTCAAAATGCTAACATTCCAATTTTCAATAACAGTTAACAGCAAATAGATTCTCACAATAACAGATAACAAAATAGATAAGTAGTCCTATAACAGATAACAAAGAATAAGACAATAACAGCTAACAATAAACATATTTTCAGAATAGCACATAACAAAGAATTAAAATGCCCCATAACAGCATAACAGTTAAACCCCTTGCCCCCCCCTCATTTAACAGTGTGCACCACATTTTTTATGTTATTTCGAATAGACAGAAAAAATATTACAGTCATTTCTTATAATTTAATTCTAAATTCCATTTTAAACCGTAGAAAACCATGAAAAAACGATGATGACGTCACGGTCACATGACTAAATTATGTCTATGAGCTGATAACAAAATAACGTCAGCCAATCAGAAGACGCGTTACATCCAAAATTATATATAAATATTCTGTCAATTTTTCAACAAACTTTAACATATTTCATTAAAATACTTAAAATTATGCGACTGGACAACAATTAAAAAAAAATAAAAATCAGGGCAAATGGACTCTGGGCGAACAGGTAGGTATCAGGGCGAACACAAATCAGGGCGAACGGACCCGGATTCAGTCTCGATCATCCAGGCGATTAACAACAACAACAACAACAGCAATGTTTGTTTATCCATCTTACCCAAAGGAGTAGAATAATTACAGTTATAATTAAAGTGTACCAATAGAGTTGTGATGATTTTTTATTGAATTTTCTATCTTCAATATTCATTGAAAATAGTGTGAATATTAATATATTTTGTTCTGTAATTCAAGCTTCCGAGTAACCGAGAATATAAATTTTGGGGTCAAACCTAGTGCATTTCATTAATAAAAAAAAAAAAAAAAAAAAAATATAATCCGACAGTCCCATAATCCGATAGTCCGATAGTCCGACAGTCCTTTAATCCGACAGCCCGATAGTCCGACAGTCCTATCATCCGACAGCCCGATAGTCCGACGCACGGTCACTTGTCTCTGAAAAATATGCCTATATAGACATGGAACGTTTGTAAATTGGTATATTTTTTCATACAGAAAATTAACAAATCAGTCAGTATGACGTCTTGTACAGGACCGCAATAATCCCATACGAATCGGAAATGAACGGAATCCGAGTCCGTTCACCTTAAAACATGATCACTCTCACTGATTCAAATTCGCCCCCTTTCACTTTCACACGCTACACGTGCTTACAAAAAGTCCGTTTGCACCCTATACGTTTGCTTTTGTTTATTATGAAAACAATGATAAACATATTATAGCAATACTATTACTGCCCAATTAATATACTAACCAAAACTCGATTTTTTTTCATTATTTCATAATAAAACAACGGTTTTGTGTTGAATAAATCTAAATCATGTTTTGTTAGTGTATTTGTATTGCTATAAAAAAAAATCATTGTTTCTAAATAAAGCGCCTTTCTTATTTCGTGCTGTCATTTTTAAAACTTCAGCACTGCAGTCATAGGTCTTAACCGCTATCTGCTTTGTCTGCGTACTGTCTTCATGTCATGTCCAATCTTTTTCACATAATTGGTGATGATTCTATGACTAGGGATGCTCAGGTCCTTATAATAATTTAAATTACATATAAGTGTTATCCTTTATCAGCAAAGAGTTCAGGTTTTGGCAATCAGTAAACCAAAAAAATACTAGATAGTACAGCGGTTTATATTGCCATACAAGCTAGAGCAATGATAAGGTATTATAAACAGACGCAATTCAAGTTAAGATTTCATTCCAAATCATTAACTATGAAACCGTTCTGAAAGTGGTTTTGCATCTTGACTGAAATTTGAGATAATGACACTATTCCTATTTTATCAAAACTAATTGCTCTTTTTAGAAAACAAAAGAAAAGATAAAAAAAAATATTGATACTTCTATGTTGCTCTATCCGAAGAAGTCGTTTCATATCTTCGGGCCGAAACCCCGCAGATATAAAAGCATACATCTAATACTTGTGACATATCACATTCAACCAGATTATAGGGAGGCCCCCCCCTATTATACGTTACATCTTGGAACAGTATATTTAACAATATATGTGCTCCTGGTTACATGCATGCACTTGCGCATTTACAAAATGTATGTGAACAGACATTCTCGTTATCAACATCGACATGATGATATAAAGAATCTTATATTAATTGTTCAAACAAGAAAGGGGGGGGGGGGCAATACCTGTTTGTGTTAACCTGTTATGGCCCTTTTCAAGGTGTTGTTAACTGTTATCTGAGATCAATTTAAGCTGTTAACTGTTTTCAACCCACTTTGTTAACTGTTATCAGCATTTCTGCATTTTTTGTAAACTGTTTTTGCCAAAATCGAGGTGTTAATTGTTAGCATGTTAACGGACCCCCTATTGCTCTAGCTCCCTCAAGAAGGGATTTAATTTATATCCCATTTCGATGCATTCTACTTTTTACATTTTAAACACTGCTCGCGTTTCAGCAGTATGCTAATACGCTTTTAAAAAGACAATCATCCTTTGCAGCAGCACAGCTTGGTGTCGGACTGTCAACGTATATTTGTTCCTCCTAACAGAAGTTCCATTGGAAACTTTGTTATAAACATTGTCATAATATCTGTTCCTATTGGAACAAATATTCTATACCATTTATTCCATTAGGAACATTTACTGTAATATTCATTCTTGTGAAAATAGTATTCCAGAATATTTCTTCCTTTTGGAACTTATATTATGAAGGAACTTCTATTCCGTGACATTATCATCGGATTGTCGGATTAACGGACTGTCGGACTATCGGACTGTCGGACTATCGTACTGTCGGACTACTGGACTGTCGGAATTTCGGGGTGTCGGATTATAGCTACTTTCCCGAAAAAATGAATTTGAAACAAGCGATAAGTAATGTTATTTTGCACCAGATAATGACCGCGGATCTATAATTTTTATGGATCGGTCATCTCGATGTAAAAAACACCGATCAATTGTATTGAATTTAGACTTATACTGAACTATTTGAGTTCACAGTGTTCGTGTGTTTGTGTTCGGCTACAAAATATATGGGGAGCGTAGCTATAATCCGACACCTAAATTCAATACAATTGATCGGTGTTTTTTACATCGAGATGACCGATCCATAAAAATTATAGATCCGCGGTCATTATCTCAGTGGTGCAAAATAACATTACTTATCGCTTGTTTCAAATTCATTTTTTCAATGGATACTCCTATAAATATTTTTTTTTATTAAAACACAAATTGATATGAAAATGTGTTGTCGTTAGATGTTTATACAAAAGTAAAAAAAACATTCATAATATCTAAGCACGTGTACCGAAAAATAGTGTTAAAAGTTGTGGAAGAATATCTCGATCAAGAACGTTTTGCGACACTCCAGACAAGGACCGGTAACTCTGTTATTGTTTTTGCGGGAAAATATGAATGGCTTCTAATATCCAATCTTTTAGAAAAATCTATTGTATTTTTTTTACAGAAGAGTGTTCATCATGCACTTGCACTGCACTATAACTAGAATAGTAGAATAGAGTGACATACAGATGAAAATTATATATACATGCAACCGTAATATTAATGTAATATATTATAACAACCAAATATATACTCTGGGACTATTATTATATTAGTATTACTGTTCCAGGTGTATTGATTTGTATCACTAAAATACAATAGTTATTACGGTGCGGTAGAATTTCCTGTCATTTATTAATCATCCACGTACGAACTTGTACCAGAACAAATATATCTCTGTACATTGACCTCAGTTTCAGGTATAGAGATGTGATTTGTTTTTGTGACATATGCTTTTGACAATCCATAAGAACTTGCGGTCATCCGATGTTCAGTACTTCAGTACTTTGATTGTTTAAAATACAAATGCTACAAATGAAAATTTTATAAGTTGATTGATATTTTCCAATTATATTACAAGTTTAGAAATTTTTTTAGAAAGAGATTCAACGAGACTGTAACTTCAGAGGAATACATCCTTAATTTGCATTTCTGCCCTCGGGTACATTTTTTTTGTTAAAAATGGGCAATCATTTCATTAAAAGGGAAAGTCGAATGCACCCTTTTATGTTCGGGCGTGTTTGAGTTTTGTCTTGAAAACGTATAAAGCAAAAATGTCTTGCTCCAGATTCTATTAGTTTTATATATTTAGGATACAGGTTGATTTAATATCTTTACAAATGTACAGTACTAAAAAATGAAATATGTTGGTCAAGTGTAATACCTTTCCGATGAGTCATAATGAGTTACAGAAGGTGTGTTTGTATAAAAAAAATTTACTGACAGATTTTTCAAGTGCATGACTTAAAAAACTTAATTGTTATATGAGTTTTCATGGGTTGCAAGTCTTCAACCTCTGAAAATGTTTAGTCTGCCATTCATTCCACGAAATATTTTATTGGATTTTTTTTTATGCTTTTGAACTTTCAAAAATTACATCTGAGAACCGATTGGATAAAAAAAAATGAAGTTGACTTAAGTCAGAAAAGTAAATTAAATAGTGCTCAATAATTAGTAGATATAAGTAATGTCTTTTAAAATACAACGTTACTTGCATGCAAGGATTGTTATAGCCGCTTTGTGGATAAATTTGTCGGTTTCCAAGTGCAAAATTTGTAGCGTTTTGTCCCTATAATGGCTTCCATTTTTACGACTGCACTGGCCGTAAATTGGAGATCATTTTGACGAAGTCGAAACAAGAAAAAAATCTTTAAATTTCACTTTTCTGAGTGTAAAAAAGGACATGAACGTTTTCAGTGGCGGATTGACAGGGGGCACAGGGATTTGTTTTTAAAGAGATTGTCGTATTTCCTCACCTTTTATTTTCAAGGTAAATCGACAATTTCTTTACCCCCCCCCCCCTTTTTTTTCCCGGTCCATGAAAAATGAATTAAAATTTTCTAATGTATAATCATTAATAAAATGCTATTTTAATTTCATAAGCTCTACTTTATAACAGAATCCGGGACTTATACATTTCACTAAAAGCCCAAGCATACAGTTATATTTGTTTATTTTTCTTATTTCAATTATCATGTACATGTTTGAGGCTGTGAATAGGTCAACGAATAAGGATATGAAGGTGTTTTACAGATATTAGAAAAAAAAATGTGCAAAACAGTAGGTCTGGAAGCGAGGCAAAACATTAATGATAAGATAATGAAGAGGGGATAACAATATCGATTTCTTGGTTGGTTGTTTAACATCCAGTGCCAAATATTTGATGCATGTTTAGGACGAATATAATAAAGATCAATTGAAAGGAAAACAAAGAATAAAGTGAAATAGGAAAAAAAATAAAAGATATTAAAATATAGAAACGATGATCTGACACCCCGCCCCGAGAAAAACCTACTCACACTCGCATAATATTTCCCCAGACATCGGGGTTCAGGATCCGCCCCTGACGTTTTAACTTAGAAATATTGATGACCTGGACATGAATTCCTAGGAAAATTGTTCCGAGGACATAATTACTGACATATGGGACTCAAATTAACAGTATACTAGTAAATTCTTTCACCATAGACATTTAATACTAGTGAAAATTCTGCCGTCCAGACACATTTATTAGGACTAATTTATCTCTTACATTTGAACAATAAGTATTCGTTCCTTTTGTGACAACCCTGTGATGAAATATAAAGCTCAAACAAATGCTATTAAATGTTTTATCTTTATGGAACTTCTTTCTGGCTATATTTTTGGTGTTGATGCGGAAAACATACATATATTCTCTCTCTTTGCTTTATAAAAAGTCCAACTATTCTTTTTTTTATCAGAAATTGCAGTATGCTAGCTAATACTAATCTAGGGAGCAATCATTTGATTTGTATTGGGGAGGGGGCTAGGCTGGAAAATGTTGTCCTAGTCTCAGTTTATCCTGCCTTTTTTTACATAAATAACATCCTGCTTTTTTGTTTGAGTCCCTGCTGCCTTTTTTTTTTTCAAGAAAAATGCATTCACTTTTGGGCCCCCTTATGACAATTTCCTGACCCGCCACTAAATAAGCCGGGTCCTTCATTGTGATTTTTTTTTACCCTTTTTTTAAACATTAGCTCATTATAACTATAATTAATTGGTAGCTGTATTCCGGCTGAACATTGCTCTTTTTTGTTATCAGTATAATTTTACCCTATTCTTTATTCTGCTTCTGCTTCTCAATCTGCCTGATTATTTTTTGGTGAAATTGCAGCTATTCATGTTCTTTACTGTAATCGGTATATTTTCATCAAATTATTTAATTTTACAAATTTTACCAATTCTTTAATTAATTTTCCATTTTCTTAGCGTTCAGTTTATGTTTTAGCGGAATCCATTTTTACAATCCATTATTCTCTTTTTTCTATAATGCTTGCCCATTTTTCTCTATCTTGATTTTTTTGCCAATTAAAATGATTAATTATTCTCTATTCGGTAAACCCCCAAAGACCTTTCCTTCACGCTTCATCGAACCACATGCATTGTGGGCTACTATTGGCGGGAATTTTCTATTGATCTAATCTTTCAACTCTTGTGGAAGGATCCATTTTGATATAAAAATGTTGCCCTAAACGGCTGTTAACACATTTGATTTGAAAGTTTCGTCTAAAAGGTAGGTTGTATTCTTTCTTTAAATTTATAAATAATATATGGCCTAGCATATTTTGTTACGCAGTATAGATAGTCAAGTTTTAAAAGTTACACAGTATCGGAATGTTAATTTCAGTTTCGTAGAAAACTTTTTGTAATTCACTTTATACAAACTGTTTAACACATTTTATAATAAAGATAAGAAGAGAAGATTTTATCTTTTAATATATATTAAATGCTATTGTATTAAGTTTCTGGTTCAACCAAAGAATTGGACTGAACTCTGGATTTTCGATTCGAGTTGACCGGTATGCATGTGCCAATCGATTTGAAATATTATTCCATAGAAAAGTAAACTGTTTTATCTAATATGGTTAATTCGAGTCTTATCCTGTAAATTTTCGTAGTAGAAAGTGTCAAGTTACCATCAGGTGTGATTCCAGCAATTTTTAAAATAGGTCCCAACCCAGGATAAAGGGATTTCTTTTTTTTTTTTGGGGGGGGGGACAACTTAATGTCCCCATTCAAATGCATTGATTGTCCAAACAGAAGGGGGTTCCAACTCCTGAACCCTCCCTCTGGATCCTTTACTGACCATGACCATCATCCCGGATGGCCTCTTTTTGAAACAATATTTGTTGTTGACTTGTTTTCATTCTAAATATTCAACATGCATGAAATATTTGCCACTATACGTTAAGCAACCACCAACAATCAATAAATCATTCATATTTTTCTTGCTTGACAGAGTCAAAAAGTGAGACATAGGTATGCTGTTTCTGGTGTCAGCAATGATGGCGTCAAAAATGTATAAGTTTGTAATTTGGTCTAGTTTATGGTGAACCACTAGTGGTAGGTCAAAGCATGTATATATGTCTCTGGTCAAAGATATTCGGTATGCAGTTGTATTGTAGTATTGGCACATTTTATTGCCATGGAGATTATTTGGCCCCGCCCCCTCAATTATGGTCTATTTTGATATACTATATGCCAATTCAGTGATCAGGAAGGACGTGCGCCCTGCGCCTATAGCGCATATTCACCAGAAATGGCGCATAGAGTGACAAATGTAAGCGCCCACGTGGCGCACGATATTTTTCACATCGTTTCGAAACGTTTAGATGTCGTCAAATAGATTTCCGATCGTGTTCCGTGCAGCCATGTTTGTGTACACAACTGTATAATGTTCCTCCAATCATAGGAGCACCTATATATTTTTAGGATGTCTCGGGTGTTTTCCTATGGTTATAGAACCATGCAGTTTAACGCCTCGGGTGTTTTCCTATGGTAATAATAGAACCATGCAGTTTAACTGATAACCCAAAAACGTAATTAACCATCATTCATGATATAATTTTCTATAAACAACTTTACATTTGTGAAATTTGGCTATTAGAGACTCAGACGAGATTTAACTCTAATATAATCTTATAATTTAGTTTAGCTTGCTATTATTTCGATTGAAAACCCCTGAAGTCTTTTTATGAATATAGTTTTTGTCTCAATAAAAGGCGCTTAACTGTCCTTGTCATTTTTGGTCTTTGGCTCGTTTTGACATTTTGTAAACATGACTATAGCGAATTATTTTTTTGTTCTATCAATTAATGGTACTCTCTACTGTTATTCTTGTCATCGTGATGAAGTAATAATAATAATACAAGAAGTGCAGAGGACGTTCCTGAAATGTCCTCTAATGCGGAACGTCTGGAATGAGTATGGTATCGACGAAGACCCAAATTTAATGTTAAAAAAACATGAACATGAACAAGCCAAGGCAACAGTAACAGTTTAAACATTGTAAATAAAGGTTATCTTTAATATTGTCCGTTTTGGAAGAAGTTATTGTATGTTCATTGAACTTACAGAATCACAGGAACAATATCCATGATATTATTTAAAATCATAAAGATAAGTACCAACACCTCTTTTCCAAAACATGAAAAAATAATGATACTTTTTATTTTTTTACAGAAGTCAATTCAAATGGCCCACTCATTTGACAACATGGCCCATTATTTTTTTAAATGGCCCATTGAATTTATTTTTGAGGGGCCCTCAGGGCCCATAGTGAAAAAAACCTTCCAGATCACTGATATGATGATTTTTGTAGACTGCAAAATAATTGTATTTTTGTTCCGTCAGTCTTGTTTAAAATCAAACGCCTAAAAAGCAATACTTGATTTGCTTGTGGACTTTGTAATAGTGTATAGTTGCAGTTATCTTTTTAGCTATAACATTTTAAAAGACTATATTTACACCGTCCGCCGAAACATTCAGGTTAAAAGTTGATATTAGTCGACCCTGAGAAAAACTTTGGGATGGGGTGAAAAGGAGGCACATTGTTAATATCTACTGACTTTGTTATTTGAAAATTGTTAATGAAATGAACATGTTAAATTCAAATCAATATAGAATCATATTCAAAACAGTGTGGTCCTGGCCATTGATTGACGACCTAAATTATCCCATTGACTGGGACAGATCAAGTGAACGTTTGTCGGTAACGACCATTGCTCACTTCTTACTTATTATATAATTTAAACTGTGGGGTCACTATAGGTTCTTAACGCCTTTAATAATAAAATAATTCGAAAAATTATTCAGGAATAACCTTTATGTTTTGATTTATATTCCTAATCTGTCCCAGTCAATGGGATAATTTAGGTCGTCAACCAATAGTCGTAAAAAAAAAAGGCAGGATGAGTAACTTGGAAAAAAAAAGGCAGGATGACATAATGTTGTAAAAAAGTCAGGATAAGCTAAGAAAAAAAGGCAGGACCGAATAGACTGAAAAATAAAAAGGCAGGATAGAGATTACAAATAAAAAAAAAAGCAGGAAACAATTTTTCATCCTAGCCCCACCCCCTAAAAATCAAATGGTAGCTTCCTAAGTTATATCACTGCTTCACTGCGTTGTCGTTTTGAATATTTGTGATTTTGTCCTCATTTTTGTTCGATGTTGTTTGCTTTAAGTTTGGCATTTTATCGGTCTGGCGAGTACAGCTTATTTAAAAGGGATTTAAACGTTTTTGTTTTTTTTCATATTTCAATTGTGCAGGGTTAAAAGGGTTGTTGGTGTGTATTGGTGTTTGTGTTGGTGTGTGTGTGTGTGGGTTAGATCTAACAAATACGTATTACCTCGCTGTATATAATTTATGGTCGTTGGTTTGTCTCATGTGAATTATTTTATTCAGGGAACATTTGAGACGCGGAGGGAAAGTTGTATAATTAAATTGGCAATCAATTGGCAATAATATTTCATCTTCTTTTTGAAGTAATATATGTAAATTTAAGTATTTACAACTCAATACAACATGCAGTGATTTGTTTAAAAACTTGAGGTATTGAGAAAAGAATTAACGAAAGTATTCTCCCGCCGCTTCTGAAGTCCATGTTTTGGAAAAAATACCCCCCCCCCCCCCCCCCCAAAAAAAAAAAAACCAACTAAAATATAGGTGCAGAGTGGCATCATTTGATAAAGAATCTGAGAAAGTTTTATTAATATACGGTAAGTTTAGGAAAGTTGCGTATAGTGAATGGGTACCACCCAATAAGGTAGTGGAAAAGCCCTTATCATGGAAGGAGAAAACAGTGAGTTTTCTAAAAAAAAAAATGAAAATAAGAGGTGCACAATTGAATTAAATGATAAAGAATCTAAAAAAGATTCACAAAGTTAAGTGTCTGAAGGAATTTGTGGATATAAAATAGATACGCCCAATATAAAACTATGGCAAAGTCCGTATTTGAGATATAAAAACATGAAAAATATTTTCACCAAAAAATAGAAATAGAAGGTGCATATTTGCATTAATTGATTAAAAATGGAGCAATTCAGTTCAGAACTTTTATAATTGGTTTAGGAGGTGGTGTTGGAAAAACCTGATAGGTGCCTCATATAATGCATAGTCCGTATCTTATACAAAGAACCCCCATAAAAGATGTTTACTTTAATTCGAAATAGACGGTGCACAATACAGTCATTATAATTTATGATAAGGAATCCGGGAAAGAATAATTAAGTCATATCAGTGACGGATAAAAAAAAAAGGCGATCCGGCGGATTGAAACCCTTTTTAACTATCAATGCATTTGTATGGGAACATATATTTGGAATCCCCTTTTCTCCTGGATTGGACCCTCTCTCCATTTAAAAATGGCTGGAAACCCCATTGTATATTAAGTGGTAAATGAGGAGATGTACTTACAAAACCGGCCAAACATAGTATAACTGTCCAACGAACGAACGGAATGACGGACTTCATTATCATTATAAACCCCCGCAGTGTTGTACAATTGGGTGTCACCGAAATAGCTCTACTCCCAAAACAAAGTGAAGTAACTGTGATCAATTATAGGCTACAGTACGGCCTCGAATGTGTGTAAATACATGCATTTTTGTATTACAATTAAATCTGTGCGTTTGTACAATTTTAAGTATAACGGAGGACAATTCTGAAACTTATACATACAACAAACCTTCCTCTTGTTTTAACAACATTTAAACATCCTTATACTGAATGTAGTAAGTCGAGTACACCCTATTAAGCTAATAGATATAGCAACATGTGGTGTGAGTGCCAATGAGACAACTCTCCATCCAAATAACAATTTAAAAATTAAACCATTATAGGTACGGCCTTCAATGTTTCATATAAGTTTTTTTCAGGATGTTAATTTATTGAAATATATTTGTGTTATTTCGAAAAATGACACCTTCTAAATGTATCGTAAATAACTCTGAAATCACTACTAGAATACAGTGAAATATAAAGATTTTAACAACATTTAACATCCTTATACTGAATGTAGTAAGTCGAGTACACCCTATTAAGCTAAACATGTTTCATATAAGTTTTCAGGATGTGAATTTATTGAAATATATTTGTGTTATTTAGAAAAATGACATCTTCTAAATGTATCGTAAATAACTTTGAAATCACTACTAGAATACAGTGAAATAACGACTGATCATACAGTTTCAAAATATACAAGCGAGACTGATCGTACAGTGAGAAATTCAAACAAGTGTTATTTTCTTATTTCTGGCTTCAAAGATCTGGTTGAAACTTTTACCACCACTTGAAATATATTTCATTTAGTTAATTAAGTCTGGTATTTACGTTAATTTGTACACTAAGAGGGTAAAAAGATTGTTTTTAGGTTCACAGACTGATTGTCCTTAGTGATGCACTTGAAAATCTATTGATTAAGACAGAGATACGAATAATGAATGTGCTAAATTTAATTCTAAACCATTTGAGAATATCGATGTCAGCTGAATTAATCATTCAGCAATGTACAGATGATCCACTTACCGTTAAATTCAGTATATCCATCAAATTTCACATACTATCCAAAAAGTTCTCGCTTCGAAAATCGCGACTTCCGGATAGCGTACAGAATAGTATCTACACTGTGACACTAAAAAATATAGGTCACAAATGAGTTAAATAAGATAGTTCAATTTTAATGCCAAAAAAGGCATTTTTTTCTCCAAAGGGAGATGATTTGGATTTTTTTCAATGATATCTACATATTAAATGTCACCTGGGGCCAACAGGAATTGATTTTTTGGAATGATTTTTGTACCATATGATAAAGTAACAATTACTTATGGTAATTGGTAATTAATAAAATTTGCAATGAAAAATAAATGTTTAATTTTTTTCTGAAATCTGAAAAAACCTGTGAGCCTCCTTAAGGAGTATATATGTACCCTTTTTATACGCCCGTCAAAATTTTGACGGGACGTATTATGGTATACAAATGTCTGGTGTCTGTCCGTCTGTCTGTCCGTCTTGTCTGTCCGGCGTAAGCATGTCGCTCCGTAACTTGAGAACGACTTATCCAAATTTCATGAAACTTAACATACAGTAAAACCTGTATAAACCGGCCGGCTACGGGACTATGAAAAAGGGCCGGTTTATTCAGGTTTTCGTATCGACCGGAAGTTAATGACTTGTGACGTCCGATAGTTTGCTATAAAAGTTCTCTTTGATATCTGATCAATTAAAATACTTTTACTTCGTTTTCCATTGTTTACATTTGCATCCTAACGCTCGCGTTGTTTGGATTGTGAGACATGAGTTTCGATTTACTTCCATGATCATTTCTTTGAAATGTTGGAATGGCCGATCAAAAAGCCAGAATATTATCAAACGTAATTTCATCACTATTGAAACTTTGTCTTACAGTGTACTATATCCATTGATTGTTGTCATCCGGGTGGTTTTCATCATCAAGGTCATTTGTTTAGGGGTTCACAGCAGGGAACCCTGGGTTTCGACATCACGTTGTAAATTTCTTATGCTGCGATTTAAATTTGTTTATCCAAGTTACAAAACGTAAGTTAAATCCGAGATATATTCGGTGTGTCTTGTCGTTTAATTGACACGTTTATAATGTTTAAATAAATAATACAGCTCACTACTGTACGATTGTAAGTTCACTTCACAGTTTAACACCTTACTAATTGATAATCCTGAAAAGTCATTTTGTATAAACAATTATGTTTTGATTGCATATCGATCAGTGAAATTAATTAGACAAACCGGTTTTGACAGGTAATAATTAATGTAATTAAGAGTATTGGGACTTCCTAATTAGACCGGAATTCGGAATACACAGGGTCCGGTTTACAAAGGGTATTTTAACAAAGACTTTGAAGGGAAAAAAATGGGACTTTCATTTTCGGCCAGAATGTACAGGAAGCCGGTTTATTCAGGGTCCGGTTTAATCAGGTTTGACTGTAGTTGTTTCTTATGATGGTCAAATGATCTGTATACTTTTTGGTGAAAATAAGATTAAAACTTTTTGAGTTACGGCACTTTGTAACTAAAACAGGGGTGTGTTTTTTTCACATGTCGCACCGTATCTAAAAAACGATTCTTGATTATGGCTTCAAACTTTAAACACTTCTTAGTTATATTAATCTTAATATCTGTATACTTTTTGGTGATGATTCAACATTTCATTTTTGAGTTACTGAGTATTTTGTAAAAAAGGGGGAGGGGTTTTTTACATGTCGCACCATATCTCATAAAAGATTTATGATTATTGCTTAAAACTTTACACATGTCTTTGTTTAATTAATCTAAAGATCTGTATACTTTTTGGTGATGATTCAAAATTTCATTTTTGAGTTTTGAGTTACCGCACTTTGTAACTAAAACAGGGGTGTGTTTTTTTCACATGTCACACCGTATCTCAAAAACGATTCTTGATTATGGCTTCAAACTTTAAACACTTCTTAGTTATATTAATCTTAATATCTGTATACTTTTTGGTGATGATTCAAAATTTTATTTTTGAGTTGTTGAGTATTTTGTAAAAAAGGGGGAGGTTTTTTTTACATGTTGCACCATATCTCATAAACGATTAATGATTATTGCTTAAAACTTTACACACTTCTTTGTTATATTAATCTTAAGATTTGTATACTCAAAAACAATTTATTATTATTGCTTGAAACTGTACACACTTCTTTGTTATACTAATTTAAAGATCTGTATACTTTTTGGTTTGATTCAAAATTTTATTTTAGTGATATTTGTAAAAAAAAAACGGGGGGGGGGGGGGGGGGGGGGTTTCACATGTGCCGCCGTGTCTCAAAAACAATAAATGGTTATTGCTTAAAACTTCCTCAGAAACTATTTATGATTATTGCATAAAACTTCCACACAAGATGTCGGGCGTATCATGTGCTCATGGCGCAGCTGTTTATTATAAATTTAGAAACACGTCGGAGGGAATTCCCCAGTTTTGATAACATGCGAGAGTTCTCTGAATTCCGATCGATAAATCTATTTCTGTTATATATAAGAACTGAAAGGATGTCCGGAGTTTTCTTATGTCACCGTTATGAAAATGATATTTGATATTATACTTCCATAAAGAAATGGAGGTCGTTTAATTAACATTTAATATATGTCCTTGCTACAAATCACAAGTCTAGGGTTGTAAGTATGTGCATGCGTATAGTTTTCTTGACTTTAAGGGGTATCAGATTGAATGGTTGCTCTGGATTCCCCACTCCATTGATTAATTTGAAACTCATGGAATCCTTTCTATGTATGTCTGCTATTGAGGATTATTGTTGTTGCATAATTTTAAATCATATATGTATGCATCATTTGAATTTGAATTATTGTAGTCCACAACATGAAGGTGTAACTAGAACACCCCTTCAGCCAAAATGGAGTCTTCCATTTTATCGCTATAAGTTGTCTCCCTTCCGTAAGTAACTTTCGTCAAACTTTTAAACGACAATACTTTGAGAAAAATTAACTCATTCTGTCAATAGACATTGTATTATATTAAAACCAATTTCAATTTAAACAGAGGAATGTGTACAGAAAGGAGTCATTATTGCCCACTGACCACTAGGAAATTAAATATTGAAAGAGTTAGGAATGTGGTTTCACCTAGAATTCTTGTAGGTCGGTATTTCCATTTTGTTTTATTTTTATGGCCCCGCAACTAAGTTTTTTTTTATAATTTTTTGTGACATGATTTTGAGTGTGGGGTTTCGTCTTGTCTTGGTCTGAGTTGATCATGGACGAGTTTACCCGAAATTTAAATGATTGGATTATTTCTCTTTGTAATATTGGTTGAGAAAGATTAAATGATGGCAAAATGTTTATTTCATCACAGGAGGAGGGGTGTGGAAATGCTATGCCTGACTCGCCGGACTTGTACATTTGAACAACTGGACAAGTAATTATTTTTGTCTGGGTTGCCTGTGGACAAGTAAAAAATTATAAAAGAAAAAGTTCAAATCCAACAAAAATATAGAATAAATTCAAATGTATAAAGATGTTTAATTGATGTAAAATAAATCAATGGTCAGCGAGTAAAAACAATGTTCATGACGATAAATATTACATAATACAGGAAATAGATTGATTACCAAAATAGATATAAATATGTATGCGAACACGAGTCGGTTTGCATTGGTTTTGTCCATTGACCCGGGATCGTAGATTAGGTTTTATCCATCATGACTGGAAGTGTCATTTTATATGATCGTTGATAAATACTTTATAATAAAGTGGACAAGCAAGACAAAAAGAGTAATGAGTAGAGTAAAAAAAATGAAAAAGCAAATGGAGGATAAAGAGTATTAAAAAAAATAAGGAAGCGAGAATTTCAGACATCTTGACTATCACTATCAGATTGCACCTGGCTATCTAGGATGGAAATTCAGAAAATAAATTATTTTTTTGTCTTTATATTTATAGATCAAAGGTCAAAATTATTTGTTGTCAGAGTGTTAAATAGAAGGGATGCTTTAACTGCCCATTAAGACAATTATAAACAAAGAAAAAGTGTGTCCGTTGAAAGAAACACCAAAAAAATCAATATAGTTTATCCATTATTTAATTTTCATTTCTTCACTCACTGTCCTCTAAATTATTATATTATTATATGTACCTACTGGCTACTCAGAGACTGGCTACAATTCTTATTAAAAAAATGCTTCAAAAATGACCTTTACAAGTCATTTCATTGGTTGGTTTGCTGTAAGGTTTCTGTCCCATAGATGTTATTACTACTTTCTTAAATTTTTACACATTTAAACAAATGGATTTCATTTGCTTCAGAGATAAACTGTAAACAGCAATAATGTTCAGGAAAGTAAGATTTACAAATAAGTCAACATGACCGGAATGGTTAATTGACCCCTTAAGGAGTTATTGTCCTTTATAGTCATTACCCCAATTTGTATCTAGTGTTAAATTATGTATTTATATGATAGAACAAATTCTTGGTATTCCTAATTATTGGAAGAATTTTATATGCATAAGTAGTATACCTAAAATGACAAAGTTATTTTTCATTTACCTGTAGATATTATTAAAACCGTTTTTTGTCGAGCCTGCAACTTTTGTTGCAGAAAGCTCGACATAGGGATAGTGATCCGGCGGCAGCGGCGGCGGCGGCGGTGTTAGCTCACTTCTTAAAACCTATATATTTTAGAAGGTGGAAGACCTGGATGCTTCATATTTTGTATATAGATGCCTCATGTTACGAAGTTTCCGTCAGTCACATGTCCATTGTCCTTGACCTCATTTTCATGGTTCATTTAACCCCGGCGAGAAGAAATTCATGACTTCATGAACTATCATGAATGGTTCGTGAATGTTCATGAATGGTACATGAAAATTCATAAATAATTCATAAATGAAGGTTCATGAATTTAATTCATGAACTGTTCATTAAAAGTATTTTATGAATGTTCATGAAGTTTTGATGAATCACTAGCTGCTCATAAAAAATCATGAAATGTTCATTAAAAGTATTTATGAATGTTCATGAAGTTTTGATGAATCACTAGATGTTCATAAAAATTCATGAAATGTTCATTAAAAGTATTTTATGAATGTTCATGAAGTTTTGATGAATCACGAGCTGATCATTGAAATTCTTGAAATGTTCATCTGTCATATGCATGTGTTATGAATAATAGATGATTTAGTAACTGGTAACACTGCGTGTGGGACTGTCACTGCTGTTACTGGTTTGCTGCAAGAAGGTTTTTTTTACTCTTCCTTTCCCTAAACTGCTAAAGATGTAAATTCTGATTTTCTCCAAGTTCACATATGTGCCTTTCTATTAATTGTCGTCCGGCATATAAATAACTTAGAAAAATATCAGATCAATGATAGATAGGCCCAACGACAGACGTTTCTCAACGTATGTACAATGTAAACAAACCTTGACCTCGTGGTTTTAATCGTACTGAACAGTTCGGCCCTAAAAATACCTTCCAAGTGAGTCCACTTGTTTATTCACATGCACCATGTGCCGTTTAAACTAAAGATTTTTTTTTTATTATACTTAATAAAACTGCATATTAATAAATATTTGTTTGCGACACCCTTGATTTATTTTCATACTTCCGTTACGGCACAGATCAACTTCTGGCCGATATTATCTGGGGCGAGATTGTCACAGTCTCAACGTCAGCATAAGTGCACTCTTGGGTAATACGTCACCAAAATGGAGATTACGCTGATGGAAACACGGAAAAGACATTTCCAGTCAGAAAGATTTCAGATAAGTGCATTACAAATTTAATTTAACATGACAGACATGTGCATATTATTATAAAATATAATTTGTTGAGGAAATATAATTTTTTTATGGTTTCTTTGAGCAAAGCAACATCAGAAAGTCTGAAAGCATATTTGAAAATTTATTTTTAATTATATAAACAAAATGAATAATTGTTTCCACATATGATTATTGGTAGTTACCTAAAATTTATAGTTTTTGAATTGTTTGAATTGTTCTTTTGTGAAAATAATAAGTAGCCAGTTTTTATAATCTTCAGGGGATAAAAAGGGGGAGGGTTTTGAAATGAATTTGATTCATTAACAGCTTCAGATGTAGTGTGTAAACAGGCAACAACATTTCAATTGAATTTTATTGCTTTAAAACATCTAGAACAATTGATTCTTTGTGGATTTTTTTTATACTTTTAGGGGATTGAATGATTAAATATCAAAATGGAGCTGCCAGTTTTGATAGTAAAACAGATTCCGTGGAGATTTTAGTTACATTTATTCAGCGATTCTACTTGGAAGAACAGAGACAACAAAATATTACAGAAAGAAGCAGAAACTTTACATGTATCCTTTTATATTATTATATCTGACGCATAGTTACTTTAGTTTTAATATTGGGTGGGTACAGGTGCAGATCCAGCCATTTTAAAAAAGGTGTGGGGTTCAAACTATGTACTATAAACCCTTTCATATGCATTGATCTTGCTAAAAAAGGGTGGGTTCCAATCCCCCCCAGAATCCTCTCCTTGACAGTAAAACCCCTGTGAGATGATAATGAATAATTCATGAATATGCATGAACATTTCATGAACTGTTCATGAACAGATTTCATGAACAGTTCATCATATCTTCATGAACATTTGATGAGCAATTCATGAACTGAAAATCGACAGTAATGTTCATGAACTTTAATGTTCATGAACAATTCATGAACAAGAAAGGTTCATGAACATTTAAATGTTCATGAACAACAATGATCATGAACCCTTTCTTGTTCATGAATTGTTCATGAACATTAAAGTTCATGAACATTACTGTCGATTTTCAGTTCATGAATTGCTCATCAAATGTTCATGAAGATATGATGAACTGTTCATGAAATCTGTTCATGAACAGTTCATGAAATGTTCATGCATATTCATGAATTATTCATTATCATCTCACAGGGGAGTACCCACTTGAAAAAAAAGTTCAGATTTTTTGTAATGTTAAATTCTCTCTTTTTATAAGTAATAGGATAACTATATTTAGCATGTGCGTACCTTGCAAGGTCCTCATGCCCGTCAGACAGTTTTCACTTGACCTCGACCTCATTTCATGGATCAGTGAACAAGGTTAAGTTTTGGTGGTCAAGTCCATATCTCAGATACTATAAGCAATAGGTCTAGTATATTCTGTGTATGGAAGGACTGTAAGGTGTACATGTCCAACTGGCAGGTGTCATCTGACCTTGACCTCATTTTCATGGTTCAGTGGTTATAGTTAAGTTTTTGTGTTTTGGTCTGTTTTTCTCATACCTTTATGCAATAGGTTTACTATATTTGTTGTATGGAATGATTGTAAGGTGTACATGTCTAGCGGGCAGATGTCATCTGACCTTGACCTTGTTTTCATGGTTCAGTGGTCAAAGTAAAGTTTTTGAGTTTTCGTCTTTTTATCTAATACTATACGTCATAGGTTAACTATATTTGGTGTATGGAAATATTTTATGATCTGTATGTCAGTCATGCAGGTTTTATTTGACCTTGACCTGGTTTTTACGGTTCATTGCTCAGTGTTAGGTTTTTGTGTTTGGTTTTTTTTCTTAAACTATAAGCAATAGGTCAGCTATAGTTGTTGTATAAAAGCATTGTTAGCTGTACATGTCTGCCTGGCATATGGTTCATCTGACCTTCACCTCATTTTCATGGTTCATTGATCAATGTTTAGTTTTCTTGGTTAATGTTAAGTTTATGTGACAGTCAATAAAGCTTTATATTTAGAAGTATCAACAAAATCAATGATTAGTAAAGAAGGCGAGACATTTCAGTGTGTGCACTCTTGTTTTCAGAAGTGATTATTTTCTACGGGTTAAATATTTCGCTGTGGGGTTTTGCCATGGCTTTGTTTTGACTTGTTTGTTTGATTTTTGGCCTTGAATGTTTGTCCCTAACATTTTGTTAACTGTGCATTTGCATTCAGGTATCCCAGATCAAATTTATTCGTTCATAGTATGTTAATTTACGTTTTTTGATTGAGTTAAGCATTTCATATTTTATCGTGTGGTTTTCTATGTTTGATGTTATGCTATGGTTTCAGAAAAAGGGAGTAGGTTTGGTACCATTAAAAAATAAAGGCAACAGTAGTATACCGATGTTCAAACTCATAAATCCATGGACAAAAAACAAAAACGTTTAATCCCGCTGCAAATGTTTGCACCTGTCCTAAGTCAGGAATCTGATGTACAGTAGTTGTCGTTTGTTTATGTAATTTATACATTTTTCTCGTTTCTCGTTTTTTATATAGATTAGACCGTTGATTTTCCCTTTTGAATTGTTTTACATGAGTAACATCGGACAAACCCCCCCTTGAAAACAAATAAGCACTGTTAAAGTCAATGTTCTGTTCGAATTGTGACTGTTAAAGTCGAGTTTGTGAGTCCATCGAACCCCTCCTTGGAAATTCCTGGCTACGGGCCTGAAACACCTACTGTTTGAAAGCTTAGTGAGGAAGTTTTCAC
The DNA here is from genome assembly GCF_963676685.1 of Mytilus edulis. NCBI lineage: Eukaryota > Metazoa > Mollusca > Bivalvia > Mytilida > Mytilidae > Mytilus > Mytilus edulis. The sequence goes on along the minus strand of NC_092353.1, from coordinate 63,876,919 downwards.
TTTTTCAGTGAACATAATAGACTTATGTTCTCCCATGCTCAACTTTGTTTGCATTTTAGAATAAATCTTGACATTTGTACAATTGTTAGTTCACTCAGAAAATCATTGAATATCCTGATTGCGTGATCGACTGGTTAACTATTTCTGAATGAATTATTTCTGTTGTATTAAGTAACTCCACAGGACCAGTCTAATAAATTTTACAAAATGTTGACTTTGAAAGATCAAAATAACCAAAGATTTCAACATTGACATCAATTTTTTTTAATTTAAAGAATATATAGAGGCATATATGAATGAAATGAGATGAAATAAATTGACTGCATTTCCCGACACTCACAAACTTGTTTTACGAACTTGAAAAAAAACAATGATCTTAAAAACGATCAAACACAGGGGTTTGTTACAATTTGCCGGGCTTACATCCATACGAACCCCGAAATTGAGCAAGTCTTTGAAGTATTAATTATCACCTATTCCATCTAATAATTGTTTAGTCAGCAGTAGTGAATTTTACCATTTGAAAACATTTGAGAGGATATGATTAGAAAAACAAACCCCAAGCTGATACGACATGAGAAATTCACTTTCTCCATGTCCAGCTTGGATGAAGCCATTTGAATATTATAAATGAGAAATCATTATGCTTCATTAAAATATTAATTCCTGTCAAACGTTGTAAGGTTAACTGTACACTCTACAGTGGGATACAAAACCAAACACAGAAGCTGACAATGACTTTATTGTTGGTCTTACATGTTCTGCAACATCACCTGTTATAGTGCTAAGAAATCTTCACATAGGCAGTCTGGTACTATAGACCAATCACGGAAAAAGACTTCTTCTTGCTTTTTTTTTTGATACACAGATAGTATGAGGATTATATGAATTTACAATGGAGAAATAAAGACTTCTTCTATATCCAGACAATAACATTAGCAAACAAAGGGGTAACTTCCAAGAGCATGATGAGGACCTCATTACAAGAGAAAACACCAATAGCATAATATAAAAAAAAAACGCATAACAAATTAATTACAAACAAACCGTGCACCGCAACAAAGTTCCTAAGAATTGTTGAAAATTACACACTTAACACAGCGCTATATATCCAAAAATCCTGTGGAGAACACTGCAGTTGTATTACCTAGACACATCTCATTATTTGGCCTTGCCCTTCTGTTGAGGTTGCACTTGCATTTGTTAAGTTTAGCTGGATCATATCTAAATTTATCGCTTAAGTAAACAAAATCATGGTTAAAATTAGGAGTAAGCTTACTTTCTATTTGGACTTCTCTTGAACTGAATTTTAATGTGCGTATTGTTATGCGTTTACTTTTCTACATTGGCTAGAGGTATAGGAGGTGGGTTGAGATCTCATAAACATGTTTAACCCCGCAGCATTTTCGCGCCTGTCCCAAGTCAGGAGCCTCTGGCTTTTGTTAGTCTTGAATTATTTTAATTTTAGTTTATTGTGTATAATTTGGAGTTAAGTATGGCGTTCATTATCATTGAACTAGTATATATATGTTTAGGGGCTAGCTGAAGGAGGCTTCCGGGTGCGGGAATTTCTCGCTTAACATTGAAGACCTGTTGGTGACCTTCTGCTGTTGTTTTTTCTATGGTCAGGTTGTTGTCTCTTTGACACATTCCCCGTTTCCTTTCTCAATTTTATTTTCCAACATTTATATATATGCAAATTTGATATTTTACAGAAATCTAATAACTAAAGCAGAAAATTTGAACAACCTAAGGTTTAGAGAAAGTAATGTAAAGGTAAAGTATAACAAAAAGTGTGGTAATTAAGAATATTAGTATTAACATATACATGGTGATTAGTTTTTTGTTGCATCATTCATATCACAAGATACTTAAATATAAGTATTAACTGAAGAAAAATCCTTCAGTATTTCAAGTTCTTAATCACCATGAACTGAAAAACGTTATTGAAAAGTGACTGGTAGTTGTTTTCATGAAGTATGCCAAGGGAGATAACTCTAATCACATTGAGAGGAGGTCCATTTTAAAGCATTTAAAACTAGTTAAGATTGTTTTTAATTATATTTATTTCGGTATTTAAGACATGTATTTAAATGAGCTAATTTATGTGTATGCCTTCTCTTAATCTTGTTTCTTGGTATATAATTTTGATAAACATTTTTTTCAGCATTTCTTTACAATGATAACATAATTTAAAGAAATCAAAAACTTTTCCAATATAACATTAGCCATAGTCGTGCTTACATCAATTACAGATAACTTTTCATTTTTCCTAAAATCTGGTTATGATGTTGGATGCCATTTCTTTTAACAATAAGTTGTAACCGCATGAATCCCTTTAAGCACACTAAACTTCTTAGTGTATTCTAAGTCATACACCATATATATTACAAATTTGTGAAGAAAATTTTGATTAAAAATAATTTTACTCATCTGTACTCTGTAGATCCTATGTATTGCACAAACACTGCACCTGGACTGAAGACAAACACTGCACCTGGACTGAAGACAAACACTGCACCTGGACTGAAGACAAACACTGCACCTAGACTAAAGACTTTAGACATAATATCCAAGTTAAATGGGACTAGTGACCACTGGAACTAGCTCCTTCAAAAAACATAGTCATTATTGACCTCTATATTGATGTGTTATGATGAAATCATGTTTTTGATAGTTGCATTGATAAATGTTCATGCATTAAAACATTGGATTGACTTTGACCCAAGACTTATTATAGTTTCTCCAGAGTATAAATGAGTTTGTCAATTTTAAGTGTTTAGAAAATTTAATTTTAATATTTACCAATTTGTGAAATTTGATAGCAAGGCTAATGGCTGGTGCACCAAAATAGATTTTCATAATTGGCTGTATTTTCACTGATAAAAAATTCTGAAAAATTGTAACAGCAAATAGCTTCTCTTTAAAGCTGATATAAATTAAGAGCTTTTGTTAAATTTCTTTAATTTATGTTGCCCTCCTTAACGGAAGAAGACACATTCATGGCAGATAGCAAAGTCATAATGTACGTATTTCCTTAAAACTATGTTCATGTTTGTAAACAAAATGGATCATTTTTGTCGAGCCTGCAACTTTTGTAGCAGAAAATTTGACAGGGATATTGATCTGGTGGTGGTGTTAGCTTAATATATTAGAAGGTGGAAGACCTGTATGCTTCATACTTTGTATATAGATGCCTCATGTTGCGAAGTTTCCATTGGTCGCATTGTCTTATGTCCTTGACCTCATTTTCATGGTTCAGCGACTACCTTAAAAAAAAGATTTTTTATTCCCCACCTACGATAGTAGAGGGGCATTATGTTTTCTGGTCTGTGGCTCCGTTCGTCTGTCCGTTCAGGTTAAAGTTTTTGGTCAAGGTAGTTTTCAATGAAGCTGAAGTCCAATCAACTTGAAACTTAGTACACTTGTTGCTTATGATATGATCTTTCGAATTTTAAAGCCAAATTAGACTTTTGACCCCAATTTTACGGTCCACTGAACATAGAAAATGAAAGTGGGAGTTTCAGGTTAAAGTTTTTGGTCAAGGTAGTTTTTGATGAAGCTGTAAGTCCAATCAACTTGAAACTTAGTACACTTGTTGCTTATGATATGATCTTTCTAATTTTAAGCCAAATTAGACTTTTGACCCCAATTTCACGGTCCACTAAACATAGAAAATGAAAGTGGGAGTTTCAGGTTAAAGTTTTTGGTGAAGGTAGTTTTTGATGAAATTGAAGTCCAATCAACTTGAAACTTAGTACAATATGTTCCCTATAGTATAATCTTTCTAATTTTTTATGCCAAATTAGATTATTACCCAGTTTCACGGTCCATGGAACATGGTAAAGGATAGTGCGAGTGGGGCATCCATGTACTTTGGACACATTCTTGTTTAATGATAAAAACTTGTACAATAAAGAAAATTTCAGAGATTTAAAAGTAAGTTTTGTTTTTTCAGTTGAATCAATTTCTTCTATTGTCTTAATTACAAATATGGAGAATTGGTTAAAATGCTTATGATACAGCTATTATGACCGCTCCTTTTTAAACGACTGCCAAAATTAAAAAAAAATTGGTTGTATATTGATATCACTTCGTTGTCAGCATTGTCCAAAGACAGATGGTTTCTGCATAATAACTTATGAATAAGTAAATAGAAATCAATAAAATTTTAACAAAAGGTTTATAACCAGTACAGGAATTGATTTTGGGAGTTTTTGTCTCAATAGTTTAGAAACAAGGGGCCAAAAGGGGTCAAAATAAGTATTTTTCTAGTTTCGAGACAATAATTTGTGTAAGTGTATGGATCTTTTTGAAATTGTGCCACAAGGTTCTATTTAAGAAAGGAAGGTTTGAATTGATTTAGGTGGTTATGGCCCAAACTGCTTAGAATTGGGGGCCAAAAAGGGGTAAAAACAATACTTTTCTAATACTTTGTATAAATTGCAGGTAACACACCAGGATGAGTCGCATGTTAGTATTTGGTCATTAGAATTAGGTCTTTCCACTTTTCGTGGAAAGACCTTTTGTTTTTCTTCTGCCGTCTGAGATGCTTTTGTTGTCTTACAACATATCGAATGGATTTTTTGGCCAATGATGTTGTACAGTAATAGGGTTTCAAAACTCACCCTGTGTGACCGAACACTTATTCTTATAGGAGTTATCTCCCGCGTTCCCTTTTTCTTGTTATCGCTATATCTCTAAAACCGTAAAAGATTTTAGCAAACTGTTTTCACCAAATTGTTCATCTACTCTTGAGAATAATTTGGTTTATTTAGACGAGTGATCGGAAGACATCTTCTGGGAGTTATTTCCCTTTGAAAATTTAATATAGGCGATTTGTTGGATAAATTCATACGTTATAAGTCGTAGAGGCCTACAGTTTTTTGATATGAAGTCCTTGGTCCATTTGAAGGAAATCGAGGTCAAGGTCAAAGGTCAAGGTCATGTTCTAAGTTTTAAATTTTGCTTGTTATCATTATTCCACAGAAACTGTGACAGTAAATGATATATGTTTGCCAAATAACTGTTCACAATAAGGCGCAACTTCAACCTATTTCAGTCAAAGTGTTTTGGCTAACCCTTATAGGAGTTTTCTCCCCTTATGTATTTCAAATCAGTATTTCTCCACAACCATATAAGTGATTGACCTCCGGTCTTCCGTTTTGTGTTCACTGACCTATGACCTTGAAATTGAGATCAAGATCGAAGGTCAACGTCATGTTATAAATTTTGAATTTTGCTTGTTATCGTTATTCAAAAGAAACTGTTACAGTTAATGATATGATTTGTTTGCCAAATTACTGTTTACAAAAAGGCGCAACTTCAACCTATTTCAGTCGAAGTGTTTTGGTTAACCCTTATAGGAGTTTTCTTCCCTTATGTATTTGAAATCAGTATTTCTCCACAACCATACAAATGATTGACCTGGGGTCTTTTGATTTGAGATCACTGACCTATGATCTTGAAATTGAGGTCAAGGTCAAAGGTCAATTGTTCTAGATTTTGACCTTTCCTAAAAATTCTTTTTGGTTTATTATAAAACAAGTAAAGCCTTCTGCATCAACCTATCAATCTTAGTTTTTTATATAATTATCAGTTTGATTTACCACATTACATCAACACGGAGTGACATTTTCTAACATCGTTTTTTAAATTTCATTCTTATTATCGAGGTGGAAAGACCTTCAATTGTTCTCTGAAGAATTGGTTTTTAATTGTACTTGAAACTATGTTAATATTAGTGAGACGATAAAAATCTGTTTTACTGTAACAATAGCTTAGAATTTTATGACAAATTTGGTCTTAAATCAATTTCTTTTATTAAAATTTCGATACGAATGCGGCATTTTTAATTAGAATTGATAGTAATTGTAAATTAAGTGTCGCTGATTTAAAATTTGACATAAAACACATCACATTAATTTCAATAGCCAAAAAATATTCCCCATTTTAAAGTTGATACTAATTTATAATTTCCTTTTGTTACAGATACCCATATATGTTCCACTCCAACGAGAGGGATTTCATGGAAGATAACACACCAGGATGAGTCACATGTTAGTATTTGTTCATTAAAATTGTACTTGAAACTATGTTTTACTGTAACAATAGCTTAGAATTTTATGACAAATTTGGTCTTAAATCAATTTCTTTTATTAAAATTTCGATTCGAATGCGGCATTTTTTAATTAGAATTGATAGTAATTGTAAATTAAGTGTCGCTGATTTAAAATTTGACATAAAACACATCACATTAAATTCAATAGCCAAAAAATATTCCCCATTTTAAAGCTGATACTAATTTATAATTTCCTTTTGTTACAGATACCCATATATGTTCCACTCCAACGAGAGGGATTTCATGGAAGATAACACACCAGCATGAGTCACATGTTAGTATTTGTTCATTAAAATTGTACTTGAAACTATGTTTTACTGTAACAATAGCTTAGAATTTTATGACAAATTTGGTCTTAAATCAATTTCTTTTATTAAAATTTCGATTCGAATGCGGCATTTTTAATTAGAATTGATAGTAATTGTAAATTAAGTGTCGCTGATTTAAAATTTGACATAAAACACATCACATTAATTTCAATAGCCAAAAAATATTCCCCATTTTAAAGCTGATACAAATTTATAATTTCCTTTTGTTACAGATACCCATATATGTTCCACTCCAACGAGAGGGATTTCATGGAAGATAACACACCAGGATGAGTCACATGTTAGTATTTGTTCATTAAAATTGTACTTGAAACTATGTTTTACTGTAACAATAGCTTAGAATTTTATGACAAATTTGGTCTTAAATCAATTTCTTTTATTCAAATTTCGATTCGAATGCGGCATTTTTAATTAGAATTGATAGTAATTGTAAATTAAGTGTCGCTGATTTAAAATTTGACATAAAACACATCACATTAATTTCAATAGCCAAAAAATATTCCCCATTTTAAAGCTGATACTAATTTATAATTTCCTTTTGTTACAGATACCCATATATGTTCCACTCCAACGAGAGGGATTTCATGGAAGATAACGCACCAGGATGAGTCACATGTTAGTATTTGTTCATTAAAATTGTACTTGAAACTATGTTTTACTGTAACAATAGCTTAGAATTTTATGACAAATTTGGTCTTAAATCAATTTCTTTTATTAAAATTTCGATTCGAATGCGGTATTTTTAATTAGAATTGATAGTAATTGTAAATTAAGTGTCGCTGATTTAAAATTTGACATAAAACACATCACATTAATTTCAATAGCCAAAAAATATTCCCCATTTTAAAGTTGATACTAATTTATAATTTCCTTTTGTTACAGATACCCATATATGTTCCACTCCAACGAGAGGGATTTCATGGAAGATAACACACCAGCATGAGTCACATGTTAGTATTTGTTCATTAAAATTGTACTTGAAACTATGTTTTACTGTAACAATAGCTTAGAATTTTATGACAAATTTGGTCTTAAATCAATTTCTTTTATTAAAATTTCGATTCGAATGCAGCATTTTTTAATTAGAATTGATAGTAATTGTAAATTAAGTGTCGCTGATTTAAAATTTGACATAAAACACATCACATTAAATTCAATAGCCAAAAAATATTCCCCATTTTAAAGCTGATACTAATTTATAATTTCCTTTTGTTACAGATACCCATATATGTTCCACTCCAACGAGAGGGATTTCATGGAAGATAACACACCAGGATGAGTCACATGTTAGTATTTGTTCATTAAAATTGTACTTGAAACTATGTTTTACTGTAACAATAGCTTAGAATTTTATGACAAATTTGGTCTTAAATCAATTTCTTTTATTAAAATTTCGATTTGAATGCGGCATTTTTTAATTAGAATTGATAGTAATTGTAAATTAAGTGTCGCTGATTTAAAATTTGACATAAAACACATCACATTAATTTCAATAGCCAAAAAATATTCCCCATTTTAAAGCTGATACTAATTTATAATTTCCTTTTGTTACAGATACCCATATATGTTCCACTCCAACGAGAGGGATTTCATGGAAGATAACACACCAGGATGAGTCACATGTTAGTATTTGTTCATTAAAATTGTACTTGAAACTATGTTTTACTGTAACAATAGCTTAGAATTTTATGACAAATTTGGTCTTAAATCAATTTCTTTTATTAAAATTTCGATTCGAATGCGGCATTTTTAATTAGAATTGATAGTAATTGTAAATTAAGTGTCGCTGATTTAAAATTTGACATAAAACACATCACATTAATTTCAATAGCCAAAAAATATTCCCCATTTTAAAGTTGATACTAATTTATAATTTCCTTTTGTTACAGATACCCATATATGTTCCACTCCAACGAGAGGGATTTCATGGAAGATAACACACCAGGATGAGTCACATGTTAGTATTTGTTCATTAAAATTGTACTTGAAACTATGTTTTACTGTAACAATAGCTTAGAATTTTATGACAAATTTGGTCTTAAATCAATTTCTTTTATTAAAATTTCGATTCGAATGCGGCATTTTTTAATTAGAATTGATAGTAATTGTAAATTAAGTGTCGCTGATTTAAAATTTGACATAAAACACATCACATTAAATTCAATAGCCAAAAAATATTCCCCATTTTAAAGCTGATACTAATTTATAATTTCCTTTTGTTACAGATACCCATATATGTTCCACTCCAACGAGAGGGATTTCATGGAAGATAACACACCAGCATGAGTCACATGTTAGTATTTGTTCATTAAAATTGTACTTGAAACTATGTTTTACTGTAACAATAGCTTAGAATTTTATGACAAATTTGGTCTTAAATCAATTTCTTTTATTCAAATTTCGATTCGAGTGCGGCATTTTTAATTAGAATTGATAGTAATTGTAAATTAAGTGTCGCTGATTTAAAATTTGACATAAAACACATCACATTAATTTCAATAGCCAAAAAATATTCCCCATTTTAAAGCTGATACTAATTTATAATTTCCTTTTGTTACAGATACCCATATATGTTCCACTCCAACGAGAGGGATTTCATGGAAGATAACACACCAGGATGAGTCACATGTTAGTATTTGTTCATTAAAATTGTTCTTGAAACTATGTTTTACTGTAACAATAGCTTAGAATTTTATGACAAATTTGGTCTTAAATCAATTTCTTTTATTAAAATTTCGATTCGAATGCGGTATTTTTAATTAGAATTGATAGTAATTGTAAATTAAGTGTCGCTGATTTAAAATTTGACATAAAACACATCACATTAATTTCAATAGCCAAAAAATATTCCCCATTTTAAAGTTGATACTAATTTATAATTTCCTTTTGTTACAGATACCCATATATGTTCCACTCCAACGAGAGGGATTTCATGGAAGATAACACACCAGCATGAGTCACATGTTAGTATTTGTTCATTAAAATTGTACTTGAAACTATGTTTTACTGTAACAATAGCTTAGAATTTTATGACAAATTTGGTCTTAAATCAATTTCTTTTATTAAAATTTCGATTCGAATGCAGCATTTTTTAATTAGAATTGATAGTAATTGTAAATTAAGTGTCGCTGATTTAAAATTTGACATAAAACACATCACATTAAATTCAATAGCCAAAAAATATTCCCCATTTTAAAGCTGATACTAATTTATAATTTCCTTTTGTTACAGATACCCATATATGTTCCACTCCAACGAGAGGGATTTCATGGAAGATAACACACCAGGATGAGTCACATGTTAGTATTTGTTCATTAAAATTGTACTTGAAACTATGTTTTACTGTAACAATAGCTTAGAATTTTATGACAAATTTGGTCTTAAATCAATTTCTTTTATTAAAATTTCGATTTGAATGCGGCATTTTTTAATTAGAATTGATAGTAATTGTAAATTAAGTGTCGCTGATTTAAAATTTGACATAAAACACATCACATTAATTTCAATAGCCAAAAAATATTCCCCATTTTAAAGCTGATACTAATTTATAATTTCCTTTTGTTACAGATACCCATATATGTTCCACTCCAACGAGAGGGATTTCATGGAAGATAACACACCAGGATGAGTCACATGTTAGTATTTGTTCATTAAAATTGTACTTGAAACTATGTTTTACTGTAACAAAAGCTTAGAATTTTATGACAAATTTGGTCTTAAATCAATTTCTTTTATTAAAATTTCGATTCGAATGCGGCATTTTTAATTAGAATTGATAGTAATTGTAAATTAAGTGTCGCTGATTTAAAATTTGACATAAAACACATCACATTAATTTCAATAGCCAAAAAATATTCCCCATTTTAAAGCTGAAACTAATTTATAATTTCCTTTTGTTACAGATACCCATATATGTTCCACTCCAACGAGAGGGATTTCATGGAAGATAACACACCAGGATGAGTCACATGTTAGTATTTGTTCATTAAAATTGTACTTGAAACTATGTTTTACTGTAACAATAGCTTAGAATTTTATGACAAATTTGGTCTTAAATCAATTTCTTTTATTAAAATTTCGATTCGAATGCGGTATTTTTAATTAGAATTGATAGTAATTGTAAATTAAGTGTCGCTGATTTAAAATTTGACATAAAACACATCACATTAAATTCAATAGCCAAAAAATATTCCCCATTTTAAAGCTGATACTAATTTATAATTTCCTTTTGTTACAGATACCCATATATGTTCCACTCCAACGAGAGGGATTTCATGGAAGATAACACACCAGGATGAGTCACATGTTAGTATTTGTTCATTAAAATTGTACTTGAAACTATGTTTTACTGTAACAATAGCTTAGAATTTTATGACAAATTTGGTCTTAAATCAATTTCTTTTATTAAAATTTCGTTTTGAAAGGCGGCATTTTTTAATTAGAATTGATAGTAATTGTAAATTAAGTGTCGCTGATTTAAAATTTGACATAAAACACATCACATTAATTTCAATAGCCAAAAAATATTCCCCATTTTAAAGTTGATACTAATTTATAATTTCCTTTTGTTACAGATACCCATATATGTTCCACTCCAACGAGAGGGATTTCATGGAAGATAACACACCAGGATGAGTCACATGTTAGTATTTGTTCATTAAAATTGTACTTGAAACTATGTTTTACTGTAACAATAGCTTAGAATTTTATGACAAATTTGGTCTTAAATCAATTTCTTTTATTAAAATTTCGATTCGAATGCGGTATTTTTAATTAGAATTGATAGTAATTGTAAATTAAGTGTCGCTGATTTAAAATTTGACATAAAACACATCACATTAATTTCAATAGCCAAAAAATATTCCCCATTTTAAAGCTGATACTAATTTATAATTTCCTTTTGTTACAGATACCCATATATGTTCCACTCCAACGAGAGGGATTTCATGGAAGATAACACACCAGGATGAGTCACATGTTAGTATTTGTTCATTAAAATTGTACTTGAAACTATGTTTTACTGTAACAATAGCTTAGAATTTTATGACAAATTTGGTCTTAAATCAATTTCTTTTATTAAAATTTCTATTTGAATGCGGCATTTTTTAATTAGAATTGATAGTAATTGTAAATTAAGTGTCGCTGATTTAAAATTTGACATAAAACACATCACATTAATTTCAATAGCCAAAAAATATTCCCCATTTTAAAGCTGATACTAATTTATAATTTCCTTTTGTTACAGATACCCATATATGTTCCACTCCAACGAGAGGGATTTCATGGAAGATAACACACCAGGATGAGTCACATGTTAGTATTTGTTCATTAAAATTGTACTTGAAACTATGTTTTACTGTAACAATAGCTTAGAATTTTATGACAAATTTGGTCTTAAATCAATTTCTTTTATTAAAATTTCGATTCGAATGCGGCATTTTTAATTAGAATTGATAGTAATTGTAAATTAAGTGTCGCTGATTTAAAATTTGACATAAAACACATCACATTAATTTCAATAGCCAAAAAATATTCCCCATTTTAAAGCTGAAACTAATTTATAATTTCCTTTTGTTACAGATACCCATATATGTTCCACTCCAACGAGAGGGATTTCATGGAAGATAACACACCAGGATGAGTCACATGTTAGTATTTGTTCATTAAAATTGTACTTGAAACTATGTTTTACTGTAACAATAGCTTAGAATTTTATGACAAATTTGGTCTTAAATCAATTTCTTTTATTAAAATTTCGATTCGAATGCGGTATTTTTAAATAGAATTGATAGTAATTGTAAATTAAGTGTCGCTGATTTAAAATTTGACATAAAACACATCACATTAAATTCAATAGCCAAAAAATATTCCCCATTTTAAAGCTGATACTAATTTATAATTTCCTTTTGTTACAGATACCCATATATGTTCCACTCCAACGAGAGGGATTTCATGGAAGATAACACACCAGGATGAGTCACATGTTAGTATTTGTTCATTAAAATTGTACTTGAAACTATGTTTTACTGTAACAATAGCTTAGAATTTTATGACAAATTTGGTCTTAAATCAATTTCTTTTATTAAAATTTCGATTCGAATGCGGCATTTTTTAATTAGAATTGATAGTAATTGTAAATTAAGTGTCACTGATTTAAAATTTGACATAAAACACATCACATTAATTTCAATAGCCAAAAAATATTCCACATTTTAAAGCTGATACTAATTTATAATTTCCTTTTGTTACAGATACCCATATATGTTCCACTCCAACGAGAGGGATTTCATGGAAGATAACACACCAGGATGAGTCACATGTTAGTATTTGTTCATTAAAATTGTTCTTGAAACTATGTTTTACTGTAACAATAGCTTAGAATTTTATGACAAATTTGGTCTTAAATCAATTTCTTTTATTAAAATTTCGATTCGAATGCGGTATTTTTAATTAGAATTGATAGTAATTGTAAATTAAGTGTCGCTGATTTAAAATTTGACATAAAACACATCACATTAATTTCAATAGCCAAAAAATATTCCCCATTTTAAAGTTGATACTAATTTATAATTTCCTTTTGTTACAGATACCCATATATGTTCCACTCCAACGAGAGGGATTTCATGGAAGATAACACACCAGCATGAGTCACATGTTAGTATTTGTTCATTAAAATTGTACTTGAAACTATGTTTTACTGTAACAATAGCTTAGAATTTTATGACAAATTTGGTCTTAAATCAATTTCTTTTATTAAAATTTCGATTCGAATGCGGTATTTTCAATTAGAATTGATAGTAATTGTAAATTAAGTGTCGCTGATTTAAAATTTGACATAAAACACATCACATTAAATTCAATAGCCAAAAAATATTCCCCATTTTAAAGCTGATACTAATTTATAATTTCCTTTTGTTACAGATACCCATATATGTTACACTCCAACGAGAGGGATTTCATGGAAGATAACACACCAGGATGAGTCACATGTTAGTATTTGTTCATTAAAATTGTACTTGAAACTATGTTTTACTGTAACAATAGCTTAGAATTTTATGACAAATTTGGTCTTAAATCAATTTCTTTTATTAAAATTTCGATTCGAATGCGGCATTTTTTAATTAGAATTGATAGTAATTGTAAATTAAGTGTCACTGATTTAAAATTTGACATAAAACACATCACATTAATTTCAATAGCCAAAAAATATTCCCCATTTTAAAGCTGATACTAATTTATAATTTCCTTTTGTTATAGATACCCATATATGTTCCACTCCAACGAGAGGGATTTCATGGAAGATAACACACCAGGATGAGTCACATGTTAGTATTTGTTCATTAAAATTGTTCTTGAAACTATGTTTTACTGTAACAATAGCTTAGAATTTTATGACAAATTTGGTCTTAAATCAATTTCTTTTATTAAAATTTCGATTCGAATGCGGTATTTTTAATTAGAATTGATAGTAATTGTAAATTAAGTGTCGCTGATTTAAAATTTGACATAAAACACATCACATTAATTTCAATAGCCAAAAAATATTCCCCATTTTAAAGTTGATACTAATTTATAATTTCCTTTTGTTACAGATACCCATATATGTTCCACTCCAACGAGAGGGATTTCATGGAAGATAACACACCAGGATGAGTCACATGTTAGTATTTGTTCATTAAAATTGTACTTGAAACTATGTTTTACTGTAACAATAGCTTAGAATTTTATGACAAATTTGGTCTTAAATCAATTTCTTTTATTAAAATTTCGATTCGAATAAGGTATTTTTAATTAGAATTGATAGTAATTGTAAATTAAGTGTCGCTGATTTAAAATTTGACATAAAACACATCACATTAATTTCAATAGCCAAAAAATATTCCCCATTTTAAAGTTGATACTAATTTATAATTTCCTTTTGTTACAGATACCCATATATGTTCCACTCCAACGAGAGGGATTTCATGGAAGATAACACACCAGCATGAGTCACATGTTAGTATTTGTTCATTAAAATTGTACTTGAAACTATGTTTTACTGTAACAATAGCTTAGAATTTTATGACAAATTTGGTCTTAAATCAATTTCTTTTATTAAAATTTCAATTCGAATGCGGTATTTTCAATTAGAATTGATAGTAATTGTAAATTAAGTGTCGCTGATTTAAAATTTGACATAAAACACATCACATTAAATTCAATAGCCAAAAAATATTCCCCATTTTAAAGCTGATACTAATTTATAATTTCCTTTTGTTACAGATACCCATATATGTTACACTCCAACGAGAGGGATTTCATGGAAGATAACACACCAGGATGAGTCACATGTTAGTATTTGTTCATTAAAATTGTACTTGAAACTATGTTTTACTGTAACAATAGCTTAGAATTTTATGACAAATTTGGTCTTAAATCAATTTCTTTTATTAAAATTTCGATTCGAATGCGGCATTTTTTAATTAGAATTGATAGTAATTGTAAATTAAGTGTCACTGATTTAAAATTTGACATAAAACACATCACATTAATTTCAATAGCCAAAAAATATTCCCCATTTTAAAGCTGATACTAATTTATAATTTCCTTTTGTTATAGATACCCATATATGTTCCACTCCAACGAGAGGGATTTCATGGAAGATAACACACCAGGATGAGTCACATGTTAGTATTTGTTCATTAAAATTGTTCTTGAAACTATGTTTTACTGTAACAATAGCTTAGAATTTTATGACAAATTTGGTCTTAAATCAATTTCTTTTATTAAAATTTCGATTCGAATGCGGTATTTTTAATTAGAATTGATAGTAATTGTAAATTAAGTGTCGCTGATTTAAAATTTGACATAAAACACATCACATTAATTTCAATAGCCAAAAAATATTCCCCATTTTAAAGTTGATACTAATTTATAATTTCCTTTTGTTACAGATACCCATATATGTTCCACTCCAACGAGAGGGATTTCATGGAAGATAACACACCAGGATGAGTCACATGTTAGTATTTGTTCATTAAAATTGTACTTGAAACTATGTTTTACTGTAACAATAGCTTAGAATTTTATGACAAATTTGGTCTTAAATCAATTTCTTTTATTAAAATTTCGATTTGAAAGGCGGCATTTTTTAATTAGAATTGATAGTAATTGTAAATTAAGTGTCGCTGATTTAAAATTTGACATAAAACACATCACATTAAATTCAATAGCCAAAAAATATTCCCCATTTTAAAGCTGATACTAATTTATAATTTCCTTTTGTTACAGATACCCATATATGTTCCACTCCAACGAGAGGGATTTCATGGAAGATAACACACCAGGATGAGTCACATGTTAGTATTTGTTCATTAAAATTGTACTTGAAACTATGTTTTACTGTAACAATAGCTTAGAATTTTATGACAAATTTGGTCTTAAATCAATTTCTTTTATTAAAATTTCGATTCGAATGCGGCATTTTTTAATAAGAATTGATAGTAATTGTAAATTAAGTGTCACTGATTTAAAATTTGACATAAAACACATCACATTAATTTCAATAGCCAAAAAATATTACCCTTTTAAAGTTGATACTAATTTATAATTTCCTTTTGTTACAGATACCCATATATGTTCCACTCCAACGAGAGGGATTTCATGGAAGATAACACACCAGGATGAGTCACATGTTAGTATTTGTTCATTAAAATTGTACTTGAAACTATGTTTTACTGTAACAATAGCTTAGAATTTTATGACAAATTTGGTCTTAAATCAATTTCTTTTATTAAAATTTCGATTCGAAAGGCGGCATTTTTTAATTAGAATTGATAGTAATTGTAAATTAAGTGTCGCTGATTTAAAATTTGACATAAAACACATCACATTAAATTCAATAGCCAAAAAATATTCCCCATTTTAAAGCTGATACTAATTTATAATTTCCTTTTGTTACAGATACCCATATATGTTCCACTCCAACGAGAGGGATTTCATGGAAGATAACACACCAGCATGAGTCACATGTTAGTATTTGTTCATTAAAATTGTACTTGAAACTATGTTTTACTGTAACAATAGCTTAGAATTTTATGACAAATTTGGTCTTAAATCAATTTCTTTTATTAAAATTTCGATTCGAATGCGGCATTTTTTAATAAGAATTGATAGTAGTTGTAAATTAAGTGTCACTGATTTAAAATTTGACATAAAACACATCACATTAATTTCAATAGCCAAAAAATATTACCCATTTTAAAGTTGATACTAATTTATAATTTCCTTTTGTTACAGATACCCATATATGTTCCACTCCAACGAGAGGGATTTCATGGAAGATAACACACCAGCATGAGTCACATGTTAGTATTTGTTCATTAAAATTGTACTTGAAACTATGTTTTACTGTAACAATAGCTTAGAATTTTATGACAAATTTGGTCTTAAATCAATTTCTTTTATTAAAATTTCGATTCGAATGTGGCATTTTTTAATTAGAATTGATAGTAATTGTAAATTAAGTGTCACTGATTTAAAATTTGACATAAAACACATCACATTAATTTCAATAGCCAAAAAATATTCCCCATTTTAAAGCTGATACTAATTTATAATTTCCTTTTGTTATAGATACCCATATATGTTCCACTCCAACGAGAGGGATTTCATGGAAGATAACACACCAGGATGAGTCACATGTTAGTATTTGTTCATTAAAATTGTTCTTGAAACTATGTTTTACTGTAACAATAGCTTAGAATTTTATGACAAATTTGGTCTTAAATCAATTTCTTTTATTAAAATTTCGATTCGAATGCGGTATTTTTAATTAGAATTGATAGTAATTGTAAATTAAGTGTCGCTGATTTAAAATTTGACATAAAACACATCACATTAATTTCAATAGCCAAAAAATATTCCCCATTTTAAAGTTGATACTAATTTATAATTTCCTTTTGTTACAGATACCCATATATGTTCCACTCCAACGAGAGGGATTTCATGGAAGATAACACACCAGGATGAGTCACATGTTAGTATTTGTTCATTAAAATTGTACTTGAAACTATGTTTTACTGTAACAATAGCTTAGAATTTTATGACAAATTTGGTCTTAAATCAATTTCTTTTATTAAAATTTCGATTCGAAAGGCGGCATTTTTTAATTAGAATTGATAGTAATTGTAAATTAAGTGTCGCTGATTTAAAATTTGACATAAAACACATCACATTAAATTCAATAGCCAAAAAATATTCCCCATTTTAAAGCTGATACTAATTTATAATTTCCTTTTGTTACAGATACCCATATATGTTCCACTCCAACGAGAGGGATTTCATGGAAGATAACACACCAGGATGAGTCACATGTTAGTATTTGTTCATTAAAATTGTACTTGAAACTATGTTTTACTGTAACAATAGCTTAGAATTTTATGACAAATTTGGTCTTAAATCAATTTCTTTTATTAAAATTTCGATTCGAATGCGGCATTTTTTAATAAGAATTGATAGTAATTGTAAATTAAGTGTCACTGATTTAAAATTTGACATAAAACACATCACATTAATTTCAATAGCCAAAAAATATTACCCTTTTAAAGTTGATACTAATTTATAATTTCCTTTTGTTACAGATACCCATATATGTTCCACTCCAACGAGAGGGATTTCATGGAAGATAACACACCAGGATGAGTCACATGTTAGTATTTGTTCATTAAAATTGTACTTGAAACTATGTTTTACTGTAACAATAGCTTAGAATTTTATGACAAATTTGGTCTTAAATCAATTTCTTTTATTAAAATTTCAATTCGAAAGGCGGCATTTTTTAATTAGAATTGATAGTAATTGTAAATTAAGTGTCGCTGATTTAAAATTTGACATAAAACACATCACATTAAATTCAATAGCCAAAAAATATTCCCCATTTTAAAGCTGATACTAATTTATAATTTCCTTTTGTTACAGATACCCATATATGTTCCACTCCAACGAGAGGGATTTCATGGAAGATAACACACCAGCATGAGTCACATGTTAGTATTTGTTCATTAAAATTGTACTTGAAACTATGTTTTACTGTAACAATAGCTTAGAATTTTATGACAAATTTGGTCTTAAATCAATTTCTTTTATTAAAATTTCGATTCGAATGCGGCATTTTTTAATAAGAATTGATAGTAGTTGTAAATTAAGTGTCACTGATTTAAAATTTGACATAAAACACATCACATTAATTTCAATAGCCAAAAAATATTACCCATTTTAAAGTTGATACTAATTTATAATTTCCTTTTGTTACAGATACCCATATATGTTCCACTCCAACGAGAGGGATTTCATGGAAGATAACACACCAGGATGAGTCACATGTTAGTATTTGTTCATTAAAATTGTACTTGAAACTATGTTTTACTGTAACAATAGCTTAGAATTTTATGACAAATTTGGTCTTAAATCAATTTCTTTTATTAAAATTTTGATTCGAATGCGGCATTTTTTAATTAGAATTGATAGTAATTGTAAATTAAGTGTCACTGATTTTAAATTTGACATAAAACACATCACATTAATTTCAATAGCCAAAAAATATTCCCCATTTTAAAGCTGATACTAATTTATAATTTCCTTTTGTTATAGATACCCATATATGTTCCACTCCAACGAGAGGGATTTCATGGAAGATAACACACCAGGATGAGTCACATGTTAGTATTTGTTCATTAAAATTGTTCTTGAAACTATGTTTTACTGTAACAATAGCTTAGAATTTTATGACAAATTTGGTCTTAAATCAATTTCTTTTATTAAAATTTCGATTCGAATGCGGTATTTTTAATTAGAATTGATAGTAATTGTAAATTAAGTGTCGCTGATTTAAAATTTGACATAAAACACATCACATTAATTTCAATAGCCAAAAAATATTCCCCATTTTAAAGTTGATACTAATTTATAATTTCCTTTTGTTACAGATACCCATATATGTTCCACTCCAACGAGAGGGATTTCATGGAAGATAACACACCAGCATGAGTCACATGTTAGTATTTGTTCATTAAAATTGTACTTGAAACTATGTTTTACTGTAACAATAGCTTAGAATTTTATGACAAATTTGGTCTTAAATCAATTTCTTTTATTAAAATTTCGATTCGAATGCAGCATTTTTTAATTAGAATTGATAGTAATTGTAAATTAAGTGTCGCTGATTTAAAATTTGACATAAAACACATCACATTAAATTCAATAGCCAAAAAATATTCCCCATTTTAAAGCTGATACTAATTTATAATTTCCTTTTGTTACAGATACCCATATATGTTCCACTCCAACGAGAGGGATTTCATGGAAGATAACACACCAGGATGAGTCACATGTTAGTATTTGTTCATTAAAATTGTACTTGAAACTATGTTTTACTGTAACAATAGCTTAGAATTTTATGACAAATTTGGTCTTAAATCAATTTCTTTTATTAAAATTTCGATTTGAATGCGGCATTTTTTAATTAGAATTGATAGTAATTGTAAATTAAGTGTCGCTGATTTAAAATTTGACATAAAACACATCACATTAATTTCAATAGCCAAAAAATATTCCCCATTTTAAAGCTGATACTAATTTATAATTTCCTTTTGTTACAGATACCCATATATGTTCCACTCCAATGAGAGGGATTTCATGGAAGATAACACACCAGGATGAGTCACATGTTAGTATTTGTTCATTAAAATTGTACTTGAAACTATGTTTTACTGTAACAATAGCTTAGAATTTTATGACAAATTTGGTCTTAAATCAATTTCTTTTATTAAAATTTCGATTCGAATGCGGCATTTTTAATTAGAATTGATAGTAATTGTAAATTAAGTGTCGCTGATTTAAAATTTGACATAAAACACATCACATTAATTTCAATAGCCAAAAAATATTCCCCATTTTAAAGCTGAAACTAATTTATAATTTCCTTTTGTTACAGATACCCATATATGTTCCACTCCAACGAGAGGGATTTCATGGAAGATAACACACCAGGATGAGTCACATGTTAGTATTTGTTCATTAAAATTGTACTTGAAACTATGTTTTACTGTAACAATAGCTTAGAATTTTATGACAAATTTGGTCTTAAATCAATTTCTTTTATTAAAATTTCGATTCGAATGCGGTATTTTTAATTAGAATTGATAGTAATTGTAAATTAAGTGTCGCTGATTTAAAATTTGACATAAAACACATCACATTAAATTCAATAGCCAAAAAATATTCCCCATTTTAAAGCTGATACTAATTTATAATTTCCTTTTGTTACAGATACCCATATATGTTCCACTCCAACGAGAGGGATTTCATGGAAGATAACACACCAGGATGAGTCACATGTTAGTATTTGTTCATTAAAATTGTACTTGAAACTATGTTTTACTGTAACAATAGCTTAGAATTTTATGACAAATTTGGTCTTAAATCAATTTCTTTTATTAAAATTTCGTTTTGAAAGGCGGCATTTTTTAATTAGAATTGATAGTAATTGTAAATTAAGTGTCGCTGATTTAAAATTTGACATAAAACACATCACATTAATTTCAATAGCCAAAAAATATTCCCCATTTTAAAGTTGATACTAATTTATAATTTCCTTTTGTTACAGAT
Organism: Mytilus edulis; assembly: GCF_963676685.1. Taxonomy (NCBI): domain Eukaryota; kingdom Metazoa; phylum Mollusca; class Bivalvia; order Mytilida; family Mytilidae; genus Mytilus; species Mytilus edulis. Next base: position 63,855,823 of record NC_092353.1, on the reverse strand, counting down.
ACCCATATATGTTCCACTCCAACGAGAGGGATTTCATGGAAGATAACACACCAGGATGAGTCACATGTTAGTATTTGTTCATTAAAATTGTACTTGAAACTATGTTTTACTGTAACAATAGCTTAGAATTTTATGACAAATTTGGTCTTAAATCAATTTCTTTTATTAAAATTTCGATTCGAATGCGGTATTTTTAATTAGAATTGATAGTAATTGTAAATTAAGTGTCGCTGATTTAAAATTTGACATAAAACACATCACATTAATTTCAATAGCCAAAAAATATTCCCCATTTTAAAGCTGATACTAATTTATAATTTCCTTTTGTTACAGATACCCATATATGTTCCACTCCAACGAGAGGGATTTCATGGAAGATAACACACCAGGATGAGTCACATGTTAGTATTTGTTCATTAAAATTGTACTTGAAACTATGTTTTACTGTAACAATAGCTTAGAATTTTATGACAAATTTGGTCTTAAATCAATTTCTTTTATTAAAATTTCTATTTGAATGCGGCATTTTTTAATTAGAATTGATAGTAATTGTAAATTAAGTGTCGCTGATTTAAAATTTGACATAAAACACATCACATTAATTTCAATAGCCAAAAAATATTCCCCATTTTAAAGCTGATACTAATTTATAATTTCCTTTTGTTACAGATACCCATATATGTTCCACTCCAACGAGAGGGATTTCATGGAAGATAACACACCAGGATGAGTCACATGTTAATATTTGTTCATTAAAATTGTACTTGAAACTATGTTTTACTGTAACAATAGCTTAGAATTTTATGACAAATTTGGTCTTAAATCAATTTCTTTTATTAAAATTTCGATTCGAATGCGGCATTTTTAATTAGAATTGATAGTAATTGTAAATTAAGTGTCGCTGATTTAAAATTTGACATAAAACACATCACATTAATTTCAATAGCCAAAAAATATTCCCCATTTTAAAGCTGAAACTAATTTATAATTTCCTTTTGTTACAGATACCCATATATGTTCCACTCCAACGAGAGGGATTTCATGGAAGATAACACACCAGGATGAGTCACATGTTAGTATTTGTTCATTAAAATTGTACTTGAAACTATGTTTTACTGTAACAATAGCTTAGAATTTTATGACAAATTTGGTCTTAAATCAATTTCTTTTATTAAAATTTCGATTCGAATGCGGTATTTTTAAATAGAATTGATAGTAATTGTAAATTAAGTGTCGCTGATTTAAAATTTGACATAAAACACATCACATTAAATTCAATAGCCAAAAAATATTCCCCATTTTAAAGCTGATACTAATTTATAATTTCCTTTTGTTACAGATACCCATATATGTTCCACTCCAACGAGAGGGATTTCATGGAAGATAACACACCAGGATGAGTCACATGTTAGTATTTGTTCATTAAAATTGTACTTGAAACTATGTTTTACTGTAACAATAGCTTAGAATTTTATGACAAATTTGGTCTTAAATCAATTTCTTTTATTAAAATTTCGATTCGAATGCGGCATTTTTTAATTAGAATTGATAGTAATTGTAAATTAAGTGTCACTGATTTAAAATTTGACATAAAACACATCACATTAATTTCAATAGCCAAAAAATATTCCACATTTTAAAGCTGATACTAATTTATAATTTCCTTTTGTTACAGATACCCATATATGTTCCACTCCAACGAGAGGGATTTCATGGAAGATAACACACCAGGATGAGTCACATGTTAGTATTTGTTCATTAAAATTGTTCTTGAAACTATGTTTTACTGTAACAATAGCTTAGAATTTTATGACAAATTTGGTCTTAAATCAATTTCTTTTATTAAAATTTCGATTCGAATGCGGTATTTTTAATTAGAATTGATAGTAATTGTAAATTAAGTGTCGCTGATTTAAAATTTGACATAAAACACATCACATTAATTTCAATAGCCAAAAAATATTCCCCATTTTAAAGTTGATACTAATTTATAATTTCCTTTTGTTACAGATACCCATATATGTTCCACTCCAACGAGAGGGATTTCATGGAAGATAACACACCAGCATGAGTCACATGTTAGTATTTGTTCATTAAAATTGTACTTGAAACTATGTTTTACTGTAACAATAGCTTAGAATTTTATGACAAATTTGGTCTTAAATCAATTTCTTTTATTAAAATTTCGATTCGAATGCGGTATTTTCAATTAGAATTGATAGTAATTGTAAATTAAGTGTCGCTGATTTAAAATTTGACATAAAACACATCACATTAAATTCAATAGCCAAAAAATATTCCCCATTTTAAAGCTGATACTAATTTATAATTTCCTTTTGTTACAGATACCCATATATGTTACACTCCAACGAGAGGGATTTCATGGAAGATAACACACCAGGATGAGTCACATGTTAGTATTTGTTCATTAAAATTGTACTTGAAACTATGTTTTACTGTAACAATAGCTTAGAATTTTATGACAAATTTGGTCTTAAATCAATTTCTTTTATTAAAATTTCGATTCGAATGCGGCATTTTTTAATTAGAATTGATAGTAATTGTAAATTAAGTGTCACTGATTTAAAATTTGACATAAAACACATCACATTAATTTCAATAGCCAAAAAATATTCCCCATTTTAAAGCTGATACTAATTTATAATTTCCTTTTGTTATAGATACCCATATATGTTCCACTCCAACGAGAGGGATTTCATGGAAGATAACACACCAGGATGAGTCACATGTTAGTATTTGTTCATTAAAATTGTTCTTGAAACTGTTTTACTGTAACAATAGCTTAGAATTTTATGACAAATTTGGTCTTAAATCAATTTCTTTTATTAAAATTTCGATTCGAATGCGGTATTTTTAATTAGAATTGATAGTAATTGTAAATTAAGTGTCGCTGATTTAAAATTTGACATAAAACACATCACATTAATTTCAATAGCCAAAAAATATTCCCCATTTTAAAGTTGATACTAATTTATAATTTCCTTTTGTTACAGATACCCATATATGTTCCACTCCAACGAGAGGGATTTCATGGAAGATAACACACCAGGATGAGTCACATGTTAGTATTTGTTCATTAAAATTGTACTTGAAACTATGTTTTACTGTAACAATAGCTTAGAATTTTATGACAAATTTGGTCTTAAATCAATTTCTTTTATTAAAATTTCGATTCGAAAGGCGGCATTTTTTAATTAGAATTGATAGTAATTGTAAATTAAGTGTCGCTGATTTAAAATTTGACATAAAACACATCACATTAAATTCAATAGCCAAAAAATATTCCCCATTTTAAAGCTGATACTAATTTATAATTTCCTTTTGTTACAGATACCCATATATGTTCCACTCCAACGAGAGGGATTTCATGGAAGATAACACACCAGGATGAGTCACATGTTAGTATTTGTTCATTAAAATTGTACTTGAAACTATGTTTTACTGTAACAATAGCTTAGAATTTTATGACAAATTTGGTCTTAAATCAATTTCTTTTATTAAAATTTCGATTCGAATGCGGCATTTTTTAATAAGAATTGATAGTAATTGTAAATTAAGTGTCACTGATTTAAAATTTGACATAAAACACATCACATTAATTTCAATAGCCAAAAAATATTACCCTTTTAAAGTTGATACTAATTTATAATTTCCTTTTGTTACAGATACCCATATATGTTCCACTCCAACGAGAGGGATTTCATGGAAGATAACACACCAGGATGAGTCACATGTTAGTATTTGTTCATTAAAATTGTACTTGAAACTATGTTTTACTGTAACAATAGCTTAGAATTTTATGACAAATTTGGTCTTAAATCAATTTCTTTTATTAAAATTTCGATTCGAAAGGCGGCATTTTTTAATTAGAATTGATAGTAATTGTAAATTAAGTGTCGCTGATTTAAAATTTGACATAAAACACATCACATTAAATTCAATAGCCAAAAAATATTCCCCATTTTAAAGCTGATACTAATTTATAATTTCCTTTTGTTACAGATACCCATATATGTTCCACTCCAACGAGAGGGATTTCATGGAAGATAACACACCAGCATGAGTCACATGTTAGTATTTGTTCATTAAAATTGTACTTGAAACTATGTTTTACTGTAACAATAGCTTAGAATTTTATGACAAATTTGGTCTTAAATCAATTTCTTTTATTAAAATTTCGATTCGAATGCGGCATTTTTTAATAAGAATTGATAGTAGTTGTAAATTAAGTGTCACTGATTTAAAATTTGACATAAAACACATCACATTAATTTCAATAGCCAAAAAATATTACCCATTTTAAAGTTGATACTAATTTATAATTTCCTTTTGTTACAGATACCCATATATGTTCCACTCCAACGAGAGGGATTTCATGGAAGATAACACACCAGCATGAGTCACATGTTAGTATTTGTTCATTAAAATTGTACTTGAAACTATGTTTTACTGTAACAATAGCTTAGAATTTTATGACAAATTTGGTCTTAAATCAATTTCTTTTATTAAAATTTCGATTCGAATGCGGCATTTTTTAATTAGAATTGATAGTAATTGTAAATTAAGTGTCACTGATTTAAAATTTGACATAAAACACATCACATTAATTTCAATAGCCAAAAAATATTCCCCATTTTAAAGCTGATACTAATTTATAATTTCCTTTTGTTATAGATACCCATATATGTTCCACTCCAACGAGAGGGATTTCATGGAAGATAACACACCAGGATGAGTCACATGTTAGTATTTGTTCATTAAAATTGTTCTTGAAACTATGTTTTACTGTAACAATAGCTTAGAATTTTATGACAAATTTGGTCTTAAATCAATTTCTTTTATTAAAATTTCGATTCGAATGCGGTATTTTTAATTAGAATTGATAGTAATTGTAAATTAAGTGTCGCTGATTTAAAATTTGACATAAAACACATCACATTAATTTCAATAGCCAAAAAATATTCCCCATTTTAAAGTTGATACTAATTTATAATTTCCTTTTGTTACAGATACCCATATATGTTCCACTCCAACGAGAGGGATTTCATGGAAGATAACACACCAGGATGAGTCACATGTTAGTATTTGTTCATTAAAATTGTACTTGAAACTATGTTTTACTGTAACAATAGCTTAGAATTTTATGACAAATTTGGTCTTAAATCAATTTCTTTTATTAAAATTTCGATTCGAAAGGCGGCATTTTTTAATTAGAATTGATAGTAATTGTAAATTAAGTGTCGCTGATTTAAAATTTGACATAAAACACATCACATTAAATTCAATAGCCAAAAAATATTCCCCATTTTAAAGCTGATACTAATTTATAATTTCCTTTTGTTACAGATACCCATATATGTTCCACTCCAACGAGAGGGATTTCATGGAAGATAACACACCAGGATGAGTCACATGTTAGTATTTGTTCATTAAAATTGTACTTGAAACTATGTTTTACTGTAACAATAGCTTAGAATTTTATGACAAATTTGGTCTTAAATCAATTTCTTTTATTAAAATTTCGATTCGAATGCGGCATTTTTTAATAAGAATTGATAGTAATTGTAAATTAAGTGTCACTGATTTAAAATTTGACATAAAACACATCACATTAATTTCAATAGCCAAAAAATATTACCCTTTTAAAGTTGATACTAATTTATAATTTCCTTTTGTTACAGATACCCATATATGTTCCACTCCAACGAGAGGGATTTCATGGAAGATAACACACCAGGATGAGTCACATGTTAGTATTTGTTCATTAAAATTGTACTTGAAACTATGTTTTACTGTAACAATAGCTTAGAATTTTATGACAAATTTGGTCTTAAATCAATTTCTTTTATTAAAATTTCGATTCGAAAGGCGGCATTTTTTAATTAGAATTGATAGTAATTGTAAATTAAGTGTCGCTGATTTAAAATTTGACATAAAACACATCACATTAAATTCAATAGCCAAAAAATATTCCCCATTTTAAAGCTGATACTAATTTATAATTTCCTTTTGTTACAGATACCCATATATGTTCCACTCCAACGAGAGGGATTTCATGGAAGATAACACACCAGCATGAGTCACATGTTAGTATTTGTTCATTAAAATTGTACTTGAAACTATGTTTTACTGTAACAATAGCTTAGAATTTTATGACAAATTTGGTCTTAAATCAATTTCTTTTATTAAAATTTCGATTCGAATGCGGCATTTTTTAATAAGAATTGATAGTAGTTGTAAATTAAGTGTCACTGATTTAAAATTTGACATAAAACACATCACATTAATTTCAATAGCCAAAAAATATTACCCATTTTAAAGTTGATACTAATTTATAATTTCCTTTTGTTACAGATACCCATATATGTTCCACTCCAACGAGAGGGATTTCATGGAAGATAACACACCAGCATGAGTCACATGTTAGTATTTGTTCATTAAAATTGTACTTGAAACTATGTTTTACTGTAACAATAGCTTAGAATTTTATGACAAATTTGGTCTTAAATCAATTTCTTTTATTAAAATTTCGATTCGAATGCGGTATTTTTAATTAGAATTGATAGTAATTGTAAATTAAGTGTCGCTGATTTAAAATTTGACATAAAACACATCACATTAAATTCAATAGCCAAAAAATATTCCCCATTTTAAAGCTGATACTAATTTATAATTTCCTTTTGTTACAGATACCCATATATGTTACACTCCAACGAGAGGGATTTCATGGAAGATAACACACCAGGATGAGTCACATGTTAGTATTTGTTCATTAAAATTGTACTTGAAACTATGTTTTACTGTAACAATAGCTTAGAATTTTATGACAAATTTGGTCTTAAATCAATTTCTTTTATTAAAATTTTGATTCGAATGCGGCATTTTTTAATTAGAATTGATAGTAATTGTAAATTAAGTGTCACTGATTTTAAATTTGACATAAAACACATCACATTAATTTCAATAGCCAAAAAATATTCCCCATTTTAAAGCTGATACTAATTTATAATTTCTTTTTGTTATAGATACCCATATATGTTCCACTCCAACGAGAGGGATTTCATGGAAGATAACACACCAGGATGAGTCACATGTTAGTATTTGTTCATTAAAATTGTTCTTGAAACTATGTTGTACTGTAACAATAGCTTAGAATTTTATGACAAATTTGGTCTTAAATCAATTTCTTTTATTAAAATTTCGATTCGAATGCGGTATTTTTAATTAGAATTGATAGTAATTGTAAATTAAGTGTCGCTGATTTAAAATTTGACATAAAACACATCACATTAATTTCAATAGCCAAAAAATATTCCCCATTTTAAAGTTGATACTAATTTATAATTTCCTTTTGTTACAGATACCCATATATGTTCCACTCCAACGAGAGGGATTTCATGGAAGATAACACACCAGGATGAGTCACATGTTAGTATTTGTTCATTAAAATTGTACTTGAAACTATGTTTTACTGTAACAATAGCTTAGAATTTTATGACAAATTTGGTCTTAAATCAATTTCTTTTATTAAAATTTCGATTCGAAAGGCGGCATTTTTTAATTAGAATTGATAGTAATTGTAAATTAAGTGTCGCTGATTTAAAATTTGACATAAAACACATCACATTAAATTCAATAGCCAAAAAATATTCCCCATTTTAAAGCTGATACTAATTTATAATTTCCTTTTGTTACAGATACCCATATATGTTCCACTCCAACGAGAGGGATTTCATGGAAGATAACACACCAGGATGAGTCACATGTTAGTATTTGTTCATTAAAATTGTACTTGAAACTATGTTTTACTGTAACAATAGCTTAGAATTTTATGACAAATTTGGTCTTAAATCAATTTCTTTTATTAAAATTTCGATTCGAAAGGCGGCATTTTTTAATTAGAATTGATAGTAATTGTAAATTAAGTGTCGCTGATTTAAAATTTGACATAAAACACATCACATTAAATTCAATAGCCAAAAAATATTCCCCATTTTAAAGCTGATACTAATTTATAATTTCCTTTTGTTACAGATACCCATATATGTTCCACTCCAACGAGAGGGATTTCATGGAAGATAACACACCAGGATGAGTCACATGTTAGTATTTGTTCATTAAAATTGTACTTGAAACTATGTTTTACTGTAACAATAGCTTAGAATTTTATGACAAATTTGGTCTTAAATCAATTTCTTTTATTAAAATTTCGATTCGAATGCGGCATTTTTTAATAAGAATTGATAGTAATTGTAAATTAAGTGTCACTGATTTAAAATTTGACATAAAACACATCACATTAATTTCAATAGCCAAAAAATATTACCCTTTTAAAGTTGATACTAATTAATAATTTCCTTTTGTTACAGATACCCATATATGTTCCACTCCAACGAGAGGGATTTCATGGAAGATAACACACCAGGATGAGTCACATGTTAGTATTTGTTCATTAAAATTGTACTTGAAACTATGTTTTACTGTAACAATAGCTTAGAATTTTATGACAAATTTGGTCTTAAATCAATTTCTTTTATTAAAATTTCGATTCGAAAGGCGGCATTTTTTAATTAGAATTGATAGTAATTGTAAATTAAGTGTCGCTGATTTAAAATTTGACATAAAACACATCACATTAAATTCAATAGCCAAAAAATATTCCCCATTTTAAAGCTGATACTAATTTATAATTTCCTTTTGTTACAGATACCCATATATGTTCCACTCCAACGAGAGGGATTTCATGGAAGATAACACACCAGCATGAGTCACATGTTAGTATTTGTTCATTAAAATTGTACTTGAAACTATGTTTTACTGTAACAATAGCTTAGAATTTTATGACAAATTTGGTCTTAAATCAATTTCTTTTATTAAAATTTCGATTCGAATGCGGCATTTTTTAATAAGAATTGATAGTAGTTGTAAATTAAGTGTCACTGATTTAAAATTTGACATAAAACACATCACATTAATTTCAATAGCCAAAAATTATTACCCATTTTAAAGTTGATACTAATTTATAATTTCCTTTTGTTACAGATACCCATATATGTTCCACTCCAACGAGAGGGATTTCATGGAAGATAACACACCAGCATGAGTCACATGTTAGTATTTGTTCATTAAAATTGTACTTGAAACTATGTTTTACTGTAACAATAGCTTAGAATTTTATGACAAATTTGGTCTTAAATCAATTTCTTTTATTAAAATTTCGATTCGAATGCGGTATTTTTAATTAGAATTGATAGTAATTGTAAATTAAGTGTCGCTGATTTAAAATTTGACATAAAACACATCACATTAAATTCAATAGCCAAAAAATATTCCCCATTTTAAAGCTGATACTAATTTATAATTTCCTTTTGTTACAGATACCCATATATGTTACACTCCAACGAGAGGGATTTCATGGAAGATAACACACCAGGATGAGTCACATGTTAGTATTTGTTCATTAAAATTGTACTTGAAACTATGTTTTACTGTAACAATAGCTTAGAATTTTATGACAAATTTGGTCTTAAATCAATTTCTTTTATTAAAATTTCGATTCAAATGCGGCATTTTTTAATTAGAATTGATAGTAATTGTAAATTAAGTGTCACTGATTTAAAATTTGACATAAAACACATCACATTAATTTCAATAGCCAAAAAATATTCCCCATTTTAAAGCTGATACTAATTTATAATTTCCTTTTGTTATAGATACCCATATATGTTCCACTCCAACGAGAGGGATTTCATGGAAGATAGCACACCAGGATGAGTCACATGTTAGTATTTGTTCATTAAAATTGTTCTTGAAACTATGTTTTACTGTAACAATAGCTTAGAATTTTATGACAAATTTGGTCTTAAATCAATTTCTTTTATTAAAATTTCGATTCGAATGCGGTATTTTTAATTAGAATTGATAGTAATTGTAAATTAAGTGTCGCTGATTTAAAATTTGACATAAAACACATCACATTAATTTCAATAGCCAAAAAATATTCCCCATTTTAAAGTTGATACTAATTTATAATTTCCTTTTGTTACAGATACCCATATATGTTCCACTCCAACGAGAGGGATTTCATGGAAGATAACACACCAGGATGAGTCACATGTTAGTATTTGTTCATTAAAATTGTACTTGAAACTATGTTTTACTGTAACAATAGCTTAGAATTTTATGACAAATTTGGTCTTAAATCAATTTCTTTTATTAAAATTTTGATTCGAAAGGCGGCATTTTTTAATTAGAATTGATAGTAATTGTAAATTAAGTGTCACTGATTTAAAATTTGACATAAAACACATCACATTAATTTCAATAGCCAAAAAATATTCCCCATTTTAAAGTTGATACTAATTTATAATTTCCTTTTGTTACAGATACCCATATATGTTCCACTCCAACGAGAGGGATTTCATGGAAGATAACACACCAGGATGAGTCACATGTTAGTATTTGTTCATTAAAATTGTACTTGAAACTATGTTTTACTGTAACAATAGCTTAGAATTTTATGACAAATTTGGTCTTAAATCAATTTCTTTTATTAAAATTTCGATTCGAAAGGCGGCATTTTTTAATTAGAATTGATAGTAATTGTAAATTAAGTGTCACTGATTTAAAATTTGACATAAAACACATCACATTAATTTCAATAGCCAAAAAATATTCCCCATTTTAAAGTTGATACTAATTTATAATTTCCTTTTGTTACAGATACCCATATATGTTCCACTCCAACGAGAGGGATTTCATGGAAGATAACACACCAGGATGAGTCACATGTTAGTATTTGTTCATTAAAATTGTACTTGAAACTATGTTTTACTGTAACAATAGCTTAGAATTTTATGACAAATTTGGTCTTAAATCAATTTCTTTTATTAAAATTTCGATTCGAATGCGGCATTTTTTAATAAGAATTGATAGTAATTGTAAATTAAGTGTCACTGATTTAAAATTTGACATAAAACACATCACATTAATTTCAATAGCCAAAAAATATTACCCTTTTAAAGTTGATACTAATTTATAATTTCCTTTTGTTACAGATACCCATATATGTTCCACTCCAACGAGAGGGATTTCATGGAAGATAACACACCAGGATGAGTCACATGTTAGTATTTGTTCATTAAAATTGTACTTGAAACTATGTTTTACTGTAACAATAGCTTAGAATTTTATGACAAATTTGGTCTTAAATCAATTTCTTTTATTAAAATTTCGATTCGAAAGGCGGCATTTTTTAATTAGAATTGATAGTAATTGTAAATTAAGTGTCGCTGATTTAAAATTTGACATAAAACACATCACATTAAATTCAATAGCCAAAAAATATTCCCCATTTTAAAGCTGATACTAATTTATAATTTCCTTTTGTTACAGATACCCATATATGTTCCACTCCAACGAGAGGGATTTCATGGAAGATAACACACCAGGATGAGTCACATGTTAGTATTTGTTCATTAAAATTGTACTTGAAACTATGTTTTACTGTAACAATAGCTTAGAATTTTATGACAAATTTGGTCTTAAATCAATTTCTTTTATTAAAATTTCGATTCGAAAGGCGGCATTTTTTAATTAGAATTGATAGTAATTGTAAATTAAGTGTCGCTGATTTAAAATTTGACATAAAACACATCACATTAATTTCAATAGCCAAAAAATATTCCCCATTTTAAAGTTGATACTAATTTATAATTTCCTTTTGTTACAGATACCCATATATGTTCCACTCCAACGAGAGGGATTTCATGGAAGATAACACACCAGGATGAGTCACATGTTAGTATTTGTTCATTAAAATTGTACTTGAAACTATGTTTTACTGTAACAATAGCTTAGAATTTTATGACAAATTTGGTCTTAAATCAATTTCTTTTATTAAAATTTCGATTCGAAAGGCGGCATTTTTTAATTAGAATTGATAGTAATTGTAAATTAAGTGTCGCTGATTTAAAATTTGACATAAAACACATCACATTAAATTCAATAGCCAAAAAATATTCCCCATTTTAAAGCTGATACTAATTTATAATTTCCTTTTGTTACAGATACCCATATATGTTCCACTCCAACGAGAGGGATTTCATGGAAGATAACACACCAGGATGAGTCACATGTTAGTATTTGTTCATTAAAATTGTACTTGAAACTATGTTTTACTGTAACAATAGCTTAGAATTTTATGACAAATTTGGTCTTAAATCAATTTCTTTTATTAAAATTTCGATTCGAATGCGGCATTTTTTAATAAGAATTGATAGTAATTGTAAATTAAGTGTCACTGATTTAAAATTTGACATAAAACACATCACATTAATTTCAATAGCCAAAAAATATTACCCTTTTAAAGTTGATACTAATTTATAATTTCCTTTTGTTACAGATACCCATATATGTTCCACTCCAACGAGAGGGATTTCATGGAAGATAACACACCAGCATGAGTCACATGTTAGTATTTGTTCATTAAAATTGTACTTGAAACTATGTTTTACTGTAACAATAGCTTAGAATTTTATGACAAATTTGGTCTTAAATCAATTTCTTTTATTAAAATTTCGATTCGAATGCGGTATTTTTAATTAGAATTGATAGTAATTGTAAATTGAGTGTCGCTGATTTAAAATTTGACATAAAACACATCACATTAAATTCAATAGCCAAAAAATATTCCCCATTTTAAAGCTGATACTAATTTATAATTTCCTTTTGTTACAGATACCCATATATGTTACACTCCAACGAGAGGGATTTCATGGAAGATAACACACCAGGATGAGTCACATGTTAGTATTTGTTCATTAAAATTGTACTTGAAACTATGTTTTACTGTAACAATAGCTTAGAATTTTATGACAAATTTGGTCTTAAATCAATTTCTTTTATTAAAATTTCGATTCGAATGCGGCATTTTTTAATTAGAATTGATAGTAATTGTAAATTAAGTGTCACTGATTTAAAATTTGACATAAAACACATCACATTAATTTCAATAGCCAAAAAATATTCCCCATTTTAAAGCTGATACTAATTTATAATTTCCTTTTGTTATAGATACCCATATATGTTCCACTCCAACGAGAGGGATTTCATGGAAGATAACACACCAGGATGAGTCACATGTTAGTATTTGTTCATTAAAATTGTTCTTGAAACTATGTTTTACTGTAACAATAGCTTAGAATTTTATGACAAATTTGGTCTTAAATCAATTTCTTTTATTAAAATTTCGATTCGAATGCGGTATTTTTAATTAGAATTGATAGTAATTGTAAATTAAGTGTCGCTGATTTAAAATTTGACATAAAACACATCACATTAATTTCAATAGCCAAAAAATATTCCCCATTTTAAAGTTGATACTAATTTATAATTTCCTTTTGTTACAGATACCCATATATGTTCCACTCCAACGAGAGGGATTTCATGGAAGATAACACACCAGGATGAGTCACATGTTAGTATTTGTTCATTAAAATTGTACTTGAAACTATGTTTTACTGTAACAATAGCTTAGAATTTTATGACAAATTTGGTCTTAAATCAATTTCTTTTATTAAAATTTCGATTCGAAAGGCGGCATTTTTTAATTAGAATTGATAGTAATTGTAAATTAAGTGTCGCTGATTTAAAATTTGACATAAAACACATCACATTAAATTCAATAGCCAAAAAATATTCCCCATTTTAAAGCTGATACTAATTTATAATTTCCTTTTGTTACAGATACCCATATATGTTCCACTCCAACGAGAGGGATTTCATGGAAGATAACACACCAGGATGAGTCACATGTTAGTATTTGTTCATTAAAATTGTACTTGAAACTATGTTTTACTGTAACAATAGCTTAGAATTTTATGACAAATTTGGTCTTAAATCAATTTTTTTTATTAAAATTTCGATTCGAATGCGGCATTTTTTAATAAGAATTGATAGTAATTGTAAATTAAGTGTCACTGATTTAAAACTTGACATAAAACACATCACATTAATTTCAATAGCCAAAAAATATTACCCTTTTAAAGTTGATACTAATTTATAATTTCCTTTTGTTACAGATACCCATATATGTTCCACTCCAACGAGAGGGATTTCATGGAAGATAACACACCAGGATGAGTCACATGTTAGTATTTGTTCATTAAAATTGTACTTGAAACTATGTTTTACTGTAACAATAGCTTAGAATTTTATGACAAATTTGGTCTTAAATCAATTTCTTTTATTAAAATTTCGATTCGAATGCGGTATTTTTAATTAGAATTGATAGTAATTGTAAATTAAGTGTCGCTGATTTAAAATTTGACATAAAACACATCACATTAAATTCAATAGCCAAAAAATATTCCCCATTTTAAAGCTGATACTAATTTATAATTTCCTTTTGTTACAGATACCCATATATGTTCCACTCCAACGAGAGGGATTTCATGGAAGATAACACACCAGGATGAGTCACATGTTAGTATTTGTTCATTAAAATTGTACTTGAAACTATGTTTTACTGTAACAATAGCTTAGAATTTTATGACAAATTTGGTCTTAAATCAATTTCTTTTATTAAAATTTCGATTCGAATGCGGCATTTTTTAATAAGAATTGATAGTAATTGTAAATTAAGTGTCACTGATTTAAAATTTGACATAAAACACATCACATTAATTTCAATAGCCAAAAAATATTACCCTTTTAAAGTTGATACTAATTTATAATTTCCTTTTGTTACAGATACCCATATATGTTCCACTCCAACGAGAGGGATTTCATGGAAGATAACACACCAGGATGAGTCACATGTTAGTATTTGTTCATTAAAATTGTACTTGAAACTATGTTTTACTGTAACAATAGCTTAGAATTTTATGACAAATTTGGTCTTAAATCAATTTCTTTTATTAAAATTTCGATTCGAATGCGGCATTTTTTAATAAGAATTGATAGTAATTGTAAATTAAGTGTCACTGATTTAAAATTTGACATAAAACACATCACATTAATTTCAATAGCCAAAAAATATTACCCTTTTAAAGTTGATACTAATTTATAATTTCCTTTTGTTACAGATACCCATATATGTTCCACTCCAACGAGAGGGATTTCATGGAAGATAACACACCAGGATGAGTCACATGTTAGTATTTGTTCATTAAAATTGTACTTGAAACTATGTTTTACTGTAACAATAGCTTAGAATTTTATGACAAATTTGGTCTTAAATCAATTTCTTTTATTAAAATTTCGATTCGAAAGGCGGCATTTTTTAATTAGAATTGATAGTAATTGTAAATTAAGTGTCACTGATTTAAAATTTGACATAAAACACATCACATTAAATTCAATAGCCAAAAAAAATATTCCCCATTTTAAAGTTGATACTAATTTATAATTTCCTTTTGTTACAGATACCCATATATGTTCCACTCCAACGAGAGGGATTTCATGGAAGATAACACACCAGCATGAGTCACATGTTAGTATTTGTTCATTAAAATTGTACTTGAAACTATGTTTTACTGTAACAATAGCTTAGAATTTTATGACAAATTTGGTCTTAAATCAATTTCTTTTATTAAAATTTCGATTCGAATGCGGTATTTTTAATTAGAATTGATAGTAATTGTAAATTAAGTGTCGCTGATTTAAAATTTGACATAAAACACATCACATTAAATTCAATAGCCAAAAAATATTCCCCATTTTAAAGCTGATACTAATTTATAATTTCCTTTTGTTACAGATACCCATATATGTTACACTCCAACGAGAGGGATTTCATGGAAGATAACACACCAGGATGAGTCACATGTTAGTATTTGTTCATTAAAATTGTACTTGAAACTATGTTTTACTGTAACAATAGCTTAGAATTTTATGACAAATTTGGTCTTAAATCAATTTCTTTTATTAAAATTTCGATTCGAATGCGGCATTTTTTAATTAGAATTGATAGTAATTGTAAATTAAGTGTCACTGATTTAAAATTTGACATAAAACACATCACATTAATTTCAATAGCCAAAAAATATTCCCCATTTTAAAGCTGATACTAATTTATAATTTCCTTTTGTTATAGATACCCATATATGTTCCACTCCAACGAGAGGGATTTCATGGAAGATAACACACCAGGATGAGTCACATGTTAGTATTTGTTCATTAAAATTGTTCTTGAAACTATGTTTTACTGTAACAATAGCTTAGAATTTTATGACAAATTTGGTCTTAAATCAATTTCTTTTATTAAAATTTCGATTCGAATGCGGTATTTTTAATTAGAATTGTTAGTAATTGTAAATTAAGTGTCGCTGATTTAAAATTTGACATAAAACACATCACATTAATTTCAATAGCCAAAAAATATTCCCCATTTTAAAGTTGATACTAATTTATAATTTCCTTTTGTTACAGATACCCATATATGTTCCACTCCAACGAGAGGGATTTCATGGAAGATAACACACCAGGATGAGTCACATGTTAGTATTTGTTCATTAAAATTGTACTTGAAACTATGTTTTACTGTAACAATAGCTTAGAATTTTATGACAAATTTGGTCTTAAATCAATTTCTTTTATTAAAATTTCGATTCGAAAGGCGGCATTTTTTAATTAGAATTGATAGTAATTGTAAATTAAGTGTCGCTGATTTAAAATTTGACATAAAACACATCACATTAAATTCAATAGCCAAAAAATATTCCCCATTTTAAAGCTGATACTAATTTATAATTTCCTTTTGTTACAGATACCCATATATGTTCCACTCCAACGAGAGGGATTTCATGGAAGATAACACACCAGGATGAGTCACATGTTAGTATTTGTTCATTAAAATTGTACTTGAAACTATGTTTTACTGTAACAATAGCTTAGAATTTTATGACAAATTTGGTCTTAAATCAATTTCTTTTATTAAAATTTCGATTCAAATGCGGCATTTTTTAATAAGAATTGATAGTAATTGTAAATTAAGTGTCACTGATTTAAAATTTGACATAAAACACATCACATTAATTTCAATAGCCAAAAAATATTACCCTTTTAAAGTTGATACTAATTTATAATTTCCTTTTGTTACAGATACCCATATATGTTCCACTCCAACGAGAGGGATTTCATGGAAGATAACACACCAGGATGAGTCACATGTTAGTATTTGTTCATTAAAATTGTACTTGAAACTATGTTTTACTGTAACAATAGCTTAGAATTTTATGACAAATTTGGTCTTAAATCAATTTCTTTTATTAAAATTTCGATTCGAAAGGCGGCATTTTTTAATTAGAATTGATAGTAATTGTAAATTAAGTGTCGCTGATTTAAAATTTGACTTAAAACACATCACATTAAATTCAATAGCCAAAAAATATTCCCCATTTTAAAGCTGATACTAATTTATAATTTCCTTTTGTTACAGATACCCATATATGTTCCACTCCAACGAGAGGGATTTCATGGAAGATAACACACCAGCATGAGTCACATGTTAGTATTTGTTCATTAAAATTGTACTTGAAACTATGTTTTACTGTAACAATAGCTTAGAATTTTATGACAAATTTGGTCTTAAATCAATTTCTTTTATTTAAATTTTCGATTCGAATGCGGCATTTTTTAATAAGAATTGATAGTAGTTGTAAATTAAGTGTCACTGATTTAAAATTTGACATAAAACACATCACATTAATTTCAATAGCCAAAAAATATTACCCATTTTAAAGTTGATACTAATTTATAATTTCCTTTTGTTACAGATACCCATATATGTTCCACTCCAACGAGAGGGATTTCATGGAAGATAACACACCAGGATGAGTCACATGTTAGTATTTGTTCATTAAAATTGTACTTGAAACTATGTTTTACTGTAACAATAGCTTAGAATTTTATGACAAATTTGGTCTTAAATCAATTTCTTTTATTAAAATTTCGATTCGAAAGGCGGCATTTTTTAATTAGAATTGATAGTAATTGTAAATTAAGTGTCGCTGATTTAAAATTTGACATAAAACACATCACATTAAATTCAATAGCCAAAAAATATTCCCCATTTTAAAGCTGATACTAATTTATAATTTCCTTTTGTTACAGATACCCATATATGTTCCACTCCAACGAGAGGGATTTCATGGAAGATAACACACCAGGATGAGTCACATGTTAGTATTTGTTCATTAAAATTGTACTTGAAACTATGTTTTACTGTAACAATAGCTTAGAATTTTATGACAAATTTGGTCTTAAATCAATTTCTTTTATTAAAATTTCGATTCGAATGCGGCATTTTTTAATAAGAATTGATAGTAATTGTAAATTAAGTGTCACTGATTTAAAATTTGACATAAAACACATCACATTAATTTCAATAGCCAAAAAATATTCCCCATTTTAAAGCTGATACTAATTTATAATTTCCTTTTGTTACAGATACCCATATATGTTCCACTCCAACGAGAGGGATTTCATGGAAGATAACACACCAGGATGAGTCACATGTTAGTATTTGTTCATTAAAATTGTACTTGAAACTATGTTTTACTGTAACAATAGCTTAGAATTTTATGACAAATTTGGTCTTAAATCAATTTCTTTTATTAAAATTTCGATTCGAAAGGCGGCATTTTTTAATTAGAATTGATAGTAATTGTAAATTAAGTGTCGCTGATTTAAAATTTGACATAAAACACATCACATTAAATTCAATAGCCAAAAAATATTCCCCATTTTAAAGCTGATACTAATTTATAATTTCCTTTTGTTACAGATACCCATATATGTTCCACTCCAACGAGAGGGATTTCATGGAAGATAACACACCAGGATGAGTCACATGTTAGTATTTGTTCATTAAAATTGTACTTGAAACTATGTTTTACTGTAACAATAGCTTAGAATTTTATGACAAATTTGGTCTTAAATCAATTTCTTTTATTAAAATTTCGATTTGAATGCGGCATTTTTTAATAAGAATTGATAGTAATTGTAAATTAAGTGTCACTGATTTAAAATTTGACATAAAACACATCACATTAATTTCAATAGCCAAAAAATATTCCCCATTTTAAAGCTGATACTAATTTATAATTTCCTTTTGTTACAGATACCCATATATGTTCCACTCCAACGAGAGGGATTTCATGGAAGATAACACACCAGCATGAGTCACATGTTAGTATTTGTTCATTAAAATTGTACTTGAAACTATGTTTTACTGTAACAATAGCTTAGAATTTTATGACAAATTTGGTCTTAAATCAATTTCTTTTATTAAAATTTCGATTTGAATGCGGCATTTTTAATTAGAATTGATAGTAATTGTAAATTAAGTGTCGCTGATTTAAAATTTGACATAAAACACATCACATTAATTTCAATAGCCAAAAAATATTCCCCATTTTAAAGCTGATACTAATTTATAATTTCCTTTTGTTACAGATACCCATATATGTTCCACTCCAACGAGAGGGATTTCATGGAAGATAACACACCAGCATGAGTCACATGTTAGTATTTGTTCATTAAAATTGTACTTGAAACTATGTTTTACTGTAACAAAAGCTTAGAATTTTATGACAAATTTGGTCTTAAATCAATTTCTTTTATTAAAATTTCGATTCGAATGCGGCATTTTTTAATTAGAATTGATAGTAATTGTAAATTAAGTGTCGCTGATTTAAAATTTGACATAAAACACATCACATTAATTTCAATAGCCAAAAAATATTCCCCATTTTAAAGCTGATACTAATTTATAATTTCCTTTTGTTACAGATACCCATATATGTTCCACTCCAACGAGAGGGATTCCATGGAAGATAACACACCAGGATGAGTCACATGTTAGTATTTGTTCATTAAAATTGTACTTGAAACTATGTTTTACTGTAACAATAGCTTAGAATTTTATGACAAATTTGGTCTTAAATCAATTTCTTTTATTAAAATTTCGATTCGAATGCGGCATTTTTAATTAGAATTGATAGTAATTGTAAATTAAGTGTCGCTGATTTAAAATTTGACATAAAACACATCACATTAATTTCAATAGCCAAAAAATATTCCCCATTTTAAAGTTGATACTAATTTATAATTTCCTTTTGTTACAGATACCCATATATGTTCCACTCCAACGAGAGGGATTTCATGGAAGATAACACACCAGGATGAGTCACATGTTAGTATTTGTTCATTAAAATTGTACTTGAAACTATGTTTTACTGTAACAATAGCTTAGAATTTTATGACAAATTTGGTCTTAAATCAATTTCTTTTATTAGAATTTCGATTCGAATGCGGCATTTTTTAATTAGAATTGATAGTAATTGTAAATTAAGTGTCGCTGATTTAAAATTTGACATAAAACACATCACATTAAATTCAATAGCCAAAAAATATTCCCCATTTTAAAGCTGATACTAATTTATAATTTCCTTTTGTTACAGATACCCATATATGTTCCACTCCAACGAGAGGGATTTCATGGAAGATAACACACCAGGATGAGTCACATGTTAGTATTTGTTCATTAAAATTTACTTGAAACTATGTTTTACTGTAACAATAGCTTAGAATTTTATGACAAATTTGGTCTTAAATCAATTTCTTTTATTAAAAGTTCGATTCGAATGCGGCATTTTTTAATTAGAATTGATAGTAATTGTAAATTAAGTGTCACTGATTTAAAATTTGACATAAAACACATCACATTAATTTCAATAGCCAAAAAATATTCCCCATTTTAAAGCTGATACTAATTTATAATTTCCTTTTGTTACAGATACCCATATATGTTCCACTCCAACGAGAGGGATTTCATGGAAGATAACACACCAGCATGAGTCACATGTTAGTATTTGTTCATTAAAATTGTACTTGAAACTATGTTTTACTGTAACAATAGCTTAGAATTTTATGACAAATTTGGTCTTAAATCAATTTCTTTTATTAAAATTTCGATTCGAATGCGGCATTTTTAATTAGAATTGATAGTAATTGTAAATTAAGTGTCGCTGATTTAAAATTTGACATAAAACACATCACATTAATTTCAATAGCCAAAAAATATTCCCCATTTTAAAGCTGATACTAATTTATAATTTCCTTTTGTTACAGATACCCATATATGTTCCACTCCAACGAGAGGGATTTCATGGAAGATAACACACCAGGATGAGTCACATGTTAGTATTTGTTCATTAAAATTGTACTTGAAACTATGTTTTACTGTAACAATAGCTTAGAATTTTATGACAAATTTGGTCTTAAATCAATTTCTTTTATTAAAATTTCGATTCGAAAGGCGGCATTTTTTAATTAGAATTGATAGTAATTGTAAATTAAGTGTCGCTGATTTAAAATTTGACTTAAAACACATCACATTAAATTCAATAGCCAAAAAATATTCCCCATTTTAAAGCTGATACTAATTTATAATTTCCTTTTGTTACAGATACCCATATATGTTCCACTCCAACGAGAGGGATTTCATGGAAGATAACACACCAGCATGAGTCACATGTTAGTATTTGTTCATTAAAATTGTACTTGAAACTATGTTTTACTGTAACAATAGCTTAGAATTTTATGACAAATTTGGTCTTGAATCAATTTCTTTTATTTAAATTTTCGATTCGAATGCGGCATTTTTTAATAAGAATTGATAGTAGTTGTAAATTAAGTGTCACTGATTTAAAATTTGACATAAAACACATCACATTAATTTCAATAGCCAAAAAATATTACCCATTTTAAAGTTGATACTAATTTATAATTTCCTTTTGTTACAGATACCCATATATGTTCCACTCCAACGAGAGGGATTTCATGGAAGATAACACACCAGGATGAGTCACATGTTAGTATTTGTTCATTAAAATTGTACTTGAAACTATGTTTTACTGTAACAATAGCTTAGAATTTTATGACAAATTTGGTCTTAAATCAATTTCTTTTATTAAAATTTCGATTCGAAAGGCGGCATTTTTTAATTAGAATTGATAGTAGTTGTAAATTAAGTGTCGCTGATTTAAAATTTGACATAAAACACATCACATTAAATTCAATAGCCAAAAAATATTCCCCATTTTAAAGCTGATACTAATTTATAATTTCCTTTTGTTACAGATGTTCCACTCCAACGAGAGGGATTTCATGGAAGATAACACACCAGGATGAGTCACATGTTAGTATTTGTTCATTAAAATTGTACTTGAAACTATGTTTTACTGTAACAATAGCTTAGAATTTTATGACAAATTTGGTCTTAAATCAATTTCTTTTATTAAAATTTCGATTCGAATGCGGCATTTTTTAATAAGAATTGATAGTAATTGTAAATTAAGTGTCACTGATTTAAAATTTGACATAAAACACATCACATTAATTTCAATAGCCAAAAAATATTCCCCATTTTAAAGCTGATACTAATTTATAATTTCCTTTTGTTACAGATACCCATATATGTTCCACTCCAACGAGAGGGATTTCATGGAAGATAACACACCAGGATGAGTCACATGTTAGTATTTGTTCATTAAAATTGTACTTGAAACTATGTTTTACTGTAACAATAGCTTAGAATTTTATGACAAATTTGGTCTTAAATCAATTTCTTTTATTAAAATTTCGATTCGAAAGGCGGCATTTTTTAATTAGAATTG
The DNA here is from genome assembly GCF_963676685.1 of Mytilus edulis. Classification (NCBI taxonomy): domain Eukaryota; kingdom Metazoa; phylum Mollusca; class Bivalvia; order Mytilida; family Mytilidae; genus Mytilus; species Mytilus edulis. The sequence goes on along the minus strand of NC_092353.1, from coordinate 63,833,120 downwards.
ATAGTAATTGTAAATTAAGTGTCGCTGATTTAAAATTTGACATAAAACACATCACATTAAATTCAATAGCCAAAAAATATTCCCCATTTTAAAGCTGATACTAATTTATAATTTCCTTTTGTTACAGATACCCATATATGTTCCACTCCAACGAGAGGGATTTCATGGAAGATAACACACCAGGATGAGTCACATGTTAGTATTTGTTCATTAAAATTGTACTTGAAACTATGTTTTACTGTAACAATAGCTTAGAATTTTATGACAAATTTGGTCTTAAATCAATTTCTTTTATTAAAATTTTGATTTGAATGCGGCATTTTTTAATAAGAATTGATAGTAATTGTAAATTAAGTGTCACTGATTTAAAATTTGACATAAAACACATCACATTAATTTCAATAGCCAAAAAATATTCCCCATTTTAAAGCTGATACTAATTTATAATTTCCTTTTGTTACAGATACCCATATATGTTCCACTCCAACGAGAGGGATTTCATGGAAGATAACACACCAGCATGAGTCACATGTTAGTATTTGTTCATTAAAATTGTACTTGAAACTATGTTTTACTGTAACAATAGCTTAGAATTTTATGACAAATTTGGTCTTAAATCAATTTCTTTTATTAAAATTTCGATTTGAATGCGGCATTTTTAATTAGAATTGATAGTAATTGTAAATTAAGTGTCGCTGATTTAAAATTTGACATAAAACACATCACATTAATTTCAATAGCCAAAAAATATTCCCCATTTTAAAGCTGATACTAATTTATAATTTCCTTTTGTTACAGATACCCATATATGTTCCACTCCAACGAGAGGGATTTCATGGAAGATAACACACCAGCATGAGTCACATGTTAGTATTTGTTCATTAAAATTGTACTTGAAACTATGTTTTACTGTAACAAAAGCTTAGAATTTTATGACAAATTTGGTCTTAAATCAATTTCTTTTATTAAAATTTCGATTCGAATGCGGCATTTTTTAATTAGAATTGATAGTAATTGTAAATTAAGTGTCGCTGATTTAAAATTTGACATAAAACACATCACATTAATTTCAATAGCCAAAAAATATTCCCCATTTTAAAGCTGATACTAATTTATAATTTCCTTTTGTTACAGATACCCATATATGTTCCACTCCAACGAGAGGGATTCCATGGAAGATAACACACCAGGATGAGTCACATGTTAGTATTTGTTCATTAAAATTGTACTTGAAACTATGTTTTACTGTAACAATAGCTTAGAATTTTATGACAAATTTGGTCTTAAATCAATTTCTTTTATTAAAATTTCGATTCGAATGCGGCATTTTTAATTAGAATTGATAGTAATTGTAAATTAAGTGTCGCTGATTTAAAATTTGACATAAAACACATCACATTAATTTCAATAGCCAAAAAATATTCCCCATTTTAAAGTTGATACTAATTTATAATTTCCTTTTGTTACAGATACCCATATATGTTCCACTCCAACGAGAGGGATTTCATGGAAGATAACACACCAGGATGAGTCACATGTTAGTATTTGTTCATTAAAATTGTACTTGAAACTATGTTTTACTGTAACAATAGCTTAGAATTTTATGACAAATTTGGTCTTAAATCAATTTCTTTTATTAGAATTTCGATTCGAATGCGGCATTTTTTAATTAGAATTGATAGTAATTGTAAATTAAGTGTCGCTGATTTAAAATTTGACATAAAACACATCACATTAAATTCAATAGCCAAAAAATATTCCCCATTTTAAAGCTGATACTAATTTATAATTTCCTTTTGTTACAGATACCCATATATGTTCCACTCCAACGAGAGGGATTTCATGGAAGATAACACACCAGGATGAGTCACATGTTAGTATTTGTTCATTAAAATTTACTTGAAACTATGTTTTACTGTAACAATAGCTTAGAATTTTATGACAAATTTGGTCTTAAATCAATTTCTTTTATTAAAAGTTCGATTCGAATGCGGCATTTTTTAATTAGAATTGATAGTAATTGTAAATTAAGTGTCACTGATTTAAAATTTGACATAAAACACATCACATTAATTTCAATAGCCAAAAAATATTCCCCATTTTAAAGCTGATACTAATTTATAATTTCCTTTTGTTACAGATACCCATATATGTTCCACTCCAACGAGAGGGATTTCATGGAAGATAACACACCAGCATGAGTCACATGTTAGTATTTGTTCATTAAAATTGTACTTGAAACTATGTTTTACTGTAACAATAGCTTAGAATTTTATGACAAATTTGGTCTTAAATCAATTTCTTTTATTAAAATTTCGATTCGAATGCGGCATTTTTAATTAGAATTGATAGTAATTGTAAATTAAGTGTCGCTGATTTAAAATTTGACATAAAACACATCACATTAATTTCAATAGCCAAAAAATATTCCCCATTTTAAAGCTGATACTAATTTATAATTTCCTTTTGTTACAGATACCCATATATGTTCCACTCCAACGAGAGGGATTTCATGGAAGATAACACACCAGGATGAGTCACATGTTAGTATTTGTTCATTAAAATTGTACTTGAAACTATGTTTTACTGTAACAATAGCTTAGAATTTTATGACAAATTTGGTCTTAAATCAATTTCTTTTATTAAAATTTCGATTCGAAGGCGGCATTTTTAATTAGAATTGATAGTAATTGTAAATTAAGTGTCGCTGATTTAAAATTTGACATAAAACACATCACATTAATTTCAATAGCCAAAAAATATTACCCATTTTAAAGTTGATACTAATTTATAATTTCCTTTTGTTACAGATACCCATATATGTTCCACTCCAACGAGAGGGATTTCATGGAAGATAACACACCAGGATGAGTCACATGTTAGTATTTGTTCATTAAAATTGTACTTGAAACTATGTTTTACTGTAACAATAGCTTAGAATTTTATGACAAATTTGGTCTTAAATCAATTTCTTTTATTAAAATTTCGATTCGAAAGGCGGCATTTTTTAATTAGAATTGATAGTAATTGTAAATTAAGTGTCGCTGATTTAAAATTTGACTTAAAACACATCACATTAAATTCAATAGCCAAAAAATATTCCCCATTTTAAAGCTGATACTAATTTATAATTTCCTTTTGTTACAGATACCCATATATGTTCCACTCCAACGAGAGGGATTTCATGGAAGATAACACACCAGCATGAGTCACATGTTAGTATTTGTTCATTAAAATTGTACTTGAAACTATGTTTTACTGTAACAATAGCTTAGAATTTTATGACAAATTTGGTCTTAAATCAATTTCTTTTATTAAAATTTCGATTCGAATGCGGCATTTTTAATTAGAATTGATAGTAATTGTAAATTAAGTGTCGCTGATTTAAAATTTGACATAAAACACATCACATTAATTTCAATAGCCAAAAAATATTCCCCATTTTAAAGCTGATACTAATTTATAATTTCCTTTTGTTACAGATACCCATATATGTTCCACTCCAACGAGAGGGATTTCATGGAAGATAACACACCAGGATGAGTCACATGTTAGTATTTGTTCATTAAAATTGTACTTGAAACTATGTTTTACTGTAACAATAGCTTAGAATTTTATGACAAATTTGGTCTTAAATCAATTTCTTTTATTAAAATTTCGATTCGAAGGCGGCATTTTTAATTAGAATTGATAGTAATTGTAAATTAAGTGTCGCTGATTTAAAATTTGACATAAAACACATCACATTAATTTCAATAGCCAAAAAATATTACCCATTTTAAAGTTGATACTAATTTATAATTTCCTTTTGTTACAGATACCCATATATGTTCCACTCCAACGAGAGGGATTTCATGGAAGATAACACACCAGGATGAGTCACATGTTAGTATTTGTTCATTAAAATTGTACTTGAAACTATGTTTTACTGTAACAATAGCTTAGAATTTTATGACAAATTTGGTCTTAAATCAATTTCTTTTATTAAAATTTCGATTCGAAAGGCGGCATTTTTTAATTAGAATTGATAGTAATTGTAAATTAAGTGTCGCTGATTTAAAATTTGACTTAAAACACATCACATTAAATTCAATAGCCAAAAAATATTCCCCATTTTAAAGCTGATACTAATTTATAATTTCCTTTTGTTACAGATACCCATATATGTTCCACTCCAACGAGAGGGATTTCATGGAAGATAACACACCAGCATGAGTCACATGTTAGTATTTGTTCATTAAAATTGTACTTGAAACTATGTTTTACTGTAACAATAGCTTAGAATTTTATGACAAATTTGGTCTTAAATCAATTTCTTTTATTAAAATTTCGATTCGAATGCGGCATTTTTTAATAAGAATTGATAGTAATTGTAAATTAAGTGTCACTGATTTAAAATTTGACATAAAACACATCACATTAATTTCAATAGCCAAAAAATATTCCCCATTTTAAAGCTGATACTAATTTATAATTTCCTTTTGTTACAGATACCCATATATGTTCCACTCCAACGAGAGGGATTTCATGGAAGATAACACACCAGGATGAGTCACATGTTAGTATTTGTTCATTAAAATTGTACTTGAAACTATGTTTTACTGTAACAATAGCTTAGAATTTTATGACAAATTTGGTCTTAAATCAATTTCTTTTATTAAAATTTCGATTCGAAAGGCGGCATTTTTTAATTAGAATTGATAGTAATTGTAAATTAAGTGTCGCTGATTTAAAATTTGACATAAAACACATCACATTAAATTCAATAGCCAAAAAATATTCCCCATTTTAAAGCTGATACTAATTTATAATTTCCTTTTGTTACAGATACCCATATATGTTCCACTCCAACGAGAGGGATTTCATGGAAGATAACACACCAGGATGAGTCACATGTTAGTATTTGTTCATTAAAATTGTACTTGAAACTATGTTTTACTGTAACAATAGCTTAGAATTTTATGACAAATTTGGTCTTAAATCAATTTCTTTTATTAAAATTTCGATTTGAATGCGGCATTTTTTAATAAGAATTGATAGTAATTGTAAATTAAGTGTCACTGATTTAAAATTTGACATAAAACACATCACATTAATTTCAATAGCCAAAAAATATTCCCCATTTTAAAGCTGATACTAATTTATAATTTCCTTTTGTTACAGATACCCATATATGTTCCACTCCAACGAGAGGGATTTCATGGAAGATAACACACCAGCATGAGTCACATGTTAGTATTTGTTCATTAAAATTGTACTTGAAACTATGTTTTACTGTAACAATAGCTTAGAATTTTATGACAAATTTGGTCTTAAATCAATTTCTTTTATTAAAATTTCGATTTGAATGCGGCATTTTTAATTAGAATTGATAGTAATTGTAAATTAAGTGTCGCTGATTTAAAATTTGACATAAAACACATCACATTAATTTCAATAGCCAAAAAATATTCCCCATTTTAAAGCTGATACTAATTTATAATTTCCTTTTGTTACAGATACCCATATATGTTCCACTCCAACGAGAGGGATTTCATGGAAGATAACACACCAGCATGAGTCACATGTTAGTATTTGTTCATTAAAATTGTACTTGAAACTATGTTTTACTGTAACAAAAGCTTAGAATTTTATGACAAATTTGGTCTTAAATCAATTTCTTTTATTAAAATTTCGATTCGAATGCGGCATTTTTTAATTAGAATTGATAGTAATTGTAAATTAAGTGTCGCTGATTTAAAATTTGACATAAAACACATCACATTAATTTCAATAGCCAAAAAATATTCCCCATTTTAAAGCTGATACTAATTTATAATTTCCTTTTGTTACAGATACCCATATATGTTCCACTCCAACGAGAGGGATTCCATGGAAGATAACACACCAGGATGAGTCACATGTTAGTATTTGTTCATTAAAATTGTACTTGAAACTATGTTTTACTGTAACAATAGCTTAGAATTTTATGACAAATTTGGTCTTAAATCAATTTCTTTTATTAAAATTTCGATTCGAATGCGGCATTTTTAATTAGAATTGATAGTAATTGTAAATTAAGTGTCGCTGATTTAAAATTTGACATAAAACACATCACATTAATTTCAATAGCCAAAAAATATTCCCCATTTTAAAGTTGATACTAATTTATAATTTCCTTTTGTTACAGATACCCATATATGTTCCACTCCAACGAGAGGGATTTCATGGAAGATAACACACCAGCATGAGTCACATGTTAGTATTTGTTCATTAAAATTGTACTTGAAACTATGTTTTACTGTAACAATAGCTTAGAATTTTATGACAAATTTGGTCTTAAATCAATTTCTTTTATTAAAATTTCGATTCGAAGGCGGCATTTTTAATTAGAATTGATAGTAATTGTAAATTAAGTGTCGCTGATTTAAAATTTGACATAAAACACATCACATTAATTTCAATAGCCAAAAAATATTACCCATTTTAAAGTTGATACTAATTTATAATTTCCTTTTGTTACAGATACCCATATATGTTCCACTCCAACGAGAGGGATTTCATGGAAGATAACACACCAGGATGAGTCACATGTTAGTATTTGTTCATTAAAATTGTACTTGAAACTATGTTTTACTGTAACAATAGCTTAGAATTTTATGACAAATTTGGTCTTAAATCAATTTCTTTTATTAAAATTTCGATTCGAAAGGCGGCATTTTTTAATTAGAATTGATAGTAATTGTAAATTAAGTGTCGCTGATTTAAAATTTGACATAAAACACATCACATTAAATTCAATAGCCAAAAAATATTCCCCATTTTAAAGCTGATACTAATTTATAATTTCCTTTTGTTACAGATACCCATATATGTTCCACTCCAACGAGAGGGATTTCATGGAAGATAACACACCAGGATGAGTCACATGTTAGTATTTGTTCATTAAAATTGTACTTGAAACTATGTTTTACTGTAACAATAGCTTAGAATTTTATGACAAATTTGGTCTTAAATCAATTTCTTTTATTAAAATTTCGATTTGAATGCGGCATTTTTTAATAAGAATTGATAGTAATTGTAAATTAAGTGTCACTGATTTAAAATTTGACATAAAACACATCACATTAATTTCAATAGCCAAAAAATATTCCCCATTTTAAAGCTGATACTAATTTATAATTTCCTTTTGTTACAGATACCCATATATGTTCCACTCCAACGAGAGGGATTTCATGGAAGATAACACACCAGCATGAGTCACATGTTAGTATTTGTTCATTAAAATTGTACTTGAAACTATGTTTTACTGTAACAATAGCTTAGAATTTTATGACAAATTTGGTCTTAAATCAATTTCTTTTATTAAAATTTCGATTTGAATGCGGCATTTTTAATTAGAATTGATAGTAATTGTAAATTAAGTGTCGCTGATTTAAAATTTGACATAAAACACATCACATTAATTTCAATAGCCAAAAAATATTCCCCATTTTAAAGCTGATACTAATTTATAATTTCCTTTTGTTACAGATACCCATATATGTTCCACTCCAACGAGAGGGATTTCATGGAAGATAACACACCAGCATGAGTCACATGTTAGTATTTGTTCATTAAAATTGTACTTGAAACTATGTTTTACTGTAACAAAAGCTTAGAATTTTATGACAAATTTGGTCTTAAATCAATTTCTTTTATTAAAATTTCGATTCGAATGCGGCATTTTTTAATTAGAATTGATAGTAATTGTAAATTAAGTGTCGCTGATTTAAAATTTGACATAAAACACATCACATTAATTTCAATAGCCAAAAAATATTCCCCATTTTAAAGCTGATACTAATTTATAATTTCCTTTTGTTACAGATACCCATATATGTTCCACTCCAACGAGAGGGATTCCATGGAAGATAACACACCAGGATGAGTCACATGTTAGTATTTGTTCATTAAAATTGTACTTGAAACTATGTTTTACTGTAACAATAGCTTAGAATTTTATGACAAATTTGGTCTTAAATCAATTTCTTTTATTAAAATTTCGATTCGAATGCGGCATTTTTAATTAGAATTGATAGTAATTGTAAATTAAGTGTCGCTGATTTAAAATTTGACATAAAACACATCACATTAATTTCAATAGCCAAAAAATATTCCCCATTTTAAAGTTGATACTAATTTATAATTTCCTTTTGTTACAGATACCCATATATGTTCCACTCCAACGAGAGGGATTTCATGGAAGATAACACACCAGGATGAGTCACATGTTAGTATTTGTTCATTAAAATTGTACTTGAAACTATGTTTTACTGTAACAATAGCTTAGAATTTTATGACAAATTTGGTCTTAAATCAATTTCTTTTATTAGAATTTCGATTCGAATGCGGCATTTTTTAATTAGAATTGATAGTAATTGTAAATTAAGTGTCGCTGATTTAAAATTTGACATAAAACACATCACATTAAATTCAATAGCCAAAAAATATTCCCCATTTTAAAGCTGATACTAATTTATAATTTCCTTTTGTTACAGATACCCATATATGTTCCACTCCAACGAGAGGGATTTCATGGAAGATAACACACCAGGATGAGTCACATGTTAGTATTTGTTCATTAAAATTTACTTGAAACTATGTTTTACTGTAACAATAGCTTAGAATTTTATGACAAATTTGGTCTTAAATCAATTTCTTTTATTAAAAGTTCGATTCGAATGCGGCATTTTTTAATTAGAATTGATAGTAATTGTAAATTAAGTGTCACTGATTTAAAATTTGACATAAAACACATCACATTAATTTCAATAGCCAAAAAATATTCCCCATTTTAAAGCTGATACTAATTTATAATTTCCTTTTGTTACAGATACCCATATATGTTCCACTCCAACGAGAGGGATTTCATGGAAGATAACACACCAGCATGAGTCACATGTTAGTATTTGTTCATTAAAATTGTACTTGAAACTATGTTTTACTGTAACAATAGCTTAGAATTTTATGACAAATTTGGTCTTAAATCAATTTCTTTTATTAAAATTTCAATTCGAATGCGGCATTTTTAATTAGAATTGATAGTAATTGTAAATTAAGTGTCGCTGATTTAAAATTTGACATAAAACACATCACATTAATTTCAATAGCCAAAAAATATTCCCCATTTTAAAGCTGATACTAATTTATAATTTCCTTTTGTTACAGATACCCATATATGTTCCACTCCAACGAGAGGGATTTCATGGAAGATAACACACCAGCATGAGTCACATGTTAGTATTTGTTCATTAAAATTGTACTTGAAACTATGTTTTACTGTAACAATAGCTTAGAATTTTATGACAAATTTGGTCTTAAATCAATTTCTTTTATTAAAATTTCGATTCGAAGGCGGCATTTTTAATTAGAATTGATAGTAATTGTAAATTAAGTGTCGCTGATTTAAAATTTGACATAAAACACATCACATTAATTTCAATAGCCAAAAAATATTACCCATTTTAAAGTTGATACTAATTTATAATTTCCTTTTGTTACAGATACCCATATATGTTCCACTCCAACGAGAGGGATTTCATGGAAGATAACACACCAGGATGAGTCACATGTTAGTATTTGTTCATTAAAATTGTACTTGAAACTATGTTTTACTGTAACAATAGCTTAGAATTTTATGACAAATTTGGTCTTAAATCAATTTCTTTTATTAAAATTTCGATTCGAAAGGCGGCCTTTTTTTAATTAGAATTGATAGTAATTGTAAATTAAGTGTCGCTGATTTAAAATTTGACATAAAACACATCACATTAAATTCAATAGCCAAAAAATATTCCCCATTTTAAAGCTGATACTAATTTATAATTTCCTTTTGTTACAGATACCCATATATGTTCCACTCCAACGAGAGGGATTTCATGGAAGATAACACACCAGGATGAGTCACATGTTAGTATTTGTTCATTAAAATTGTACTTGAAACTATGTTTTACTGTAACAATAGCTTAGAATTTTATGACAAATTTGGTCTTAAATCAATTTCTTTTATTAAAAGTTCGATTCGAATGCGGCATTTTTTAATTAGAATTGATAGTAATTGTAAATTAAGTGTCACTGATTTAAAATTTGACATAAAACACATCACATTAATTTCAATAGCCAAAAAATATTCCCCATTTTAAAGCTGATACTAATTTATAATTTCCTTTTGTTACAGATACCCATATATGTTCCACTCCAACGAGAGGGATTTCATGGAAGATAACACACCAGCATGAGTCACATGTTAGTATTTGTTCATTAAAATTGTACTTGAAACTATGTTTTACTGTAACAATAGCTTAGAATTTTATGACAAATTTGGTCTTAAATCAATTTCTTTTATTAAAATTTCAATTCGAATGCGGCATTTTTAATTAGAATTGATAGTAATTGTAAATTAAGTGTCGCTGATTTAAAATTTGACATAAAACACATCACATTAATTTCAATAGCCAAAAAATATTCCCCATTTTAAAGCTGATACTAATTTATAATTTCCTTTTGTTACAGATACCCATATATGTTCCACTCCAACGAGAGGGATTTCATGGAAGATAACACACCAGGATGAGTCACATGTTAGTATTTGTTCATTAAAATTGTACTTGAAACTATGTTTTACTGTAACAATAGCTTAGAATTTTATGACAAATTTGGTCTTAAATCAATTTCTTTTATTAAAATTTCGATTCGAAGGCGGCATTTTTAATTAGAATTGATAGTAATTGTAAATTAAGTGTCGCTGATTTAAAATTTGACATAAAACACATCACATTAATTTCAATAGCCAAAAAATATTACCCATTTTAAAGTTGATACTAATTTATAATTTCCTTTTGTTACAGATACCCATATATGTTCCACTCCAACGAGAGGGATTTCATGGAAGATAACACACCAGGATGAGTCACATGTTAGTATTTGTTCATTAAAATTGTACTTGAAACTATGTTTTACTGTAACAATAGCTTAGAATTTTATGACAAATTTGGTCTTAAATCAATTTCTTTTATTAAAATTTCGATTCGAAAGGCGGCCTTTTTTTAATTAGAATTGATAGTAATTGTAAATTAAGTGTCGCTGATTTAAAATTTGACATAAAACACATCACATTAAATTCAATAGCCAAAAAATATTCCCCATTTTAAAGCTGATACTAATTTATAATTTCCTTTTGTTACAGATACCCATATATGTTCCACTCCAACGAGAGGGATTTCATGGAAGATAACACACCAGGATGAGTCACATGTTAGTATTTGTTCATTAAAATTGTACTTGAAACTATGTTTTACTGTAACAATAGCTTAGAATTTTATGACAAATTTGGTCTTAAATCAATTTCTTTTATTAAAAGTTCGATTCGAATGCGGCATTTTTTAATTAGAATTGATAGTAATTGTAAATTAAGTGTCACTGATTTAAAATTTGACATAAAACACATCACATTAATTTCAATAGCCAAAAAATATTCCCCATTTTAAAGCTGATACTAATTTATAATTTCCTTTTGTTACAGATACCCATATATGTTCCACTCCAACGAGAGGGATTTCATGGAAGATAACACACCAGCATGAGTCACATGTTAGTATTTGTTCATTAAAATTGTACTTGAAACTATGTTTTACTGTAACAATAGCTTAGAATTTTATGACAAATTTGGTCTTAAATCAATTTCTTTTATTAAAATTTCAATTCGAATGCGGCATTTTTAATTAGAATTGATAGTAATTGTAAATTAAGTGTCGCTGATTTAAAATTTGACATAAAACACATCACATTAATTTCAATAGCCAAAAAATATTCCCCATTTTAAAGCTGATACTAATTTATAATTTCCTTTTGTTACAGATACCCATATATGTTCCACTCCAACGAGAGGGATTTCATGGAAGATAACACACCAGGATGAGTCACATGTTAGTATTTGTTCATTAAAATTGTACTTGAAACTATGTTTTACTGTAACAATAGCTTAGAATTTTATGACAAATTTGGTCTTAAATCAATTTCTTTTATTAAAATTTCGATTCGAAGGCGGCATTTTTAATTAGAATTGATAGTAATTGTAAATTAAGTGTCGCTGATTTAAAATTTGACATAAAACACATCACATTAATTTCAATAGCCAAAAAATATTACCCATTTTAAAGTTGATACTAATTTATAATTTCCTTTTGTTACAGATACCCATATATGTTCCACTCCAACGAGAGGGATTTCATGGAAGATAACACACCAGGATGAGTCAGATGTTAGTATTTGTTCATTAAAATTATACTTGAAACTATGTTTTACTGTAACAATAGCTTAGAATTTTATGACAAATTTGGTCTTAAATCAATTTCTTTTATTAAAATTTCGATTCGAAAGGCGGCCTTTTTTTAATTAGAATTGATAGTAATTGTAAATTAAGTGTCGCTGATTTAAAATTTGACATAAAACACATCACATTAAATTCAATAGCCAAAAAATATTCCCCATTTTAAAGCTGATACTAATTTATAATTTCCTTTTGTTACAGATACCCATATATGTTCCACTCCAACGAGAGGGATTTCATGGAAGATAACACACAAGGATGAGTCACATGTTAGTATTTGTTCATTAAAATTGTACTTGAAACTATGTTTTACTGTAACAATAGCTTAGAATTTTATGACAAATTTGGTCTTAAATCAATTTCTTTTATTAAAAGTTCGATTCGAATGCGGCATTTTTTAATTAGAATTGATAGTAATTGTAAATTAAGTGTCACTGATTTAAAATTTGACATAAAACACATCACATTAATTTCAATAGCCAAAAAATATTCCCCATTTTAAAGCTGATACTAATTTATAATTTCCTTTTGTTACAGATACCCATATATGTTCCACTCCAACGAGAGGGATTTCATGGAAGATAACACACCAGCATGAGTCACATGTTAGTATTTGTTCATTAAAATTGTACTTGAAACTATGTTTTACTGTAACAATAGCTTAGAATTTTATGACAAATTTGGTCTTAAATCAATTTCTTTTATTAAAATTTCAATTCGAATGCGGCATTTTTAATTAGAATTGATAGTAATTGTAAATTAAGTGTCGCTGATTTAAAATTTGACATAAAACACATCACATTAATTTCAATAGCCAAAAAATATTCCCCATTTTAAAGCTGATACTAATTTATAATTTCCTTTTGTTACAGATACCCATATATCTTCCACTCCAACGAGAGGGATTTCATGGAAGATAACACACCAGGATGAGTCACATGTTAGTATTTGTTCATTAAAATTGTACTTGAAACTATGTTTTACTGTAACAATAGCTTAGAATTTTATGACAAATTTGGTCTTAAATCAATTTCTTTTATTAAAATTTCGATTCGAAGGCGGCATTTTTAATTAGAATTGATAGTAATTGTAAATTAAGTGTCGCTGATTTAAAATTTGACATAAAACACATCACATTAATTTCAATAGCCAAAAAATATTACCCATTTTAAAGTTGATACTAATTTATAATTTCCTTTTGTTACAGATACCCATATATGTTCCACTCCAACGAGAGGGATTTCATGGAAGATAACACACCAGGATGAGTCACATGTTAGTATTTGTTCATTAAAATTGAAATTGAAACTATGTTTTACTGTAACAATAGCTTAGAATTTTATGACAAATTTGGTCTTAAATCAATTTCTTTTATTAAAATTTCGATTCCAATGCGGCATTTTTTAATTAGAATTGATAGTAATTGTAAATTAAGTGTCGCTGATTTAAAATTTGACATAAAACACATCACATTAAATTCAATAGCCAAAAAATATTCCCCATTTTAAAGCTGATACTAATTTATAATTTCCTTTTGTTACAGATACCCATATATGTTCCACTCCAACGAGAGGGATTTCATGGAAGATAACACACCAGGATGAGTCACATGTTAGTATTTGTTCATTAAAATTTACTTGAAACTATGTTTTACTGTAACAATAGCTTAGAATTTTATGACAAATTTGGTCTTAAATCAATTTCTTTTATTAAAAGTTCGATTCCAATGCGGCATTTTTAATTAGAATTGATAGTAATTGTAAATTAAGTGTCGCTGATTTAAAATTTGACATAAAACACATCACATTAAATTCAATAGCCAAAAAATATTCCCCATTTTAAAGTTGATACTAATTTATAATTTCCTTTTGTTACAGATACCCATATATGTTCCACTCCAACGAGAGGGATTTCATGGAAGATAACACACCAGCATGAGTCACATGTTAGTATTTGTTCATTAAAATTGTACTTGAAACTATGTTTTACTGTAACAATAGCTTAGAATTTTATGACAAATTTGGTCTTAAATCAATTTCTTTTATTAAAATTTCGATTCGAATGTGGCATTTTTTAATTAGAATTGATAGTAATTGTAAATTAAATGTTGCTGATTTAAAATTTGACATAAAACACATCACATTAATTTCAATAGCCAAAAAATATTCCCCATTTTAAAGCTGATACTAATTTATAATTTCCTTTTGTTACAGATACCCATATATGTTCCACTCCAACGAGAGGGATTTCATGGAAGATAACACACCAGGATGAGTCACATGTTAGTATTTGTTCATAAATTGTACTTGAAACTATGTTTTACTGTAACAATAGCTTAGAATTTTATGACAAATTTGGTCTTAAATCAATTTCTTTTATTAAAATTTCGATTCGAATGCGGCATTTTTTAATTAGAATTGATAGTAATTGTAAATTAAGTGTCGCTGATTTAAAATTTGACATAAAACACATCACATTAAATTCAATAGCCAAAAAATATTCCCCATTTTAAAGCTGATACTAATTTATAATTTCCTTTTGTTACAGATACCCATATATGTTCCACTCCAACGAGAGGGATTTCATGGAAGATAACACACCAGGATGAGTCACATGTTAGTATTTGTTCATTAAAATTGTACTTGAAACTATGTTTTACTGTAACAATAGCTTAGAATTTTATGACAAATTTGGTCTTAAATCAATTTCTTTTATTAAAATTTCAATTCGAATGCGGCATTTTTTAATTAGAATTGATAGAAATTGTAAATTAAGAGTCGCTGATTTAAAATTTGACATAAAACACATCACATTAATTTCAATAGCCAAAAAATATTCCCCATTTTAAAGCTGATACTAATTTATAATTTCCTTTTGTTACAGATACCCATATATGTTCCACTCCAACGAGAGGGATTTCATGGAAGATAACACACCAGCATGAGTCACATGTTAGTATTTGTTCATTAAAATTGTACTTGAAACTATGTTTTACTGTAACAATAGCTTAGAATTTTATGACAAATTTGGTCTTAAATCAATTTCTTTTATTAAAATTTCGATTCGAATGCGGCATTTTTTAATAAGAATTGATAGTAATTGTAAATTAAGTGTCGCTGATTTAAAATTTGACATAAAACACATCACATTAATTTCAATAGCCAAAAAATATTCCCCATTTTAAAGCTGATACTAATTTATAATTTCCTTTTGTTACAGATACCCATATATGTTCCACTCCAACGAGAGGGATTTCATGGAAGATAACACACCAGCATGAGTCACATGTTAGTATTTGTTCATTAAAATTGTACTTGAAACTATGTTTTACTGTAACAATAGCTTAGAATTTTATGACAAATTTGGTCTTAAATCAATTTCTTTTATTAAAATTTCGATTGGAATGCGGCATTTTTAATAAGAATTGATAGTAATTGTAAGTTAAGTGTCGCTGATTTAAAATTTGACATAAAACACATCACATTAATTTCAATAGCCAAAAAATATTCCCCATTTTAAAGCTGATACTAATTTATAATTTCCTTTTGTTACAGATACCCATATATGTTCCACTCCAACGAGAGGGATTTCATGGAAGATAACACACCAGCATGAGTCACATGTTAGTATTTGTTCATTAAAATTGTACTTGAAACTATGTTTTACTGTAACAAAAGCTTAGAATTTTATGACAAATTTGGTCTTAAATCAATTTCTTTTATTAAAATTTCGATTCGAATGCGGCATTTTTTAATTAGAATTGATAGTAATTGTAAATTAAGTGTCGCTGATTTAAAATTTGACATAAAACACATCACATTAATTTAAATAGCCAAAAAATATTCCCCAATTTAAAGCTGATACTAATTTATAATTTCCTTTTGTTACAGATACCCATATATGTTCCACTCCAACGAGAGGGATTTCATGGAAGATAACACACCAGGATGAGTCACATGTTAGTATTTGTTCATTAAAATTGTACTTGAAACTATGTTTTACTGTAACAATAGCTTAGAATTTTATGACAAATTTGGTCTTAAATCAATTTCTTTTATTAAAATTTCGATTCGAATGCGGCATTTTTAATTAGAATTGATAGTAATTGTAAATTAAGTGTCGCTGATTTAAAATTTGACATAAAACACATCACATTAATTTCAATAGCCAAAAAATATTACCCATTTTAAAGTTGATACTAATTTACAATTTCCTTTTGTTACAGATACCCATGTTCCACTCCAACGAGAGGGATTTCATGGAAGATAACACACCAGGATGAGTCACATGTTAGTATTTGTTCATTAAAATTGTACTTGAAACTATGTTTTACTGTAACAATAGCTTAGAATTTTATGACAAATTTGGTCTTAAATCAATTTCTTTTATTAAAATTTCGATTGGAATGCGGCATTTTTAATAAGAATTGATAGTAATTGTAAATTAAGTGTCGCTGATTTAAAATTTGACATAAAACACATCACATTAAATTCAATAGCCAAAAAATATTCCCCATTTTAAAGCTGATACTAATTTATAATTTCCTTTTGTTACAGATACCCATATATGTTCCACTCCAACGAGAGGGATTTCATGGAAGATAACACACCAGGATGAGTCACATGTTAGTATTTGTTCATTAAAATTGTACTTGAAACTATGTTTTACTGTAACAATAGCTTAGAATTTTATGACAAATTTGGTCTTAAATCAATTTCTTTTATTAAAAGTTCGATTAGAATGCGGCATTTTTTAATTAGAATTGATAGTAATTGTAAATTAAGTGTCACTGATTTAAAATTTGACATAAAACACATCACATTAATTTCAATAGCCAAAAAATATTCCCCATTTTAAAGCTGATACTAATTTATAATTTCCTTTTGTTACAGATACCCATATATGTTCCACTCCAACGAGAGGGATTTCATGGAAGATAACACACCAGCATGAGTCACATGTTAGTATTTGTTCATTAAAATTGTACTTGAAACTATGTTTTACTGTACCAATAGCTTAGAATTTTATGACAAATTTGGTCTTAAATCAATTTCTTTTATTAAAATTTCGATTCGAATGTGGCATTTTTTAATTAGAATTGATAGTAATTGTAAATTAAGTGTCGCTGATTTAAAATTTGACATAAAACACATCACATTAATTTCAATAGCCAAAAAATATTCCCCATTTAAAGCTGATACTAATTTATAATTTCCTTTTGTTACAGATACCCATATATGTTCCACTCCAACGAGAGGGATTTCATGGAAGATAACACACCAGGATGAGTCACATGTTAGTATTTGTTCATTAAAATTGTACTTGAAACTATGTTTTACTGTAACAATAGCTTAGAATTTTATGACAAATTTGGTCTTAAATCAATTTCTTTTATTAAAATTTCGATTCGAATGCGGCATTTTTAATTAGAATTGATAGTAATTGTAAGTTAAGTGTCGCTGATTTAAAATTTGACATAAAACACATCACATTAAATTCAATAGCCAAAAAATATTCCCCATTTTAAAGCTGATACTAATTTATAATTTCCTTTTGTTACAGATACCCATATATGTTCCACTCCAACGAGAGGGATTTCATGGAAGATAACACACCAGGATGAGTCACATGTTAGTATTTGTTCATTAAAATTTACTTGAAACTATGTTTTACTGTAACAATAGCTTAGAATTTTATGACAAATTTGGTCTTAAATCAATTTCTTTTATTAAAAGTTCGATTCGAATGCGGCATTTTTTAATTAGAATTGATAGTAATTGTAAATTAAGTGTCACTGATTTAAAATTTGACATAAAACACATCACATTAATTTCAATAGCCAAAAAATATTCCCCATTTTAAAGCTGATACTAATTTATAATTTCCTTTTGTTACAGATACCCATATATGTTCCACTCCAACGAGAGGGATTTCATGGAAGATAACACACCAGCATGAGTCACATGTTAGTATTTGTTCATTAAAATTGTACTTGAAACTATGTTTTACTGTAACAATAGCTTAGAATTTTATGACAAATTTGGTCTTAAATCAATTTCTTTTATTAAAATTTCGATTCGAATGCGGCATTTTTAATTAGAATGGATAGTAATTGTAAATTAAGTGTCGCTGATTTAAAATTTGACATAAAACACATCACATTAATTTCAATAGCCAAAAAATATTCCCCATTTTAAAGCTGATACTAATTTATAATTTCCTTTTGTTACAGATACCCATATATGTTCCACTCCAACGAGATGGATTTCATGGAAGATAACACACCAGCATGAGTCACATGTTAGTATTTGTTCATTAAAATTGTACTTGAAACTATGTTTTACTGTAACAATAGCTTAGAATTTTATGACAAAATTAGAATTGATAGTAATTGTAAATTAAGTGTCGCTGATTTAAAATTTGACATAAAACACATCACATTAATTTCAATAGCCAAAAAATATTCCCCATTTTAAAGCTGATACTAATTTATAATTTCCTTTTGTTACAGATACCCATATATGTTCCACTCCAACGAGAGGGATTTCATGGAAGATAACACACCAGGATGAGTCACATGTTAGTATTTGTTCATTAAAATTGTACTTGAAACTATGTTTTACTGTAACAATAGCTTAGAATTTTATGACAAATTTGGTCTTAAATCAATTTCTTTTATTAAAATTTCAATTCGAATGCGGCATTTTTAATTAGAATTGATAGTAATTGTAAATTAAGTGTCGCTGATTTAAAATTTGACATAAAACACATCACATTAATTTCAATAGCCAAAAAATATTACCCATTTTAAAGTTGATACTAATTTATAATTTCCTTTTGTTACAGATACCCATATATGTTCCACTCCAACGAGAGGGATTTCATGGAAGATAACACACCAGGATGAGTCACATGTTAGTATTTGTTCATTAAAATTGTACTTGAAACTATGTTTCACTGTAACAATAGCTTAGAATTTTATGACAAATTTGGTCTTAAATCAATTTCTTTTATTAAAATTTCGATTCGAATGCGGCATTTTTTAATAAGAATTGATAGTAATTGTAAATTAAGTGTCACTGATTTAAAATTTGACATAAAACACATCACATTAATTTCAATAGCCAAAAAATATTACCCATTTTAAAGCTGATACTAATTTATAATTTCCTTTTGTTACAGATACCCATATATGTTCCACTCCAACGAGAGGGATTTCATGGAAGATAACACACCAGGATGAGTCACATGTTAGTATTTGTTCATTAAAATTGTACTTGAAACTATGTTTTACTGTAACAATAGCTTAGAATTTTATGACAAATTTGGTCTTAAATCAATTTCTTTTATTAAAATTTCGATTCGAATGCGGCATTTTTTAATAAGAATTGATAGTAATTGTAAATTAAGTGTCACTGATTTAAAATTTGACATAAAACACATCACATTAATTTCAATAGCCAAAAAATATTCCCCATTTTAAAGCTGATACTAATTTATAATTTCCTTTTGTTACAGATACCCATATATGTTCCACTCCAACGAGAGGGATTTCATGGAAGATAACACACCAGGATGAGTCACATGTTAGTATTTGTTCATTAAAATTGTACTTGAAACTATGTTTTACTGTAACAATAGCTTAGAATTTTATGACAAATTTGGTCTTAAATCAATTTCTTTTATTAAAATTTCGATTCGAATGCGGCATTTTTTAATAAGAATTGATAGTAATTGTAAATTAAGTGTCACTGATTTAAAATTTGACATAAAACACATCACATTAATTTCAATAGCCAAAAAATATTCCCCATTTTAAAGCTGATACTAATTTATAATTTCCTTTTGTTACAGATACCCATATATGTTCCACTCCAACGAGAGGGATTTCATGGAAGATAACACACCAGCATGAGTCACATGTTAGTATTTGTTCATTAAAATTGTACTTGAAACTATGTTTTACTGTAACAATAGCTTAGAATTTAATGACAATTTTGGTCTTAAATCAATTTCTTTTATTAAAATTTCGATTCGAATGCGGCATTTTTAATTAGAATTGATAGTAATTGTAAATTAAGTGTTGCTGATTTAAAATTTGACATAAAACACATCACATTAATTTCAATAGCCAAAAAATATTCCCCATTTTAAAGCTGATACTAATTTATAATTTCCTTTTGTTACAGATACCCATATATGTTCCACTCCAACGAGAGGGATTTCATGGAAGATAACACACCAGGATGAGTCACATGTTAGTATTTGTTCATTAAAATTGTACTTGAAACTATGTTTTACTGTAACAATAGCTTAGAATTTTATGACAAATTTGGTCTTAAATCAATTTCTTTTATTAAAATTTCGATTCGAATGCGGCATTTTTTAATAAGAATTGATAGTAATTGTAAATTAAGTGTCACTGATTTAAAATTTGACATAAAACACATCACATTAATTTCAATAGCCAAAAAATATTACCCATTTTAAAGTTGATACTAATTTATAATTTCCTTTTGTTACAGATACCCATATATGTTCCACTCCAACGAGAGGGATTTCATGGAAGATAACACACCAGGATGAGTCACATGTTAGTATTTGTTCATTAAAATTGTACTTGAAACTATGTTTTACTGTAACAATAGCTTAGAATTTTATGACAAATTTGGTCTTAAATCAATTTCTTTTATTAAAATTTCGATTCGAAAGGCGGCATTTTTTAATTAGAATTGATAGTAATTGTAAATTAAGTGTCGCTGATTTAAAATTTGACATAAAACACATCACATTAAATTCAATAGCCAAAAAATATTCCCCATTTTAAAGCTGATACTAATTTATAATTTCCTTTTGTTACAGATACCCATATATGTTCCACTCCAACGAGAGGGATTTCATGGAAGATAACACACCAGGATGAGTCACATGTTAGTATTTGTTCATTAAAATTGTACTTGAAACTATGTTTTACTGTAACAATAGCTTAGAATTTTATGACAAATTTGGTCTTAAATCAATTTCTTTTATTAAAATTTCGATTCGAATGCGGCATTTTTTAATAAGAATTGATAGTAATTGTAAATTAAGTGTCACTGATTTAAAATTTGACATAAAACACATCACATTAATTTCAATAGCCAAAAAATATTCCCCATTTTAAAGCTGATACTAATTTATAATTTCCTTTTGTTACAGATACCCATATATGTTCCACTCCAACGAGAGGGATTTCATGGAAGATAACACACCAGGATGAGTCACATGTTAGTATTTGTTCATTAAAATTGTACTTGAAACTATGTTTTACTGTAACAATAGCTTAGAATTTTATGACAAATTTGGTCTTAAATCAATTTCTTTTATTAAAATTTCAATTCGAATGCGGCATTTTTAATTAGAATTGATAGTAATTGTAAATTAAGTGTCGCTGATTTAAAATTTGACATAAAACACATCACATTAATTTCAATAGCCAAAAAATATTACCCATTTTAAAGCTGATATTAATTTATAATTTCCTTTTGTTACAGATACCCATATATGTTCCACTCCAACGAGAGGGATTTCATGGAAGATAACACACCAGCATGAGTCACATGTTAGTATTTGTTCATTAAAATTGTACTTGAAACTATGTTTTACTGTAATAATAGCTTAGAATTTTATGACAAATTTGGTCTTAAATCAATTTCTTTTATTAAAATTTCGATTCGAATGCGGCATTTTTAATTAGAATTGATAGTAATTTAAGTGTCGCTGATTTAAAATTTGCCATAAAACACATCACATTAATTTCAATAGCCAAAAAATATTCCCCATTTTAAAGTTGATACTAATTTATAATTTCCTTTTGTTACAGATACCCATATATGTTCCACTCCAACGAGAGGGATTTCATGGAAGATAACACACCAGGATGAGTCACATGTTAGTATTTGTTCATTAAAATTGTACTTGAAACTATGTTTTACTGTAACAATAGCTTAGAATTTTATGACAAATTTGGTCTTAAATCAATTTCTTTTATTAAAATTTCGATTCGAATGCGGCATTTTTAATTAGAATTGATAGTAATTGTAAATTAAGTGTTGCTGATTTAAAATTTGACATAAAACACATCACATTAATTTCAATAGCCAAAAAATATTCCCCATTTTAAAGTTGATACTAATTTATAATTTCCTTTTGTTACAGATACCCATATATGTTCCACTCCAACGAGAGGGATTTCATGGAAGATAACACACCAGGATGAGTCACATGTTAGTATTTGTTCATTAAAATTGTACTTGAAACTATGTTTTACTGTAACAATAGCTTAGAATTTTATGACAAATTTGGTCTTAAATCAATTTCTTTTATTAAAATTTCGATTCGAATGCGGCATTTTTTAATAAGAATTGATAGTAATTGTAAATTAAGTGTCACTGATTTAAAATTTGACATAAAACACATCACATTAATTTCAATAGCCAAAAAATATTACCCATTTTAAAGTTGATACTAATTTATAATTTCCTTTTGTTACAGATACCCATATATGTTCCACTCCAACGAGAGGGATTTCATGGAAGATAACACACCAGGATGAGTCACATGTTAGTATTTGTTCATTAAAATTGTACTTGAAACTATGTTTTACTGTAACAATAGCTTAGAATTTTATGACAAATTTGGTCTTAAATCAATTTCTTTTATTAAAATTTCGATTCGAAAGGCGGCATTTTTTAATTAGAATTGATAGTAATTGTAAATTAAGTGTCGCTGATTTAAAATTTGACATAAAACACATCACATTAAATTCAATAGCCAAAAAATATTCCCCATTTTAAAGCTGATACTAATTTATAATTTCCTTTTGTTACAGATACCCATATATGTTCCACTCCAACGAGAGGGATTTCATGGAAGATAACACACCAGGATGAGTCACATGTTAGTATTTGTTCATTAAAATTGTACTTGAAACTATGTTTTACTGTAACAATAGCTTAGAATTTTATGACAAATTTGGTCTTAAATCAATTTCTTTTATTAAAATTTCGATTCGAATGCGGCATTTTTTAATAAGAATTGATAGTAATTGTAAATTAAGTGTCACTGATTTAAAATTTGACATAAAACACATCACATTAATTTCAATAGCCAAAAAATATTCCCCATTTTAAAGCTGATACTAATTTATAATTTCCTTTTGTTACAGATACCCATATATGTTCCACTCCAACGAGAGGGATTTCATGGAAGATAACACACCAGGATGAGTCACATGTTAGTATTTGTTCATTAAAATTGTACTTGAAACTATGTTTTACTGTAACAATAGCTTAGAATTTTATGACAAATTTGGTCTTAAATCAATTTCTTTTATTAAAATTTCGATTCGAATGCGGCATTTTTTAATAAGAATTGATAGTAATTGTAAATTAAGTGTCACTGATTTAAAATTTGACATAAAACACATCACATTAATTTCAATAGCCAAAAAATATTCCCCATTTTAAAGCTGATACTAATTTATAATTTCCTTTTGTTACAGATACCCATATATGTTCCACTCCAACGAGAGGGATTTCATGGAAGATAACACACCAGCATGAGTCACATGTTAGTATTTGTTCATTAAAATTGTACTTGAAACTATGTTTTACTGTAACAATAGCTTAGAATTTAATGACAATTTTGGTCTTAAATCAATTTCTTTTATTAAAATTTCGATTCGAATGCGGCATTTTTAATTAGAATTGATAGTAATTGTAAATTAAGTGTTGCTGATTTAAAATTTGACATAAAACACATCACATTAATTTCAATAGCCAAAAAATATTCCCCATTTTAAAGCTGATACTAATTTATAATTTCCTTTTGTTACAGATACCCATATATGTTCCACTCCAACGAGAGGGATTTCATGGAAGATAACACACCAGGATGAGTCACATGTTAGTATTTGTTCATTAAAATTGTACTTGAAACTATGTTTTACTGTAACAATAGCTTAGAATTTTATGACAAATTTGGTCTTAAATCAATTTCTTTTATTAAAATTTCGATTCGAATGTGGCATTTTTAATTAGAATTGATAGTAATTGTAAATTAAGTGTCGCTGATTTAAAATTTGACATAAAACACATCACATTAATTTCAATAGCCAAAAAATATTCCCCATTTTAAAGCTGATACTAATTTATAATTTCCTTTTGTTACAGATACCCATATATGTTCCACTCCAACGAGAGGGATTTCATGGAAGATAACACACCAGCATGAGTCACATGTTAGTATTTGTTCATTAAAATTGTACTTGAAACTATGTTTTACTGTAACAATAGCTTAGAATTTTATGACAAATTTGGTCTTAAATCAATTTCTTTTATTAAAATTTCGATTCGAATGCGGCATTTTTTAATTAGAATTGATAGTAATTGTAAATTAAGTGTCGCTGATTTAAAATTTGACATAAAACACATCACATTAAATTCAATAGCCAAAAAATATTCCCCATTTTAAAGCTGATACTAATTTATAATTTCCTTTTGTTACAGATACCCATATATGTTCCACTCCAACGAGAGGGATTTCATGGAAGATAACACACCAGGATGAGTCACATGTTAGTATTTGTTCATTAAAATTGTACTTGAAACTATGTTTTACTGTAACAATAGCTTAGAATTTTATGACAAATTTGGTCTTAAATCAATTTCTTTTATTAAAATTTCAATTCAAATGCGGCATTTTTAATTAGAATTGATAGTAATTGTAAATTAAGTGTCACTGATTTAAAATTTGACATAAAACACATCACATTAATTTCAATAGCCAAAAAATATTCCCCATTTTAAAGCTGATACTAATTTATAATTTCCTTTTGTTACAGATACCCATATATGTTCCACTCCAACGAGAGGGATTTCATGGAAGATAACACACCAGCATGAGTCACATGTTAGTATTTGTTCATTAAAATTGTACTTGAAACTATGTTTTACTGTAACAATAGCTTAGAATTTTATGACAAATTTGGTCTTAAATCAATTTCTTTTATTAAAATTTCAATTCGAATGCGGCATTTTTAATTAGAATTGATAGTAATTGTAAATTAAGTGTCGCTGATTTAAAATTTGACATAAAACACATCACATTAATTTCAATAGCCAAAAAATATTACCCATTTTAAAGCTGATATTAATTTATAATTTCCTTTTGTTACAGATACCCATATATGTTCCACTCCAACGAGAGGGATTTCATGGAAGATAACACACCAGCATGAGTCACATGTTAGTATTTGTTCATTAAAATTGTACTTGAAACTATGTTTTACTGTAATAATAGCTTAGAATTTTATGACAAATTTGGTCTTAAATCAATTTCTTTTATTAAAATTTCGATTCGAATGCGGCATTTTTAATTAGAATTGATAGTAATTTAAGTGTCGCTGATTTAAAATTTGCCATAAAACACATCACATTAATTTCAATAGCCAAAAAATATTCCCCATTTTAAAGTTGATACTAATTTATAATTTCCTTTTGTTACAGATACCCATATATGTTCCACTCCAACGAGAGGGATTTCATGGAAGATAACACACCAGGATGAGTCACATGTTAGTATTTGTTCATTAAAATTGTACTTGAAACTATGTTTTACTGTAACAATAGCTTAGAATTTTATGACAAATTTGGTCTTAAATCAATTTCTTTTATTAAAATTTTGATTCGAATGCGGCATTTTTAATTAGAATTGATAGTAATTGTAAATTAAGTGTCGCTGATTTAAAATTTGACATAAAACACATCACATTAATTTCAATAGCCAAAAAATATTCCCCATTTTAAAGTTGATACTAATTTATAATTTCCTTTTGTTACAGATACCCATATATGTTCCACTCCAACGAGAGGGATTTCATGGAAGATAACACACCAGGATGAGTCACATGTTAGTATTTGTTCATTAAAATTGTACTTGAAACTATGTTTTACTGTAACAATAGCTTAGAATTTTATGACAAATTTGGTCTTAAAGGGAGACTTCGCAAAAAAATCAAAAATTGATATTATGTCCATTCTGTATAAAAATTCTCAAATTTATAGATATTAAAGTTTTATACTGCTAGATAAGAGATCACCATCGATTTTAAATTTTGAGTATCAATTCTCTGCGTACCGCCATTTTGTCATCTTCTACGATTAAAAATCACGATATGTCTATAAACCACAAAGGACCAAAACTACAGTAACCTATGTAGTCGTAATTGCGTGTCGATATCTTGTCAATCGTACGGTTGTTTTATCTGACTAACTAACTTGATACGGAAAATGTTCTTATTTTTTTAAATAACGATAATCTGTTATTTTTAAACTGTTAATATTGGAATTAGTTAAAAAGTCAAAGTTCAAATCTTAAATAAGTGTTCCGTGAAAATTGTTTTCAAAAATCTAATTCGTTCATAATTCTTTAAAGTAATAAACTTTATTCAAATAAATTCGGATCTTCCCTCATCTGATCACCAGCATGGCTAAAGGTATTACTCCCAAAGGTATTGTGAGGGGTGTGAGGTGACACGTCCAGGTATTCAAGCGATTTCCTGTTGGGCTTGCAAGTTCATGCATCGTTTCACTTCTGTAGGTATTGATCAGTGTACACGACCGATAACTTATAACTTTCCATTTTGAACTATCAGGTGTATAATATACATCTCTGTCTTGCGTGTCCGAAAGTGATATAATATACTAGTCATTACTTAACTCATACGCTTGTTTATAAATAACATTTCTAGTGTAAAGAATATTATTTATAAAAATATAAATAATACCCCAAAAAAAAAGATATGAAGAAATAAAAATCTATTTACATATTTTTTCCAAGGGTTAGTTTGGGAAAATGTATTATATACTCGTTGTCAATAGTAAAGGACAGCTTGGAACATACCAGACTTATTGATTTAAAAAATGTACGCACTTATCGACGATTCGTTTATACACCTGGATAGAAAGTTACGGAACTATAGCGCAATTTAAAATATATGAATGTATACATTGAACATAAGAAAGAAACATACCATTACATTTTGTGTAAATTGGGGTAAAAGTTTTGTAAATAGACTAGTCCACGTATGCCAACAGTATGTAATCAACGAATTCGATATACCAAAAGAAGAAGAAGAAGAGAACCAATTTGATTTAAATACAGGTCGATATATAACTTGCTTTGGTTCATCTAAGTTATGAACATAGTAAAATCACAGATTTATATATCAATTAGATTGTTCTCAAATAAAGGAAGAAACTCGTCATCATCACAATTGTTCCGACATTCATGTAATATATATGCAACTGGACGTACACTAATAATCCCCAAGGGATGTGAATATTTTCTAGGAAATTTATTGAGTATTAAAGTTTCAAATCAATTTCGGGATTTATTTTCTTTCTTGATATTCATTGACAGCAATTTAAAGAATAAACTGCTTGTCCGCTTTAGGGGTAGCTTTGCTAGTTGAACAGACTTATCATTACATTCAAAAATAGGGAAAGTTGACATTAAATTCGTTGAGCAGACATGGGCGAAAAACAATAAAAAGACAGGTTTAATATTTGTTCATTCATTTAACATGTATAATATGAATATCATTTAGTACACTTCGGTCTATACAAATGCAGAATATACCATGATGGTTTGATTTCGTCAAAAGATATAAGAGATCTGACAAGTAGATTATCACTTCGATATTGCAAGACACCCATTTATAACTTTGTACTTTTGCCTACCAAACTTTCGCAAAAAGATCAAGTCATTTGATTAAATAAGAAGTTGTGGTTTGTTTTCTTGGGAGACACGTACCCAAATGAAGTGGACTTAAGCAATTATTCAAGTCACGGTATGGCCTTCAACAGTGAACAATAGTAAAAGTATATTGTATAATTCAACTAAATGTGAACATGAAAGAATCAAAGCAGACATATATATTTTATCTATACATATACAAAAGAATATTTTGAGCCTCAAATCTAGCATATGTCTATTTTACAACTATTCCGAGTCTGACGTGTCACTTTCATATTCTCTGAAGATCTTGTGACGGAAATGCTTCCCTAATAATGTTAACAACACAAGCTGGAATAGTCACTCTGTTTCTCTTGCCAAGTGGTTGCCCTTTTCTGACCCAAAAAACAAACTGATGATGAGCCATTAGTCGGCTTTGTCTGTGAGTTAGTACGTCTGGAGCTCTCCCTCTATGGCGCTTGTACCTCAAAAAACTTATATAGCTGGTTTCAAGAACAACCAGGTTCAGACAAACTGTTCTGAAATGATATTGTCACTAATGCATTCACCCAATTCAATATTACCATCAAAGAGAGTAAATTCGTGGCAACAAAGACATTCTGTCATTAACGGCATAACTATGCATTTAGTACACGAACACCAATCTGTGTTCATGGAGCTCTTCTTCTGTATACTCTGGCTCTAGTGCGTACCCAAATTGACCATACTCATCAAAATCTGTCTCTCTTGACGGACTGGAACCACTGTTAGCACTATCATTCTCCGAACAAGGCATTTTCAGTTATGATTTTATGATTAGTTTTTGGACCATATATACACTGTCCTATAGAAACAAGCACACACAAATCATAAGAGAAAAATATGTGAGTAAAAGTTAATTGAATTATCAAAGTTAATATCCTTTGGTCTCGAATGTATGTTAACTAATTAATGTGTTTTTATAGGCTAGCTGAAATCCTCATCCAAATAATATAATCTATATGTAACAAGTGTGGACACAGATGAGTGTGGATAGTATGTATGGATGTTTGACAGTGTCTTATGACAAAATGAGTTCTATGTTTTTTCTATATGGTGTTATTAACTATGTTGCACGATGACCACCAAATCTGAGCATTATGAGTGTTATTTATTAAATTTTTTATGCCCCCACCTACAATAGTAGATAGGCATTATGTTTTCTGGTCTGTGGGTCCGTTCGTTCGTTTGTCCCGCTTTAGGTTAAAGTTTTTGGTCAAGGTAGTTTTTGATGAAGCTGAAGTCCAATCAACTCGAAACTTAGTACACATGTTCATTATGATATGATCTTTCTAATTTTAAAGCCAAATTAGACTTTTGACCCCAATTTCACGGTCCATTGAACATAGAAAATGGAAGTGGGAGTTTCAGGTTAAAGTTTTTGGTCAAAGTAGTTTTTGATGAAGCTGAATTCCAATCAACTTGAAACTTACTACACTTGTTGCATATGATATGATCTTTCTAATTTCGAAACTCATAACTGCTCCAAAAGTAATCTGATAGAATTTCAAGCATTTTAAGCCAATATTATCAACATCTACTAATGTGTCTTAATATGTCTACATATCTAAAAAGTCATAGTATTCAAAAGGTAATGCAAAATTATTCCTTTTCATTTTTTTTGTTATATGGATACACATTTGAGTGATACATGTACCAATACAATATTTGTTGTGGTATGAAAGTGCAGTAATTAGCATTTACTGTAACTATGTTAATTCACACAAATTGAAAAATAAACAAATGAATGGACCAGATGCTCCGCAGAGCCCAGCTTTATACAACTGCAGAGGTCGAAGCCTGAACAGTTGGGGCTAGTATTGACACAACATTCAAGCTGGAAACAGCTCTGAGTTTGAATTGTGATTAAATAGATGACACAGCTTAGGTTTCTGACACAGAATGAATGTGGTCTAATGAACTTAAATATTTGTTTTGCTTTTGTGTTAGGAGCAATTCACTATGCTGCTGAATATTAATCCTTTCAAACAAAAATATCTAAAGAAATTTTCTTTTTAATTTCTGAAATGAGAAACATTTAGAGGAGACAAACTTCAGTTAAGAGATCAGAAACTAAAAAAATGTATAATTTTTCCATTTGTAAAAGGGCATACCCTAGAAAGTGCTTGCAATCACTGAATGGTTATTAATGACTGCTTTAATTTATCAGTTGGTAATAAAGTGAATATTGCATTGTATATTGTATAATTGATTTAAGTTGACTGAACAAAGAAAGATAACTCCAATTTTCAAAGAAGATTTCATAAAGCATTGGTATTAGGTAATTCAAGAACCATTCTGGACAAACTTCAATTAAGGGTCTTGAATTTACAAAAATGTTTGTTTTTGGTCCGTAATTATTAGACTGTTTGTCCCATAACCCACACAATATATCCGAACCTTCTACTTATGGTATTAAACATTGTGGTACAATTTCAGAACAATTGAAATACTTATACACAACTTTTTAAACCGACACTAGATTAAAGCTTGTTTTGGGCACCTTTGTACCCCTTATTCCTAAACCTTAGGGACAATAACCCCCAAAATCAATCCCAAGCTTCCTTTTGTGGTTATAAACGTTGTGTTATAATTTTGTTGATTTCTGTTGACTTATAATAAAGTTATTATCCAGAAACCATCTTTCGGACAGGATACCAATTTACGACCCCAAATTTTTTGTGGTTGTATAAAAATGTTGAACATGTGCAATGAAGTATAGTTTTAGAAATCGATTAGGGAGCTACCATTTGATTTTTATGGGGGGGGGGGGGGGGCTAGGATGAAAAACTTTAGTTGTAATCTCTGTCTTGCCTTTTTATTTTTCAGTCTATTCGGTCCTGCCTCTTTTTTTCTTAGCTTATCCTGACTTTTTTTTGCCAAGTTACTCATCCTGACTTTTTTTTTTACTCAAAATCCTGTCCTGCCTTTTTTTTCAAATTTCATCCTAGCTCCCCCCATAAAAATCAAATGGTAGCTCCCTTAGACTGGATAGGCCTTATAATTTTTTTCCCTCCTAATTGAAGGACCGTTTACACTCAGGGCCGAGTCATCAGCAGGCAATACAGATGTATTAAAACAACCTAGCATCATATTGCTAGTAGTGGGAGTAGCATTGTCCGGTAAATTTGTTCCCACTTTTTTTTATAAAATGTATGGTTCAAATCAAAATAGAATGCTTTTATCTCCTGAATACTTACATTGTACATAGAGATGATACTACTTTGACAAATCCTTGTCCATTAGAGTTGTCTGTCAAATCTTAATTTCACAAAGAATGAATTGCATAACAATGAACTGAGCTCAAAGCAAAGTACTTTAATAATACACTTAGACAAAGAGCTAAATCCAGTGATATACTTTGTACTACAGGTCCTTCATGACCATCCATCCACCCAAACCATATCTCAATAACATTCCATACTACATGATTGGATTCAGAAGTCCTGAAAAAGACATGACTTTTTTTATCTTGTTTTAAGTATATATGCACAGGTTAAACCTTTATTGTGGATATAATCATTCAGTATCTAGCAACTATCAATTTGCTTCATGCACATATTGATATAGGTTGATTGCTCCTCTGTTGGAAATTAGAACACACCTCCATCTAATTTTAGTCAACTGACGAAGAAAAATTCAAAACTATATAAAATGTTATCTAAGACTTGTCAGTGTCTATTTCCTTTGCCACTGAATAAGATTCCATATTTACAACCAATGAAAATCAAATATCCCTCTAATAGACTTAGCATTGAAATCGTTTTCTAAAATGGTAGTTATGTGGAACCTAGAACTAAAAAAATTGAAACAATATATCTTAAATATTTCAAATGCATGTACATTTAATAATTCTCCAAAATTCACTTTATTTTTCCTTTTTTGGTTTTCTGTTGGAGACTGTATATTGACCTCTATGTAGCCTTTTCAACTTATAAAAGGGGGGATACATTTCCATAGAATTAAACTTTTCTGAAAGAATTGATTCCATTTATTTTCAATAAACAATAAATATTGAAGTCTATAACAGGCATCTAGGAACAGGCTCAACATTATTTCTAAACATGTATTAATATATACCAAAATGTGGACAAACCTACATTAAATATTCTACTTCAACGACTTTAATTTATAGTGGAGTAGATCAAATTAAAAAGTCACAATGGTTAAAAACTCCAATGGCAGTCTATCCTGTTAAAATCTTGATGTGTAGAATGTGATATACCATTTTTGGGTCTACATACTGTCCTTTAAATTTAGGTCATTTTGACACGGCAAAATATGAAAAAAAATGTAAACTATGGTCTGGAAAGCACACAGTTTGTGATATTTTAAGGTATCTTTACTAAGAAAACCTGCAAATCTCAGTGGCAGATCCAGAACTTTTCAAAAAGGTGTGGGGGCTCTGATGGACCAGAGGGTTGCCCACTCCCATCAAGCTTCAATGATTTCTTACATATATGTCATAAGCTAAATTTCCCCCACCCCCTTGGTCTGTCTATGCATCTGTTTATCGTTCTGCGAAATAGTACTAATACTAATTTTTCCCCTCCCTTACCTGGCCCTAGACAGTTGCTTACCTTTGTAAACATTTTATAATTATAGTCAGGTATATATTGATTGAGAGTAACTTACATAGTAGTTAATGGGACTCTTTTTCACACGGTTCTGTGAAATATAATACGGCAAATATATACCCGTACATACTATCCGCATAACACAGAAATCTGATAGATTTTCACTCCTCTGGGAAAAATCAACCTGTGAAATGAAATACCATGCCTGGAAAAAAATTACCGGGACAAATTATCCTCAGGATAAAATATCACAGAGGACGAAATAAACCGTTACATTACATGAGAAGCCGGTTTGGTTACAAATAATTATGTCACGTGAAGGCACACTGACGTCACAATTTGCATTAATTTTGCAATACACTACAGTTCACTCATACAGAACCCATTATCATGCAAACATGCAACGTGAATGTGATTGGTTATCAAATAATACAGAATTTATGCACGTACAGTTAATATAGAAGAAATTAGTTCATCAAATGTGAGTTCGTGATCTTGTGGTTAAGACCGATGGCTACAGTGCTGAAAGTCCTGAGTTAGATTCTCACTTGGGGTGCTAAAAATATCAGTACATCAGAAGGGTAATTTTCACCCTCTCACACACATCTTTGTTAATGTTCCGGGATTGTTGAAAACTTGCATATTCATCAATATTTGATTTTGTGGTTTTAACAATCCAGACAGACAAATAGCAATAAGGTGTTTAGGAAAACATGACCTAAAACCTCCTTCATATATGACAAAAAGACATGGGAACTCATATTGAATGGTCAAATGTGTTCAATATGAAAATTGAAATTAAGATGGTAAAATCAAATATTAGCCGTTACTGTAAATGGACTTAAAGTATGACTTTTCAGCAAATTTAAAGGGAAATGACACGGAAGGGGCCAAATAGTGTTCAAGGGGAGCAAATGCTATTTAAATTAGTATGCAGGTTTTAAATATAGAGGGAAGTTGAGTCATCTTTTTGGGTGAAGTTAAATACTGACTAGTGTTTGGTTCTCATTGGGTCTAAGCGTGACCAATATTGACAATTTTTCGCAAGCGTGAAACGTGAAAGTCAAATTATTGTGTCATGAAAACGGGAAATGAGGTCTGTCATGAAAACGGGAAATGGGGTTCTGCAGGACCCCGGAAATGACAAAAAAATGAAAATTGCTCATGTACATAGTGTAAGCGGGATATGGGAATCTGACAAAACAGTAAGTGGGATCTGGGATCAGAACACCACCCCCCCCCCCCCCACCCCCCAATGAGACCCCCTTATGTAGATTTACCTTCTAATTCTATATAAAAAAAACTAAGAACTACGTTTAATTCACTTTGACTACTGATATGCAAACCTAGAAATATTTCATAAAATAGTGATTGAAAGATTCATAACACTTTGAAAGGATAATTCAGACACGTGTTACGCGGGGAGCATGTTTTAAATTTGTTTACAAATAATAATGTCACGTGATCGAGCACTGACCTCAAGTTGCATCGCCCTTACAATTCACTAATACATGACCATTTTCATGCAAACATGCAACGTGAATGTGATTGGTTATCATATAATACAGAAATAATGCATGCACAGTTTAAGAAGAAATTAGTTCAATAAATCGATGCGATTTTCACTTTTGACACGAATAGGTCGGGTTGACATTACTGTCATCGGAGATAATATTGAGATAAATGGGATAAAACGGACCGTCAAAAAGGTCTAGAGGAGCACATCAGTAGAACCTTAACATTAATAAGTAATACTTACCAAAATTTCTCTAATTAAAGAACTATATAACTGAAATTTCACAAAGATAACGGTAAACATTTTGTTGATGGTGATGATGCTATTATCGATCCGTTGAATTCAGGGTCAACGGAATTTTTTGCGTTGCGTTTAAATCATTGAGGCCATCTATTTTTATTGCGGGTTCCACATATATAAATCGGAATTAAAGAAAAAATGGAATGTTGTTAGCAGAATCAAAACAGAAATGATGAACATTGCAACATTTTCAGCAAAATATAAATAGGATGGAGGATCTGTGTATTCACATTATTTGTAAAACTCTCCTTATTCATGTGAAGCGTGTGCTTTACATCGAGGCTTGCTATGCTTATCATTGACGCCACAGTACTTCAACCAATCAGACAATGTTTATTTTGGGCATTTGACTTTTTTTAACTCAGATTTTGGAATATTTTAATCGAAATTATAGAAAAATGGAATGTTGTTAGTACATATAAAATAGAAAATGATGAATACTTTTAGCTAAAGATAATTTGGATGGGGGTTCTGTGTATTCACATTATTTGCACAACTCTCCTTACTGATGCCATATTTTGGAATTTCCGTGACCTAAATGGTTCGCGAAAATTAATATTTTTATATATAGTATAGTAATAATCGTTTCCTATCACACCGAGATTTAATACAAGCGTTAGACACATTTTAGGTACTAATTAAGTAATTAAATGAACAATAGATAACAATCATTAATCATAAATGTGCAAAGATTTAAAAAAAAAAAAAAAAAAAAAGTATTTTTTCTTTATTCGTACATATTATATTCTGCTTCGGTAGAGTTATCTTCAGATAGTTTCAGATATTAATTAATACATGGGTTTCAAAAGTCTAAATGTAAGTGTTCCCGTACACTTTTTTGGCCTAATAAAGACAATCAAAATGCTTTGGTAAAGCTATTTCTAATTTCTAAGTTCCCCTTTTTTATGAGACATAAATCAAGGACAAGAGGTGTATATCATTTCATTCTGACACATGAATTAAGTTTCCCGTCTTTAATCGAAATTTTTTTATTTCTTAGTAAATTAATTTATCTGAATTCAAATAAATAATAGCACCAAATATAATTAAATAATTCCACGGCGATCTATTTTCGTTTGTCACCAACTTGAATATGTTGATTCGATTCGAATGCGGCATTTTTTAATTAGAATTGATAGTATTTTAAATGTGTGTATTAAATGCTCACTTGTTTTATAATCCACTGATCCGAATAGACAGTCACATCTGGCAAGGTGTGCCCTAGAGGCGTGGTAAAATACCAAAGTGCAAATAACAATTTACCTTTCAACAAGCCATCTACGAGTATTGCCACAGAACCGTGAATACACACATCGTATAAACCTAGTCAGTCATAGCAGAGACAGTAAAAGGTCAATAAGAGTACACCAACATATTGTCTTAACAGATTATTGTACTTTAATTTGTTCACCTTATTAGTTCGAAAATGCATTAATTAACAATAAATTTATAACTTTTTGTGTTGTCTAAAAAAATGATTCGAATATATACGTTATACCAGAGATATATATATACACATATATGTCTCTGGTTATACATAGAAAATTTATCTCATGAATGTGTACAATTGCATGTCTGTGCGTTTTATCTTCTTATTATCGGCTGGTTATTAGATAAAGCATAAGTCATCGGCGCGCTTACGATAACGTTAAAATATGATAAAAAACCAAGACTTTTAATGATTGTATTTTAAATCCCGGCATGCAAAAACCAGGAGAAAACGTCACGACCTACAGGAAGTTGTTAATATTTTTTTCATTAATTATTGAATTTCTCCTTTATTACTGCACATATAGCGATAAAACTTTGTGAATATATATATTATGTCATAATGAACATATTTAAACCATAAGTAAAAAATCGTGAATTTTCCCTTTAAATCAATTTCTCTTATAAAAATTTCGATTCGAATGCGGCATTTTTTAATTAGAATTGATAGTAATTGTAAATTAAGTGTCACTGATTTAAAATTTGACATAAAACACATCACATTAATTTCAATAGCCAAAAAATATTCCCCATTTTAAAGTTGATACTAATTTATAATTTCCTTTTGTTACAGATACCCATATATGTTCCACTCCAACGAGAGGGATTTCATGGAAGATAACACACCAGCATGAGTCACATGTTAGTATTTGTTCATTAAAATTGAACTTGAAACTATGTTTTACTGTAACAATAGCTTAGAATTTTATGACAAATTTGGTCTTAAATCAATTTCTTTTATTAAAATTTCGATTCGAATGCGGCATTTTTTAATTAGAATTGATAGTAATTGTAAATTAAGTGTCGCTGATTTAAAATTTGACATAAAACACATCACATTAATTTC
Source organism: Mytilus edulis (assembly GCF_963676685.1). Lineage (NCBI taxonomy): Eukaryota > Metazoa > Mollusca > Bivalvia > Mytilida > Mytilidae > Mytilus > Mytilus edulis. The sequence goes on along the minus strand of NC_092353.1, from coordinate 63,796,227 downwards.
AATAGCCAAAAAATATTCCCCATTTTAAAGCTGATACTAATTTATAATTTCCTTTTGTTACAGATACCCATATATGTTCCACTCCAACGAGAGGGATTTCATGGAAGATAACACACCAGCATGAGTCACATGTTAGTATTTGTTCATTAAAATTGTATTTGAAACTATGTTTTACTGTAACAATAGCTTAGAATTTATTGACAAATTTGGTCTTAAATGAATTTCTTTTATTAAAATTTCAATTCGAATGAGGCATTTTTAATTAGAATTGATAGTAATTGTAAATTAAGTGTCGCTGATTTAAAATTTGACATAAAACACAGCACATTAATTTCAATAGCCAAAAAATATTCCCCATTTTAAAGCTGATACTAATTTATAATTTCCTTTTGTTACAGATACCCATATATGTTCCACTCCAACGAGAGGGATTTCATGGAAGATAACACACCAGGATGAGTCACATGTTAGTATTTGTTCATTAAAATTGTACTTGAAACTATGTTTTACTGTAACAATAGCTTAGAATTTTATGACAAATTTGGTCTTAAATCAATTTCTTTTATTAAAATTTCGATTCGAATGCGGCATTTTTAATTAGAATTGATAGTAATTGTAAATTAAGTGTCGCTGATTTAAAATTTGACATAAAACACATCACATTAATTTCAATAGCCAAAAAATATTCCCCATTTTAAAGTTGATACTAATTTATAATTTCCTTTTGTTACAGATACCAATATATGTTCCACTCCAACGAGAGGGATTTCATGGAAGATAACACACCAGCATGAGTCACATGTTAGTATTTGTTCATTAAAATTGTACTTGAGGTCGACCACGTACCTTTACCCACTCTTTCAAACCGGCTTGCGACGGTCTTAGGCGTAAACTATGTTTCAATAGCCAAAAAATATTCCCCATTTTAAAGTTGATACTAATTTAAAATTTTCCTTTTGTTACAGATACCCATATATGTTCCACTCCAACAAGAGGAATTTCATGGAAGATAACACACCAGGATGAGTCACATGTTAGTATTTGTTCATTAAAATTGTATTTGAAACTATGTTTTACTGTAATAATAGCTTAGAATTTTATGACAAATTTGGTCTTAAATCAATATCTTTTATTAAAATTTCAATTTGAATGCAGCATTTTTAATTAGAATTGATAGTAATTGTAAATTAAGTGTCGCTGATTTAAAATTTGACATAAAACACATCACATTAATTTCAATAGCCAAAAAATATTCCCCATTTTAAAGTTGATACTAATTTATAATTTCCTTTTGTTACAGATACCCATATATGTTCCACTCCAACGAGAGGGATTTCATGGAGGATAACACACCAGCATGAGTCACATGTTAGTATTTGTTCATTAAAATTGTACTTGAAACTATGTTTTACTGTAACAATAGCTTAGAATTTTATGACAAATTTGGTCTTAAATCAATTTCTTTTATTAAAATTTCAATTCGAATGCAGCATTTTTAATTAGAATTGATAGTAATTGTAAATTAAGTGTCGCTGATTTAAAATTTGACATAAAACACATCACATTAATTTCAATAGCCAAAAAATATTCCCCATTTTAAAGTTGATACTAATTTATAATTTCCTTTTGTTACAGATACCAATATATGTTCCACTCCAACGAGAGGGATTTCATGGAAGATAACACACCAGCATGAGTCACATGTTAGTATTTGTTCATTAAAATTGTACTTGAGGTCGACCACGTACCTTTACCCACTCTTTCAAACCGGCTTGCGACGGTCTTAGGCGTAAACTATGTTTCAATAGCCAAAAAATATTCCCCATTTTAAAGTTGATACTAATTTAAAATTTTCCTTTTGTTACAGATACCCATATATGTTCCACTCCAACGAGAGGAATTTCATGGAAGATAACACACCAGGATGAGTCACATGTTAGTATTTGTTCATTAAAATTGTATTTGAAACTATGTTTTACTGTAATAATAGCTTAGAATTTTATGACAAATTTGGTCTTAAATCAATATCTTTTATTAAAATTTCAATTTGAATGCAGCATTTTTAATTAGAATTGATAGTAATTGTAAATTAAGTGTCGCTGATTTAAAATTTGACATAAAACACATCACATTAATTTCAATAGCCAAAAAATATTCCCCATTTTAAAGTTGATACTAATTTATAATTTCCTTTTGTTACAGATACCCATATATGTTCCACTCCAACGAGAGGGATTTCATGGAGGATAACACACCAGCATGAGTCACATGTTAGTATTTGTTCATTAAAATTGTACTTGAAACTATGTTTTACTGTAACAATAGCTTAGAATTTTATGACAAATTTGGTCTTAAATCAATTTCTTTTATTAAAATTTCAATTCGAATGCAGCATTTTTAATTAGAATTGATAGTAATTGTAAATTAAGTGTCGCTGATTTAAAATTTGACATAAAACACATCACATTAATTTCAATAGCCAAAAAATATTCCCCATTTTAAAGTTGATACTAATTTATAATTTTCCTTTTGTTACAGATACCCATATATGTTCCACTCCAACGAGAGGAATTTCATGGAAGATAACACACCAGGATGAGTCACATGTTAGTATTTGTTCATTAAAATTGTATTTGAAACTATGTTTTACTGTAATAATAGCTTAGAATTTTATGACAAATTTGGTCTTAAATCAATATCTTTTATTAAAATTTCAATTTGAATGCAGCATTTTTAATTAGAATTGATAGTAATTGTAAATTAAGTGTCGCTGATTTAAAATTTGACATAAAACACATCACATTAATTTCAATAGCCAAAAAATATTCCCCATTTTAAAGTTGATACTAATTTATAATTTCCTTTTGTTACAGATACCCATATATGTTCCACTCCAACGAGAGGGATTTCATGGAAGATAACACACCAGCATGAGTCACATGTTAGTATTTGTTCATTAAAATTGTACTTGAAACTATGTTTTACTGTAACAATAGCTTAGAATTTTATGACAAATTTGGTCTTAAATCAATTTCTTTTATTAAAATTTCGATTCCAATGCGTCATTTTTAATTAGAATTGATAGTAATTGTAAATTAAGTGTCGCTGATTTAAAATTTGACATAAAACACATCACATTAAATTCAATAGCCAAAAAATATTCCCCATTTTAAAGCTGATACTAATTTGTAATTTCCTTTTGTTACAGATACCCATATATGTTCCACTCCAACGAGAGGGATTTCATGGAAGATAACACACCAGGATGAGTCACATGTTAGTATTTGCTCATTAAAATTGTACTTGAAACTATGTTTTACTGTAACAATAGCTTAGAATTTTATGACAAATTTGGTCTTAAATCAATTTCTTTTATTAAAATTTCGATTCGAATGCGGCATTTTTTAATTAGAATTGATAGTAATTGTAAATTAAGTGTCACTGATTTAAAATTTGACATAAAACACATCACATTAATTTCAATAGCCAAAAAATATTCCCCATTTTAAAGCTGATACTAATTTATAATTTCCTTTTGTTACAGATACCCATATATGTTCCACTCCAACGAGAGGGATTTCATGGAAGATAACACACCAGGATGAGTCACATGTTAGTATTTGTTCATTAAAATTGTACTTGAAACTATGTTTTACTGTAACAATAGCTTAGAATTTTATGACAAATTTGGTCTTAAATCAATTTCTTTTATTAAAATTTCAATTCGAATGCGGCATTTTTTAATTAGAATTGATAGTAATTGTAAATTAAGTGTCACTGATTTAAAATTTGACATAAAACACATCACATTAATTTCAATAGCCAAAAAATATTCCCCATTTTAAAGTTGATACTAATTTATAATTTCCTTTTGTTACAGATACCCATATATGTTCCACTCCAACGAGAGGGATTTCATGGAAGATAACACACCAGCATGAGTCGCATGTTAGTATTTGTTCATTAAAATTGTACTTGAAACTATGTTTTACTGTAACAATAGCTTAGAATTTTATGACAAATTTGGTCTTAAATCAATTTCTTTTATTAAAATTTCAATTCGAATGCAGCATTTTTAATTAGAATTGATAGTAATTGTAAATTAAGTGTCGCTGATTTAAAATTTGACATAAAACACATCACATTTATTTCAATAGCCAAAAAATATTCCCCATTTTAAAGTTGATACTAATTTATAATTTCCTTTTGTTACAGATACCCATATATGTTCCACTCCAACGAGAGGGATTTCATGGAAGATAACACACCAGCATGAGTCACATGTTAGTATTTGTTCATTAAAATTGTACTTGAAACTATGTTTTACTGTAACAATAGCTTAGAATTTTATGACAAATTTGGTCTTAAATCAATTTCTTTTATTAAAATTTCGATTCGAATGCGGCATTTTTTAATTAGAATTGATAGTAATTGTAAATTAAGTGTCGCTGATTTAAAATTTGACATAAAACACATCACATTAATTTCAACAGCCAAAAAATATTCCCCATTTTAAAGCTGATACTAATTTATAATTTCCTTTTGTTACAGATACCCATATATGTTCCACTCCAACGAGAGGGATTTCATGGAAGATAACACACCAGTATGAGTCACATGTTAGTATTTGTTCATTAAAATTGTACTTGAAACTATGTTTTACTGTAACAATAGCTTAGAATTTTATGACAAATTTGGTCTTAAATCAATTTCTTTTATTAAAATTTCGATTCGAATGCGGCATTTTTAATTAGAATTGATAGTAATTGTAAATTAAGTGTCGCTGATTTAAAATTTGACATAAAACACATCACATTAATTTCAATAGCCAAAAAATATTCCCCATTTTAAAGCTGATACTAATTTATAATTTCCTTTTGTTACAGATACCCATATATGTTCCACTCCAACGAGAGGGATTTCATGGAAGATAACACACCAGGATGAGTCACATGTTAGTATTTGTTCATTAAAATTGTACTTGAAACTATGTTTTACTGTAACAATAGCTTAGAATTTTATGACAAATTTGGTCTTAAATGAATTTCTTTTATTAAAATTTCAATTCGAATGCGGCATTTTTTAATTAGAATTGATAGTAATTGTAAATTAAGTGTCACTGATTTAAAATTTGACATAAAACACATCACATTAATTTAAATAGCGAAACAATATTCCCCATTTTAAAGCTGATACTAATTTATAATTTCCTTTTGTTACAGATACCCATATATGTTCCACTCCAACGAGAGGGATTTCATGGAAGATAACACACCAGGATGAGTCACATGTTAGTATTTGTTCATTAAAATTGTACTTGAAACTATGTTTTACTGTAACAATAGCTTAGAATTTTATGACAAATTTGGTCTTAAATGAATTTCTTTTATTAAAATTTCAATTCGAATACGGCATTTTTTAATTAGAATTGATAGTAATTGTAAATTAAGTGTCACTGATTTAAAATTTGACATAAAACACATCACATTAATTTAAATAGCGAAACAATATTCCCCATTTTAAAGCTGATACTAATTTATAATTTCCTTTTGTTACAGATACCCATATATGTTCCACTCCAACGAGAGGGATTTCATGGAAGATAACACACCAGGATGAGTCACATGTTAGTATTTGTTCATTAAAATTGTACTTGAAACTATGTTTTACTGTAACAATAGCTTAGAATTTTATGACAAATTTGGTCTTAAATGAATTTCTTTTATTAAAATTTCAATTCGAATGCGGCATTTTTTAATTAGAATTGATAGTAATTGTAAATTAAGTGTCACTGATTTAAAATTTGACATAAAACACATCACATTAATTTAAATAGCGAAACAATATTCCCCATTTTAAAGCTGATACTAATTTATAATTTCCTTTTGTTACAGATACCCATATATGTTCCACTCCAACGAGAGGGATTTCATGGAAGATAACACACCAGGATGAGTCACATGTTAGTATTTGTTCATTAAAATTCACATGTTAGTATTTGTTCATTAAAATTGTACTTGAAACTATGTTTTACTGTAACAATAGCTTAGAATTTTATGACAAATTTGGTCTTAAATGAATTTCTTTTAAAATTTCGATTCGAATGCGGCATTTTTTAATTAGAATTGATAGTAATTGTAAATTAAGTGTCACTGATTTAAAATTTGACATAAAACACATCACATTAATTTCAATAGCGAAACAATATTCCCCATTTTAAAGCTGATACTAATTTATAATTTCCTTTTGTTACAGATACCCATATATGTTCCACTCCAACGAGAGGGATTTCATGGAAGATAACACACCAGGATGAGTCACATGTTAGTATTTGTTCATTAAAATTGTACTTGAAACTATGTTTTACTGTAACAATTGCTTAGAATTTTATGACAAATTTGGTCTTAAATCAATTTCTTTTATTAAAATTTCGATTCCAATGTGGCATTTTTAATTAGAATTGATAGTAATTGTAAATTAAGTGTCGCTGATTTAAAATTTGACATAAAACACATCACATTAAATTCAATAGCCAAAAAATATTCCCCATTTTAAAGCTGATACTAATTTGTAATTTCCTTTTGTTACAGATACCCATATATGTTTCACTCCAACAAGAGGGATTTCATGGAAGATAACACACCAGGATGAGTCACATGTTAGTATTTGCTCATTAAAATTGTACTTGAAACTATGTTTTACTGTAACAATAGCTTAGAATTTTATGACAAATTTGGTCTTAAATCAATTTCTTTTATTAAAATTTCGATTCGAATGCGGCATTTTTTAATTAGAATTGATAGTAATTGTAAATTAAGTGTCACTGATTTAAAATTTGACATAAAACACATCACATTAATTTCAATAGCCAAAAAATATTCCCCATTTTAAAGCTGATACTAATTTATAATTTCCTTTTGTTACAGATACCTATATATGTTCCACTCCAACGAGAGGGATTTCATGGAAGATAACACACCAGGATGAGTCACATGTTAGTATTTGTTCATTAAAATTGTACTTGAAACTATGTTTTACTGTAACAATAGCTTAGAATTTTATGACAAATTTGGTCTTAAATCAATTTCTTTTATTAAAATTTCAATTCGAATGCGGCATTTTTTAATTAGAATTGATAGTAATTGTAAATTAAGTGTCACTGATTTAAAATTTGACATAAAACACATCACATTAATTTCAATAGCCAAAAAATATTCCCCATTTTAAAGTTGATACTAATTTATAATTTCCTTTTGTTACAGATACCCATATATGTTCCACTCCAACGAGAGGGATTTCATGGAAGATAACACACCAGCATGAGTCACATGTTAGTATTTGTTCATTAAAATTGTACTTGAAACTATGTTTTACTGTAACAATAGCTTAGAATTTTATGACAAATTTGGTCTTAAATCAATTTCTTTTATTAAAATTTCAATTCGAATGCAGCATTTTTAATTAGAATTGATAGTAATTGTAAATTAAGTGTCGCTGATTTAAAATTTGACATAAAACACATCACATTAATTTCAATAGCCAAAAAATATTCCCCATTTTAAAGCTGATACTAATTTATAATTTCCTTTTGTTACAGATACCCATATATGTTCCACTCCAACGAGAGGGATTTCATGGAAGATAACACACCAGGATGAGTCACATGTTAGTATTTGTTCATTAAAATTGTATTTGAAACTATGTTTTACTGTTACAATAGCTTAGAATTTTATAACAAATTTGGTCTTAAATCAATTTCTTTTATTAAAATTTCGATTCGAATGCGGCATTTTTTAATTAGAATTGATAGTAATTGTAAATTAAGTGTCGCTGATTTAAAATTTGACATAAAACACATCACATTAATTTCAATTGCCAAAAAATATTCCCCATTTTAAAGCTGATACTAATTTATAATTTCCTTTTGTTACAGATACCCATATATGTTCCACTCCAACGAGAGGGATTTCATGGAAGATAACACACCAGCATGAGTCACATGTTAGTATTTGTTCATTAAAATTGTACTTGAAACTATGTTTTACTGTAACAATAGCTTAAAATTTTATGACAAATTTGGTCTTAAATCATTTTCTTTTATTAAAATTTCAAATTACGGATTTGACATAAAATACCTGCGACATTTATTTTATAATTGATTTTAAGATCCAATAGTCTATCCAAAGCTGATGCTTATTTATAAAGATTGTTTTTGTTACAGATACAGCCTACATATGTTGCGCTACTGGACAATGAAGATTGTTTGATGGTAGATGGATCCCACATCAGGATGTTTAGCATGTATGTATTTGGTATTTATAACTGTACTTTAAACTATGTTTATATGTGTGGGATATCAAATATCAGTTTTCCCCCAGAACAACAGCTAAAATAAGAATTTATTACAAATTGGTTTAAAGTTTCTTTTATTCAAATGTATACTGTTATGTTGTATGTTATAACAAGAAGGTATAGAATTGTCTATATACTTGTCTCCAAATGAGAATTTTAAAGAAAAATGCATCATATTAATTTTGAATAAATTGCAACTATCAATTTTCTCTATTTAAAGCTATTACTAATTTAGAATTTATTTTTTTAACAGATACATTCTAAATATGTTATACTCCTAGACAATGAAGATGCTTTCATGGTATACAACACTTGAGGATTATTGACATGTATGTATTTGGTTATTGTAATTGTACTTTTAACTATTATGATAATTATGTGTTGGGTAATGAAAATCAGTTTTTCCATGGAACAGCTTGAAATTTAATACCAAATTGGTCTTACATTTCTTTTTTCCAATATTTACTATAGTAAGGTTTATTTCAATAAGAATGTAAAGTTAGTGTTAATATGCTTGCCTCAAATTTAGAATTTGACATCAAATATGCGCCACTATAATCTCTGAATTGAATGAACAGCAAATATTCTTTATTTAAAAATACCAATTTAAAACTTTTTTTTTTGTTACAGATGCAGCCTATATATGTTACTCCTCGCCAATGAAGATAGTTTCATTGTAGATAGTGCATTAGGATACGTCACGGATACGTCACATGTAAGTATTTCTCTTTAAACTATGTTTCTATTTGTTAGGTATTAAAAATAAATTTTCAGTAAGTGAAATAACAGATTGAAACTATATAACAAATTGGTCTAAAACTATTTTTTATTTTTTAATAAGAATATACAGTAATTGCAAATATAAATTCAGGATTTGACTTAAAACATGCATGCATCACATTGATTTTTGAATTGATTTACAAAAGCAAATCGTCTTGATTTTGAAACTGCAACAAGTTTATAATTTTTGTTTCTGTTGCAGATGCAGCCTAAATATGTTGGCACTCCTTTACCATGAAAGATGCTTACATTGTAGTTTAACACATTAGGATGAGTTACATGTAGGTATTTGGTAATTTCAATTGTTCTGAAATAATAAAAAAAAGTTTTTCCAGGAACAACAGTTTGAAACTTTAATTATTACAAATTGGTCCTACATTTCTTTTATTGAATTATTTACTGTAATGATGTATATTTTAATAAGAATGCTCAGTGATAGTAAAACTACTTTGTCTAGTCTCTAGTTTCGGAATTGGTATTTAACATGCATCACATTAATGAAGCTGGCTTGTCATGTTTTAGATTTTTGGTCAGATTTTCGGAATCCTCTGGTTTTATCCATTTGAATGCCTTGATAAAATTTGCCTGTTGACCCCCTTTTTTCTTTTGTTAATCTTTTATATGTATAATGATAAGCCATCTGTAAAAATCTTAAAAAAATTTAATTACTTTTTAACAGTTTTTGAGAACTTCAACTTGTCAATGATAAAGCTATGAAAAGTCAAGAGAATATTTTCCCGCCAAAATTTCAATGGCTTTTATCTCAAAAACAAGCACGGTGACCTATATATTTTTTTGGATTCATTTATTAATCCCCTTTCTATATAAACTAGTGTTTTGAAAAGTTAATTACTTTGAAACTGAGAAGCGAACTCCCTTAATTTCTAAAGTGGTTTGCAACTGGAAATAGTCTCTTTTTAAAACTGAAATTAATGTGTTTTTTGTTTTTGTTACAGATACAGCCTCAATATGTAACACTCCTATACCATGAAAGATGCTTCTATTGTAGAAAGCACATTAGGACAAGTTGCATGTAAGTATTTGTTCATAACAATATTTCTCAAAACTATGTCTACCGGTATGTTTATTAGTTAATAAAACAATTTTTGCTGAAAACAATAAACTGAAGCTTTATAACAGACATTGGTCTTAAATTTTTCTTTCATTCAGATTTATTCATGTGAAGTATATTTTTATCAGAATGTATCGAGATTGTAAATATATACTTGTCTCCAATTTAGGATTTAACATAAAACATCCATCACATTAATTTCCAAATTGTTTTTGTTACAGATTCAACTTAAAACAGATGATGTTTCAGTCGTAGCAGGTGCAGCATGGCAGCCAAACATGTAGAACTGATTGTTGTGATGAGACAGTTTATTGCTTTGGAAAATCCAATTATATTGTTTATAGATTTAGATAATAAAATTCTGTAATGTTCATAATATCAGATGATAATTTGTTAAGTGCCCTCAATATGTCTTCAACGAAATATTAACATGCACAATTGAGGATGCACTGTAAAAAAATCTTCATTATTCTTATTTTTAAAAGTAGGTTCTGATTGTCAATTTTATAAGATATGTACATATTTACCTGAATTTATTTTTAAGGCAATTGGAACAATATGACTATTAAGATTGTTTGAAATTCAAGTTGAGTTTCAATCATTTCTGTTCAAAATATATATATCACATTCTTCTGGTTTGCCAGCAACTTCAATTTTTGAAATTAGAAAATGATGTATAGTCAAAAGATCAGTTGAACAATGGTGTTGGTTGCAGTTAATACCAGCTCTTTATAGGATCTTAAAATGCCTGAAATGGAAACAATGTTTAAATTTAACAAATTACCATATCTACTGATGAAGAAATTAGAATATTGTGTATGTTCCTTTTTTTGTACAAATGGATATCTTTTGAGTAATCGATTGGAACACCCAAACAATAACTTAATCATTTGGTTTTTTTCTTGTATATCCATCATTGTTTTTGTAAGATAAAAACAAAAAGAAAGTAATTTTGTTAAAACTATTTCTAATTTTTATCAACACAATTAAAATTCTATTAAACTAATAGTTTAGTTCATGCTCCTTTAATCTATATCTTAAAAGTTTTGTGGTGGGCTAAGCAAATATCAAATAATCATTTCAGAAGTACACTTGATTGCAGCGCTGCATCTTCACTAACATTTAACATAGTTGGTTCTGAGTTACTGAGGTAGTTCCTATTGGTGTGTTTCTTGTTTTTTCTATGGAGGAATCAGTAGTTTCTATGTCTTCAGGATATGGTTTTGTCATTCAAAGGGAACTCGCAATCTCGCAATGTAATTCTGAAATGATATATATTTGATATTTTATTTTCATTGAAAAAGAAACAATATTAAATTTATTGCATGAACATTTGAACTATTTAAACTTTTTAATTCAAAATTTTTGGAAATGGAAAATTCATATTGTAACTGACATATTTTGGAAATAGAATTCAAATTGTAACTGAAACATTTTGAAAATTGAATTCAAATTGTAACTGACACATTTTGGAAATATAATTCAAATTGTAACTGACACATTTTGGAAATAGAATTTAAATTGTAACTGACAGTTTGGAAATATAATTCAAATTGTAACTGACACATTTTGGAAATATAAATCAAATTGTAACTGACACATTTTGGAAATTAAATTCAAATTGTAACTGACACATTTTGGAAATAGAATTCAAATTGCAACTGACACATTTTGGAAATAGAATTCAAATTGTAACTGACACATTTTGGAAATAAAATTCAAATTGCAACTGACACATTTTCATGGATGGAATTTTAAAAATAAGAACTTTTATGTACTCAATATTTGTACATGCTTCACACAAAAAGGTGCAAGCAGAGTTGCATGAACTGGACAGAGTCAGCTATCAACTTTCTTTTTATAACAGACCCATTTCACAATCAATATTTGTACATGCCTCACACATAAAGGTGCAAGCAGAGTTGCATGTACTGGACATTGTCAGCTATCAAGTATTTTTATAACAAACCCACAGAACTAGTATCCAGGAAATTGAAATGAATCAAAAAACATTTATATTGTAGAAATGTATTTTCCCACGTTTCAGAGTATAGGGGGAAAATGTTGTCTAAAAGAAATGTTTTATAAGAACAGTATGTTTTTGGCGGGTTTTGTTATGTGTAGTTCTACATGTGGACCAATCATTTGGATTGTGTCAATAAGTATTATTATATTAATAAGGTGAAAGCGGGTTTTTAATTTTCTTGTGTTTGAAAATCATTCTAGCCACAGACGTTCAACACTATAAAACTTATATTGTAAATTATTTTGCTGTTTTTTCTTATGATGGAGTTTGGCATCAATGTCCCGAGGCGTGCCTTGCACTTGCTCCGAACACAGGTTTCCATATCAATTTCTTTAGTAAAGTTTTTGATGGTTTTTCCTGGGCGGTGAGGTTACGTTAAAGACGGATATATACATAAATACATACATAGAGATATGGGCTCTTATTGATTCAGACTAAACTTGTTTCAGATGTTTATTCTTTCTGTGTACTCATTTGGAATGTATTTGTATTTCATATATGTCCTGATTTATAATATAAATATACATTAAAAGCCGGCTCTGTTAGTCTGCACGGCTAAATGCATTGCTTTGTGTTTGTTATTATTGTAGTGTAGTTAAGACTAATATATTTCTCATTATACCTTACTTATAATGCAGATTCAAAGATGTACTACAGTGACATGACATTACAAGTTACAATATATTTTGTATTTTTTGTCATGATACAGATTTTTGTCATGTTGGGGCCTTTTATAGCTGACTATGCGGTTTGAGCTTAGCTCAAAATGACACAGAAATTAACAACTATAGGTTATTTTAAACATGGTGCATTACTTTTTTTAGAGTTTTCTTTATGTGTTATGACGTATGCTATATTTGCTAAACTTGTATGCATGTTTATTATGTTGATGAAAATAAAATATGATGCATAGGTTATCAGCAATATGAATATATTGTTTATTTTGTTTAAGCCTATAAATTATTTTGAAAGATTCTTAAATAAAATGTATTTGAAAACCGAGAATGTGTATAGTACCAGACTTGTAATACAATTATGTCTGATAGTACTACATGTATATGAATCCTTGATAAAACCTATGTAACATCTCATTACCCTCCTTATACGGTGATGCACATATTAAAAAGATGTAATATTATTGCAGATAGGACAATTCTCCATTAGAGACAAAATGACACAGAAATTAACAACTATAGGTCACCTTATGGCCTTCAACAATGAGCTAAGCCCAAACCACATAGTCAGCTATAAAAGGCCCCAAATGATAATGTAAATCAATTCAAACGAGAAACTAACGGCCTAATTTATGTGCAAGAAATGGAAGAAAAACAAATATGTAACACATAAACAAACGAGAACCACTTAGTTACAGGCTCCTGACTTTTGACAGGCACATACATATAGAAGGTGTCAGACCACCAATTAAAAGTCCCTATCTGTTCAACCAAATTTTGCAATTTTCATAGCTTTCTAATTTTTTATCTCAAGTTTAACCTCTTACAAGCCAGGTATGTCCTGAATCATAAAGGTATCACCTTTCTTCATGCCAATTTTCAACATACCTCTAAAGCCATATAAGAAAGAAGAGACCTTCTGAACTGATGTACCACTAAAAATAACAAATACAAATACAAATATTTTTATTGGCACAAACTCATTAACAATTAAAAACCAATTGTTCAGAGAACCATTGATGGTCTTTCCACCAGTACGGAACTTTTTTATATGAAAATATTAAAATTCGGTTTTAAATGTCAATTTTAGCGTCGAATGACAGCTTATTGAATGCTGATTCCAAAAATATATGGTTTCTTTACAAAAAGATACAAATAAGGAAGATCATTTTTTACTTCCGGTATGTTTTGATAGTTTAGGCAGCCACCATTTGATTTTCTGGGGGGGCTATGGTTTTTTTTTCTGGACAATTTATTTTTTTCGCCTGCGGCGAAAAACAATATTTTTTTCACAAGTCGAAAACAATTTTTTTCTTTCAATTTTAGCATTACATATAGTGGCAGCTGAGGGGAAACAAATTATTTTTTTCTCCAAAAACTGGAAACAAACTTTTTTTTCAAAAAAAAACCATAGCCCCCCCCCTCCCCCCCAGAAAATCAAATGGTTGCTGCCTTACTTGACTCTGATTCCAAAAATAGATGGTTCTGTATACTTTTAGGTGTCAGACCACCAATTACTCCCTCCAATTTAGAACGTATGTAAAAGTAGCCCTACTCGACGCAAAATAGTGCTTTTGATGTCCTTGTTTACTTAAACTAACCAACAAATTTGCAGAAATGAAACTTTTGGTGAATATATCGATCATTTTGAGCCAAAATTTACTTGTCTATGAGTTTGCATTAAAAATTGAGGATTAATGCACTCCATAGTATACTAATTTTAGATTTTCGGAAAACCAGGTTTTTGTTTTGGAGTACCTCTGTTTGATGGTCAGTTATTTTGTTAGAAGGCTTTAAAGGTATGGTGAAAATTGGCATGTAGAAAGCTGATACATGTAAAATTAAGGATATACCTGGTTTCCATGAAGTTAAACTTAAGGTAAAATATTTAGAAAGCTGTGAAAATTGCAAAATTTGGTTGAACCGATAGGGATTTTTAATTGGTGGTCTGACACCTTTAAGAGAAATGCAATGAAACCCAAAATTCAGCAAACAATTGATTTTTTGGTCTTAACTGGTTATTTGAAATAATAGTAGTCACATTTTAATCTTTTTTGGAGCAAAAAGTCACATATTGCAAAGGAGAAGGTCCGGTAAGGGCCGATATTGGCCTCAAATTTCAGATCCATTTAACGAAAGATTTTGGACACTTTTTAAACACTTAAGTGTCTATTTCAATTGATTCAATTAGTTTACCGGCATATAAAAGATTTGAACTGATTTCGTCATTAAAAACGCTCCAATTCAAGCTTAAATATGAAAAATCTATCAAATATGCAAAAAAACGTTACTTTTCAGATGGTTTTTGTCAAAAATGAAAGTGGCCGCATCCGTGTTCATCCTCAACCTTTATATATGTTATGTATTTTCATCAAATACAACTTACATTTCAATATTATGAATGAACACGAATGCGGCCACTTTCATTTAAGACAGAAACCGTCTAAAATTTAACTAAAATGCTAAAATTGTGAAGATTTCAGTCATTTAGCATGACTTAATGATGCTAGTACCTGAGATATGTGCATTTTATTGTCAAAACAGCCCATATTTATGTAGCAGAAGCATTCTACTTTTCAATAGATATCTAAACGATTACATTTTCACAATTTTGGAAAACTGCTATATTGTTGGGGCCAAAAAGGTGTCTTACTGAACCAACTCCTTTAGAGCCTTAAACCTGAATGTGTGCTATTTTTAGCTTTTCCCATCCTGACAATATGCTTTCATATAAAAAATGTTATAAATTATTATAAATGCACAGTAAGTTGTTTCTGTGGTGTTAAACATTTAAACATAGGTTTATTGCTACCCCAAAAAAATTGTCGTCATGAAGATTTAATGAAATTATTTGATTTTTACCCCCTTACAAAATGTATATCATTGCGGCATACCATGTATATGGCAGTTAACATAGCCTGATATAAACACTGCATAAACTCACAAAAATCTCATTTATTATCCCAAATGAAAGTTTTATACTTTAAATTTTATTGACTGATAGTAAATAAAACAGTTAAATGACCATGACTGCACTTTTGATCAGTTAATAGTCCCATTACTGACACCAGGTGTAAAAAAGGGGGGTCAATATTCCTTGACTCTTCAATACCTTGGATTTTTTTTATTAAACTCATTGTAAAAATTGTGGAAAATCTTTAAAGCAGTAGAACAAACAAGGAAAAATCAACAAAAGCTGATCTTGATATTGAAAGTTTATGTTTCTCTAGTCCAAAATGAGATTTTCAAGTATTTTCTATCAAAGGCTTACATTACAGTCAGTTTAAATTGAGCTGTGAAATTTGTAATATGAGTCGCATTATGCTCAGAAAGGATGTTTTTAACTTCAAATTGACTAAGGATTAAGAATAAACAAAACAAAATATTTCTGATCAACCTTTTTTGCTCTTTAAGAGAAATGCGGTGAAACCCAAAATTCAGAAAACAATTGATTTTTTGGTCTTAACTGGTCATTTGAAATAATAGTAGTCACATTTTAATCTTTTTTGGAGCAAAAAGTCACATATTGCAAATTTAGAGCCTTAAACCTGAATGTGTGCTATTTTTAGCTTTTCCCACCCTGACAATATGCTTTCATATAAAAAATGTTATAAATTGTTATAAATGCACAGTAAGTTGTTTCTGTGGTGTTAAACATTTAAACATAGGTTGATTGCTACCCCAAAATAATTGTCATCATGAAGATTTGATGAAATGATTTGATTTTTACCCCCTTACAAAATGTATATCATTGCGGCATACCATGTATATGGCAGTTAACATAGCCTGATATAAACACTGCATAAACTCACAAAAATCTCATTTATTATCCCAAATGAAAGTTTTATACTTTAAATTTTATTGACTGATAGTAAATAAAACATTTAAATGACCATGACTGCACTTTTGATCAGTTAATAGTCCCATTACTGACACCAGGTGTAAAAAAGGGGGGTCAATATTCCTTGACTCTTCAATACCTTGGATTTTTTTTATTAAACTCATTGTAAAAATTGTGGAAAATCTTTAAAGCAGTAGAACTAACAAGGAAAAATCAACAAAAGCATAAACTTGATATTGAAAGTTTATGTTTCTCTAGTCCAAAATGAGATTTTCAAGTATTTTCTATCAAAGGCTTACTTTACAGTCAGTTTAAATTGAGCTAAGAAATTTGTAATATGAGTCGCATTATACTCAGAAAGGATGGATTTAACTTCAAATTGACTAAGGATTAAGAATAAACAAAACAAAAGATTTCTGATCAACTTTTTTTGCTCTTTAAGAGAAATGCAGTGAAACCCAAAATTCAGAAAACAATTGATTTTTTGGTCTTAACTGGTCATTTGAAATAATAGTAGTCACATTTTAATCTTTTTTGGAGCAAAAAGTCACATATTGCAAATTTAGAGCCTTAAACCTGAATGTGTGCTATTTTTAGCTTTTCCCACCCTGACAATATGCTTTCATATAAAAAATGTTATAAATTGTTATAAATGCACAGTAAGTTGTTTCTGTGGTGTTACATTTAAACATAGGTTGATTGCTACCCCAAAAAAATTGTCGTCATGAAGATTTGATGAAATTATTTGATTTTTACCCCTTATATCATTGCGGCATACCATGTATATGGCAGTTAACATAGCCTGATATAAACACTGCATAAACTCACAAAAATCTCATTTATTATCCCAAATGAAAGTTTTATACTTTAAATTTTATTGACTGATAGTAAATAAAACAGTTAAATGACCATGACTGCACTTTTGATCAGTTAATAGTCCCATTACTGACACCAGGTGTAAAAAAGGGGGGTCAATATTCCTTGACTCTTCAATACCTTGGATTTTTTTTATTAAACTCATTGTAAAAATTGTGGAAAATCTTTAAAGCAGTAGAACAAACAAGGAAAAATCAACAAAAGCTGATCTTGATATTGAAAGTTTATGTTTCTCTAGTCCAAAATGAGATTTTCAAGTATTTTCTATCAAAGGCTTACATTACAGTCAGTTTAAATTGAGCTGTGAAATTTGTAATACGAGTCGCATTATGCTCAGAAAGGATGTTTGTAACTTCAAATTGACTAAGGATTAAGAATAAACAAAACAAAATATTTCTGATCAACCTTTTTTGCTCTTTAAGAGAAATGCGGTGAAACCCAAAATTCAGAAAACAATTGATTTTTTGGTCTTAACTGGTCATTTGAAATAATAGTAGTCACATTTTAATCTTTTTTGGAGCAAAAAGTCACATATTGCAAATTTAGAGCCTTAAACCTGAATGTGTGCTATTTTTAGCTTTTCCCACCCTGACAATATGCTTTCATATAAAAAATGTTATAAATTGTTATAAATGCACAGTAAGTTGTTTCTGTGGTGTTAAACATTTAAACATAGGTTGATTGCTACCCCAAAATAATTGTCATCATGAAGATTTGATGAAATGATTTGATTTTTACCCCCTTACAAAATGTATATCATTGCGGCATACCATGTATATGGCAGTTAACATAGCCTGATATAAACACTGCATAAACTCACAAAAATCTCATTTATTATCCCAAATGAAAGTTTTATACTTTAAATTTTATTGACTGATAGTAAATAAAACATTTAAATGACCATGACTGCACTTTTGATCAGTTAATAGTCCCATTACTGACACCAGGTGTAAAAAAGGGGGGTCAATATTCCTTGACTCTTCAATACCTTGGATTTTTTTTATTAAACTCATTGTAAAAATTGTGGAAAATCTTTAAAGCAGTAGAACTAACAAGGAAAAATCAACAAAAGCATAAACTTGATATTGAAAGTTTATGTTTCTCTAGTCCAAAATGAGATTTTCAAGTATTTTCTATCAAAGGCTTACTTTACAGTCAGTTTAAATTGAGCTAAGAAATTTGTAATATGAGTCGCATTATACTCAGAAAGGATGGATTTAACTTCAAATTGACTAAGGATTAAGAATAAACAAAACAAAAGATTTCTGATCAACTTTTTTTGCTCTTTAAGAGAAATGCGGTGAAACCCAAAATTCAGAAAACAATTGATTTTTTGGTCTTAACTGGTCATTTGAAATAATAGTAGTCACATTTTAATCTTTTTTGGAGCAAAAAGTCACATATTGCAAATTTAGAGCCTTAAACCTGAATGTGTGCTATTTTTAGCTTTTCCCACCCTGACAATATGCTTTCATATAAAAAATGTTATAAATTGTTATAAATGCACAGTAAGTTGTTTCTGTGGTGTTACATTTAAACATAGGTTGATTGCTACCCCAAAAAAATTGTCGTCATGAAGATTTGATGAAATTATTTGATTTTTACCCCTTATATCATTGCGGCATACCATGTATATGGCAGTTAACATAGCCTGATATAAACACTGCATAAACTCACAAAAATCTCATTTATTATCCCAAATGAAAGTTTTATACTTTAAATTTTATTGACTGATAGTAAATAAAACAGTTAAATGACCATGACTGCACTTTTGATCAGTTAATAGTCCCATTACTGACACCAGGTGTAAAAAAGGGGGGTCAATATTCCTTGACTCTTCAATACCTTGGATTTTTTTTATTAAACTCATTGTAAAAATTGTGGAAAATCTTTAAAGCAGTAGAACAAACAAGGAAAAATCAACAAAAGCTGATCTTGATATTGAAAGTTTATGTTTCTCTAGTCCAAAATGAGATTTTCAAGTATTTTCTATCAAAGGCTTACATTACAGTCAGTTTAAATTGAGCTGTGAAATTTGTAATACGAGTCGCATTATGCTCAGAAAGGATGTTTGTAACTTCAAATTGACTAAGGATTAAGAATAAACAAAACAAAATATTTCTGATCAACCTTTTTTGCTCTTTAAGAGAAATGCGGTGAAACCCAAAATTCAGAAAACAATTGATTTTTTGGTCTTAACTGGTCATTTGAAATAATAGTAGTCACATTTTAATCTTTTTTGGAGCAAAAAGTCACATATTGCAAATTTAGAGCCTTAAACCTGAATGTGTGCTATTTTTAGCTTTTCCCACCCTGACAATATGCTTTCATATAAAAAATGTTATAAATTGTTATAAATGCACAGTAAGTTGTTTCTGTGGTGTTAAACATTTAAACATAGGTTGATTGCTACCCCAAAATAATTGTCATCATGAAGATTTGATGAAATGATTTGATTTTTACCCCCTTACAAAATGTATATCATTGCGGCATACCATGTATATGGCAGTTAACATAGCCTGATATAAACACTGCATAAACTCACAAAAATCTCATTTATTATCCCAAATGAAAGTTTTATACTTTAAATTTTATTGACTGATAGTAAATAAAACATTTAAATGACCATGACTGCACTTTTGATCAGTTAATAGTCCCATTACTGACACCAGGTGTAAAAAAGGGGGGTCAATATTCCTTGACTCTTCAATACCTTGGATTTTTTTTATTAAACTCATTGTAAAAATTGTGGAAAATCTTTAAAGCAGTAGAACTAACAAGGAAAAATCAACAAAAGCATAAACTTGATATTGAAAGTTTATGTTTCTCTAGTCCAAAATGAGATTTTCAAGTATTTTCTATCAAAGGCTTACTTTACAGTCAGTTTAAATTGAGCTAAGAAATTTGTAATATGAGTCGCATTATACTCAGAAAGGATGGATTTAACTTCAAATTGACTAAGGATTAAGAATAAACAAAACAAAAGATTTCTGATCAACTTTTTTTGCTCTTTAAGAGAAATGCAGTGAAACCCAAAATTCAGAAAACAATTGATTTTTTGGTCTTAACTGGTCATTTGAAATAATAGTAGTCACATTTTAATCTTTTTTGGAGCAAAAAGTCACATATTGCAAATTTAGAGCCTTAAACCTGAATGTGTGCTATTTTTAGCTTTTCCCACCCTGACAATATGCTTTCATATAAAAAATGTTATAAATTGTTATAAATGCACAGTAAGTTGTTTCTGTGGTGTTACATTTAAACATAGGTTGATTGCTACCCCAAAAAAATTGTCGTCATGAAGATTTGATGAAATTATTTGATTTTTACCCCTTATATCATTGCGGCATACCATGTATATGGCAGTTAACATAGCCTGATATAAACACTGCATAAACTCACAAAAATCTCATTTATTATCCCAAATGAAAGTTTTATACTTTAAATTTTATTGACTGATAGTAAATAAAACAGTTAAATGACCATGACTGCACTTTTGATCAGTTAATAGTCCCATTACTGACACCAGGTGTAAAAAAGGGGGGTCAATATTCCTTGACTCTTCAATACCTTGGATTTTTTTATTAAACTCATTGTAAAAATTGTGGAAAATCTTTAAAGCAGTAGAACAAACAAGGAAAAATCAACAAAAGCTGATCTTGATATTGAAAGTTTATGTTTCTCTAGTCCAAAATGAGATTTTCAAGTATTTTCTATCTAAGGCTTACATTACAGTCAGTTTAAATTGAGCTGTGAAATTTGTAATATGAGTCGCATTATGCTCAGAAAGGATGTTTGTAACTTCAAATTGACTAAGGATTAAGAATAAACAAAACAAAATATTTCTGATCAACTTTTTTTGCTCTTTAAGAGAAATGCGGTGAAACCCAAAATTCAGAAAACAATTGATTTTTTGGTCTTAACTGGTAATTCGAAATAATAGTAGTCACATTTTAATCTTTTTTGGAGCAAAAAGTCACATATTGCAAATTTAGAGCCTTAAACCTGAATGTGTGCTATTTTTAGCTTTTCCCACCCTGACAATATGCTTTCATATAAAAAAATGTTATAAATTGTTATAAATGCACAGTAAGTTGTTTCTGTGGTGTTAAACATTTAAACATAGGTTGTTTGCTACCCCAAAAAAATTGTCGTCATGAAGATTTGATGAAATTATTTGATTTTTACCCCTTATATCATTGCGGCATACCATGTATATGGCAGTTAACATAGCCTGATATAAACACTGCATAAACTCACAAAAATCTCATTTATTATCCCAAATGAAAGTTTTATACTGTAAATTTTATTGACTGATAGTAAATAAAACAGTTAAATGACCATGACTGCACTTTTGATCAGTTAATAGTCCCATTACTGACACCAGGTGTAACTAGAGGCTCTCAAGAGCCTGTATCGCTCACCTGATTCTACTTGGGTTTTTGAAATCATATGAAAAAATATAAAATTTGGCTAAAAGTGACAACACAACCTCATTGATAAGGAAAGGAACATGTTTAATTTCATTCAAAAGTCCCCCACTGGCGGCCATCTTGGATGGCGGATCGGCTACAAAGTAACAACACTTGGTCAGCACCTCATAAGGAACATTCATGCCATGTTTGGTTTTATTCCATTCAGTGGTTCTCTAAAAGAAGTCATTTGTATGCATTTCCCATAGGGTCCTATGTTAAACTAAGTCCCCTGCTGGCGGCCATCTTGGATGATGGATCTGCTACAAAGTAACAACACTTGGTCAGCACCTCATAAGGAACATTCATGCAATGTTTAGTTTCATTCCATTCAGTGGTTCTCTAAAAGAAGTCATTTGTATGCATTTCCAATAGGGTCCTATGTTAAACTAAGTCCCTGCTGGCGGCCATCTTGGATAATGGATCGGCTACAAAGTAACAACACTTGGTCAGCACCACATTAGGAACATTCATGCCATGTTTGATTTCATTCCATTCAGTGGTTCTCTAAAAGAAGTCATTTGTATGCATTTCCCATAGGGTCCTATGTTAAACTAAGTCCCATGCTGGCGGCCATCTTGGATGATGGATGGGCTACAAAGAAACAACACATGGTCAGCACGGCATAAGGAACATTCATGCAATGTTTGGTTTCATTCCATTCAGTTGTTCTCTAAAAGAAGTCATTTGTATGCATTTCCCATAGGGTCCTATGTTAAACTAAGTCCCCCGCTGGCGTCCATCTTGGATAATGGATCGGCTACAAAGTAACAACACTTGGTCAGCACCACATTAGGAACATTCATGCCATGTTTGATTTCATTCCATTCAGTGGTTCTCTAAAAGAAGTCATTTGTATGCATTTCCCATAGGGTCCTATGTTAAACTAAGTCCCCCGCTGGCGGCCATCTTGGATGATGGATTGGCTACAAAGTAACAACACTTGGTCAGCACTCCATAAGGAACATTCATGCTATGTTTGGTTTCATTCCATTTAGTGGTTCTCTAGAAGAAGTCATTTGTATGCATTTCCCATAGGGTCCTATGTTAAACTAAGTCCCCCGCTGGCGGCCATCTTGGATGATGGATCGGCTACAAAGTAACAACACTTGGTCAGCACTCCATAAGGAACATTCATGCTATGTTTGGTTTCATTCCATTTAGTGGTTCTCTAGAAGAAGTCATTTGTATGCATTTCCCATAGGGTCCTATGTTAAACTAAGTCCCCCGCTGGCGGCCATCTTGGATGATGGATCGGCTACAAAGTAACAACACTTGGTCAGCACCCCATAAGGAACATTCATGCTATGTTTGGTTTTATTCCATTCAGTGGTTCTCTAAAAGAAGTCATTTGTATGCATTTCCCATAGGGTCCTATGTTAAACTAAGTTCCCGGCTGGCGGCCATCTTGGATGATGGATCGGCAACAAAGTAACAACACTTGGTCAGCACCTCATAAGGAACATTCATGCCATGTTTGGTTTCATTCAATTCAGTGGTTCTCTAAAAGAAGTCATTTGTATGCATTTCCCATAGGGTCCTATGTTAAACTAAGTCCCCTGCTGGCGGCCATCTTGGATGATGGATCGGCTACAAAGTAACAACACTTGGTCAGCACCCCATAAGGAACATTCATGCTATGTTTGGTTTTATTCCATTCAGTGGTTCTCTAAAAGAAGTCATTTGTATGCATTTCCCATAGGGTCCTATGTTAAACTAAGTCCCCGGCTAGCAGCCATCTTGGATGATGGATCGGCAACAAAGTAACAACACTTGGTCAGTACCTCATAAGGAACATTCATGCCATGTTTGGTTTCATTCCATTCAGTGGTTTTCTAAAAGAAGTCATTTGTATGCATTTCCCATAGGGTCCTATGTTAAACTAAGTCCCCCGCTGGCGGCCATCTTGGATGATGGATCGGCTACAAAGTAACAACACTTGGTCAGCACCTCATAAGGAACATTCATGCCATGTTTGGTTCCATTCCATTCAGTGGTTCTCTAGAAGAAGAAGAAGTTCAAAATGTAAATTGTTAACGACGACGACGACGGACGACGACGGACGACGGACGACGACGACGGACGACGGACGACGACGACGGACGACGGACGCCAAGTGGTGAGAAAAGCTCACTTGGCCCTTCGGGCCAGGTGAGCTAAAAAAGGGGGGTCAATATTCCTCGACTCTTCAATACCTTGGATTTTTTTATTAAACTCATTGTAAAAATTGTGGAAAATCTTTAAAGCAGAACAAACAAGGAAAAATCAACAAAAGCTGATCTTGATTTTGAAAGTTTATGTTTCTCTAGTCCAAAATGAGATTTTCAAGTATTTTCTATCAAAGGCTTACTTTACAGTCAGTTTAAATTGAGCTGTGAAATTTGTAATATGAGTCGCATTATGCTCAGAAAGGATGTTTTTAACTTCAAATTGACTAAGGATTAAGAATAAACAAAACAAAAGATTTCTGATCAAGTTTTTTTGCTCTTTAGGTGTCAGACCACCAATTACTCCCTCCAATTTAGAATGTATGTAAAAGTAGCCCTACTCTGACACAAAATAGTGCTTTTGATGTCCTTGTTTACTTAAACTAACCAACAAATTTGCAGAAATGAAACTTTTGGTGAAATAGAAATATATCTAGATCAGTTTGAGCCAAAATTTACTTGAGTTTGCATTAAAAATTGAGGATTAATGCGCTCCATAGTATACTAATTTTAGATTTCTGGAAAACCAGGTTTTTGTTTTGGAGTACCTCTGTTTGATGTTTTATTTTATTAGAAGGCTTTAAAGGTTTGGTGAAAATTGGCATGTAGAAAGCTGATACATGTACAATTAAGGATATACCTGGTTTCTATGAAGTTAAACTTAAGGTAAAATATTTAGAAAGCTGTGAAAATTGCAAAATTTGGTTGAACAGATAGGGATTTTTAATTGGTGGTCTGACACCTTTACATTAAATTAGTACAAAAAATAGCTACTTCCGGTTTACAAAATGTCACTTCCGGTTTGATTTTACAAGGTCACTTTGCTAGCAACCTTTTGCAAAAAGTCCAATCGCTTTATCATGTATACATAAGAGGAAAGAGCAAAGGTCAAAATCTAGAACGTTGAATTTACCTATGACCTTGAGCTCAATTCCAAGGTCATCAACCAAGGACCTCAAATCAAAAGACTCTAGGCCTCTACTTCATATTGTTAATGAGTTAATTATATTACCATACAACTAATATTAGATATAAAAGGGGAGAAAACTCGCATTAAATGTTACATACCCTTTTAAGTAAAATTTATGTGTTACGACATGTCGCAACTAACAATTGTCTGAAAATATTTTGTCGATATCTTGTATGATTTCTGAAAATAAGAGATAACAAGCCAAAATCAAAAATTTGAACATGACCTTGACCTCATTTTTCATTTTTTTACCAAGGACCTCAAATCAAAAGACCCTAGGCCTCTATCACTTATGGTTTTCCAGTTACAAATTTATTTCATTTATTTCAATATAAAAGGGGAAATAACTCTCAAATGGAGTCTTCGCAAAGCTTCGGTCAAAATAAAAGCTAACATCCTGAGGATATAACAATTTGGAAAAATAAATTTGTCGCTTTCTTTTACGGTTGTGGAGGAGATCTGATAACAAGAAAAACAGTGTTTTGGGGAGATAACTCTTACAAAGAAAAGTGTTCGGTTAAACAGGGTCATTTTCAAAAGCGTATAGACTGTATAATATGATATACAAAAAAACTAAGCGACATCTTTTAAAACATTTTTACACCGCAAGAAAAAAATTAGGCAGAAGAAAAAAAAAAAAAAATAATCAGAACAAAATCAATAGGTCTTTCCATACGGAAAGGTGGAAAGACCTAATAAATGGTGAAAACCTATGGCATTACATACAACTATAATAATTGACATGGTAGAATGAAAGGTTCCATGATAACATATCATGCTAAATTATGAAAAGTTACAAAATGATGTATCATACAAGTTCTTTATTTCTTATATTTAGACATTCTGATATGAAAGAGGAAGACAGTCTAAGTAATAATGCTAAGCTATTATTGACCAATAGAGATATTTTTCATCAACGGTAATGTTACGCTGTATTTGAAATATAACATTTATTTTATTTTCTAATATTTCTCGCTTTCAGGTATATCTATTACATTTTAATAAGAAACGTTGTTCATCCTCAATTTCCCCTTTTTACAGACAGGACAGTATCTTTCCTCTCTAGGAATATTAAGATGTCTTCCCCTTTCAGTCATTAAAGAAAGTGCACTTATGCGTATTTTGCATATTGCTGCTCTATCATTTAAATTGTTTAGTGAATCAACATATGATGGTATTTGACCCATTTTGTAGACTTGACGAAAGAAACTGAGCTTAGAAGACTCCTGTATGTTTGCATTGTGATTTTGCAAGCACTGATCATAAATTCTCTGTTTTACTTGTCCCAAGTGCTGCTTTGTTAGACAACTTTTTTCAACAAGATATGAATATCCTAATTTTTGTAAAATGCACTGAGTTTTTAGGATCCAGGGGTTTGAAAATCTTGTTGCACAGAAAATTTTATTTACAAGTGTATTTTCTGATGAAAGTATATGCTCTAGAAAATTTATGCTTGAAAAAATAATTTTATTTTTGAGTGGAATTCTACCAAGCTCAGCACGACAAGCATCATTTGAAGCCTTGCAATGAACACCAAGTGCTTCTTTAACAATTTTAATGTGTAATTTTTCAAAAGGTTCAGAGTCCCTTAATGATGAGTTAACACCCCAAATTTCAGAACAGTACATCAGTATAGGTGATATTAATGTATCGAACAATTTTTCAAGTAGTCTACATGGATTATTCAGACCAACAGTTTTCTTAATTTTGAAATAGGCCTTTCTTGCCTTTTCCATAAGAGTAGTAATGGCTAAATTGAAATTACCATTACATTTTATTACAATACCTAAATAAGAATAATGACTAACAGGTTTCAATACAAGAATCATTGTAAGTAAATTCGTCCAAAAATGTTTTACCATTTGAATTAAATACAATAACTTTGGACTTATCTGTGTTAACTTGTAGTTTCCAACAATCACAATAATCATATAAAGCATTAAGACTATTTTGTAGTCCTTTTTTACTTTGAGACAATAAAACAATATCATCTGCATAAAGAAGAATATTTTAAAAAACAGTCCTCAATTACAACTGGATCAGAATTACAATTGACTAAAGCATTAGTGAGGTCATTAATATAATAATTAAAAAGTACAGGGCTCAGTATATCTCCTTGTTTTACTCCTCGCTCAGATAAAAATGCTGAACTGAGTCCATTTGAAAAATTGATTCTGCATACTGAGTCAGTATACATTTGTACATTGAATAAACAATTCTAAAAATTCTATTTGGAATATCATGTATCAAAAGTTTATAAAAAAGTCCTATTCGCCAAACTGTATCAAAGGCTTTTTTAAGATCAATAAAAGCTGCAAATACCTTTTTATTTTGTTGTTTATAATGATCAATTACTGATTTTAGTGTAAATATGTGATCAGCAGTGCGACTTTTTTCTTTAAAACCAATTTGATTTTTGTTGATTAAGTTTTTACTATTTATGAAGTTCATAAGTCTGTTATAGATAACTTTATTAAACAGCTTGCCGAGGTTGGAGCTGATGGATATGCCCCTATAATTTCCAGGGTCAAATTTGTTTCCCTTTTTGTGGAGAAGAACTAGAAAACTTTCATTCCAGGTCTTTGGAAATTTTCCACTAGTAAAAATAAAATTAAATAATTTATGAAGTGGTTTAATTATTACTGGTACAACATTTTTCAACATTTCATTTGAGATCATATCAGCAGATGAACTCTTACCATTACGGAGCAATAACCGCTGGTTTTCTTGAAATCTTAAATTTGTATACTACAGAGCGCATTAATCATCAATTTTTAATGTCAACTCATAGACAAGTAAATTTGGGCTGAAAATGGTCTTAATATATTTCTCTTTCACCAAAAGTTTCATTTCTGCAAATTTGTTGGGTAGATTAAGTAAACAATGACATCAAATTTGGGGGAGTAATTGGTGGTGTGACACCTATAATGTGGCGGAGTTCAACATGTTAGCGGGATCCCAACCCTCCCTAACCTGGGACAGTTTTCTAACAGTACGACATGTTCGTCCATCCCTTTGTCCTGTCTCGTGTTTTCTTTCCTTTCTGATTACCGATAATTATGATTTTTAGCTCATCTGACCCACTGGCGTCCAGTGTCGTCTTTGCCGGCGTCCATTAACTTTTACAAATATCTTCTCTGAAACTACTGGGCCAAATTTGAACAAACTTGTCCACAATCATTATTGACTGGGTATCTAGTTTAAAAAATGTGTCGGTTGACCAGGCCAACCAATCAAGATGGCCACCATGGCTAAAAATAGAACATAGGGGTAAAATGTAGATTTTGGCTTGTATCTCTGAAACCAAAGTATTTTGAGCAAATCCGACATGGAGATATAATTGTTACTTAGGTCAAGATCTATCTGCCCTAAAATTCTCAGACAATTGGCCAAGCCGTTGTTTGGGTGCCCCTGAATTGGTAATTTTAGGTAAATTTTGCAGTTTTTGATTATCTTTAGTATTATTAACTGATCCATTTAGCAGTTATTGTCCTTTGTGGTAAATTATATAAATATTTATAATCTTACAAAAATCTTCTTTGAAAACGGACAATTTTCACCAAACTTGGTCACATCATAGGGTATACATATAAAAATGTGTCCGATAATCCTGCCTGCCAATCACTGTGACATGGCAGACATGACTATAAGTCCTACAAAACTTTTAAAGGGGCCTTCAAATTAAGTTTAATGTTGTTTATTAGCTTCTTTATACCTTTACAATGCCGGCTATACCCATGGTAAAATTGATTGTTTTCCTTTAAATTATGGACCGTGAAAATTGCTCTTTCATGGGGGAAATCGCCCGAAAATAGTGACAGTTGGCAGGTATGCATAAGGGTATCAAATTTTCAAAATGTGTCCAATGACCCTGCCTGCTAACCAACAATCTGCAAAAATATTTTACCAGTTGATCAGTTAGTTGGAGAAGAAATCTAACTGCAAATTGGTAAACTGTTAGCCATTGCTATTGTGGTACCACAAAGGTTACTGTATAAGCACAGTAAGGGGTAGGGGTCAATTCGCAAGAGCATAGTGTATTGAACAAAAGCAAAGGAATGAATATAAATCATGTTACCAATTTAAAGTTCTTTGGCTACAGTTATTCTGTGTCAGAAACCTATTATGTCGCAACTTTACTACAATCCAAATTCAGACCTGTACCAAGCGTGAACATTGTGTCCATTTTGGCCCCAAATTTCAGGGTTGGACATCTGCGGTCGTGTCCAGCTGCGCTCAGCGAAGCAATTTATATATACACGTGGAAGAAAGTATAGCAACACCTTGAGATTTTTTAGATCTTGGAAAATCGGAATGTTCTTTAGATTGAATATGATAAAATATCTGTATAATAATATGAAAACATTTTTAATGGTAACATTGACATTACACATTCTATGGTCTATTTCTTCTGGCCCTTATACTTTTTATGTATTGAATCCATATTCTAATTTTGTTCTAGCCCAACACCTTGAGATTTTTTAAATCTTAGAAAATCAGAATGTTTTTTAGATTGAATATGATAAAATATTTGTATAATAATATGAAAACATTGTTAATGGTAATATTGACATTAAAACGAATAAAAAAATATATGAAAAAAAATGTTCTAATTTACCACAATTTTGATAACAAAATGAATTAATTTTTGAACCAAAAATTGCATTTTACAACTTTTACTGTAATTCAAAGGAAACAGTAGTTATTAATGGAGACTGTATATATTAAAATTTATCACCTTTGTAGTCATTGCAAAGTAAAATGCTAGAATAATTAGATCATATCAATGAATAATATAAGAAGATGTGGTATGAGTGTCAAAAAGAAAACTATTCGTAAAAGTAAACCATCATAGGCCGAATTACGGTCTTCAACACGGAGCATTGGCTCACACTGAACAACAAACTATAAAGGTCCCCAAAAACGATATCCATGTTACTACTAGTATATATATTACAAAGAAAATTGAGTAAATTGAGGTTATACATGTACCTAAGAAAAAAATCAACCCTGCTAATATAGCTATAACCGAATATAAATATACTTCCAAAGTAAGCTCTCGTTTGAGAACTGTCTAAAGTAGGTTAGATTCAAACAAGCTACCCTTTGGCAATAAATGTATAGAATGAAGATGTTTTATTAATAAAATTATGTTCTCTCTATTCAAATTGATACCCAAGCATCTTAAAAATACTTCATTATATTGAAATGGTGACTTTCTATCAAAGAATCTTGATCATATTCTGAGATTTAAAAAAATGTTTCCTTATTAATAATTCATTTTAAAGCAGAAGGATCATTTTGTCTATTCGACTTGGAGGTTTCACAATTGTATGACATTATTTTTGATCTTTCAATTTAAATATGACTATATACTAAACTATATCTATTTTCTTGTTAAATTATATACTTTTCTGATGCACAAATCAGTATTAATTTATGTATAATTGCACTTCAAGTATTCCATTATTCCTATGCATATTTATTATAATGATTTGGCCTTTTATGTATGTTTCTTTTTTTTATCTACTAGTAAATCACATTCGAAATGAATGACAGACGGACATATATACAAAACTTAATGAATAATTGAAATCAAGATATTTGCGTTACAACGCAAAGGTTTGCGTTATATCGCAAAGGTCGTTATATCGCAAAGGTTTGCGTTATAACGCAAAGGTTTGCGTTACAACGCAAAAGGTTTTGCGTTATAACGCAAAAGGTTTGCGTTATATATCGCAAGGGTTTGCGTTATATAACGCAAAGGTAACGCAATGGTTTACGTTATAACGCAAAGGTTTGCGTTATATCGCAAAGGTTTAAGGGAGTTCGCTTCTCAGTTTCAAAGTAATTAACTTTTCAAAACACTAGTTTATATTGATAGGGGATTAATAAAGGAATCCAAAGAGCAAACAAAATATATAGGTCACCGTGTTTGTTTTCGAGATATTAGCCATTGAAATTTTGGCGGGAAAATATACTCTCTTGACTTTTCATATCTTTAGTATTGACAAGGTGAAGTTCTCAAAAACTGTTAAAAAGTAATTAAAATTTTATAAGACTTTTACAGATGGCTTATTATTATACATGTAAAAGATTTACAAAAAGAAAAATGGGGGTCACCGGGCAAATTTTTGCAAGGCATTCAAAAGCATAAAACCAGAGGATTCCGAAAATCTGACCAAATATCCAAAACATGACAAGCCTGCTTCCTTAAGGCCATGCGTACGTCGTTCCTGCGATTTAGGATAGTCTGTTCGACTTTCCTTTAAAAAAAACTTTGACCAATGTCAAGATAGCAACCCAACAACACAAAAAAATCTCTACAGGCCTTAAAAAAAGATTATCATCAGCCTCGATTCTATAAATAGGTTGCGAAGTAATCAATTTTTGGGGAAATCCTTTGCATCATTTTTTTCTTTGTTTCTTACTTAATTGCCTTGAATCAAGATTAGTAATGTGGTGTATCTTGTTGCGTTGTTCTGCATTGCAGGGCCGTAACTACCTATGAGGCAGGGGAACTGCCTCCCCTGAATTTTCTACAACAATTTTTTTTTGAAGTAATAAAATGAAATATAGACAATATGTACACGAAGAACTTGAATTTATATTATAAACAACAAAAGTTTACAGTTTTAACAGTGTTATCATGATACGTGACAGGGGCGGATCCAGCCATTTAAAAAAGGGGGGGGGTCCTAACCCAGGACAAAGAGGGGGGGGGGGGGTCCAATCCAATTACATGTCCCCATTCAAATGCATTGATCGTCCAAAAAAAAGGGGGGTTCCAACCCCCGGATCCCCCCCTCTGGATCCTCGCCTGCGTGATATATCTGTCATTTTCCGGATTTTTGATCGAAAGTGAACCGTTTCAGTATATTTTTTGTTCGTGTTGCCGTCCGTCTGTTATTCAGTATATGGAGCCTCCATGGGGGAAATCGCCCGAAAATAGTGACAGTTGGCAGGTATGCATAAGGGTATCAAATTTTCAAAATGTGTCCAATGACCCTGCCTGCTAACCAACAATCTGCAAAAATATTTTACCAGTTGATCAGTTAGTTGGAGAAGAAATCTAACTGCAAATTGGTAAACTGTTATCCATTGCTATTGTGATACCAAAAAGGTAGTATACTGTATAAGCACAGTAAGGAGTAGGGGTCAATTCGCAAGAGAATAGTGTATTGCACAAAAGCAAAGGAATGAATATAAAAATATAAATCATGT
This sequence comes from Mytilus edulis, assembly GCF_963676685.1. Lineage (NCBI taxonomy): Eukaryota > Metazoa > Mollusca > Bivalvia > Mytilida > Mytilidae > Mytilus > Mytilus edulis. The sequence goes on along the minus strand of NC_092353.1, from coordinate 63,763,733 downwards.
TACCAATTTAAAGTTCTTTGGCTACAGTTATTCTGTGTCAGAAACCTATTACGTCGCAACTTTACTACAATCCAAATTCAGACCTGTACCAAGCGTGAACATTGTGTCCATTTTGGCCCCAAATTTCAGGGTTGGACATCTGCGGTCGTGTCCAGCTGCGCTCAGCGAAGCAATTTATATATACACGTGGAAGAAAGTATTGCAACACCTTGAGATTTTTTAGATCTTGGAAAATCGGAATGTTCTTTAGATTGAATATGATAAAATATTTGTATAATAATATGAAAACATTTTTAATGGTAACATTGACATTACACATTCTATGGTCTATTTCTTCTGGCCCTTATACTTTTTATGTATTGAATCCATATTCTAATTTTGTTCTAGCCCAACACCTTGAGATTTTTTAAATCTTAGAAAATCAGAATGTTTTTTAGATTGAATATGATAAAATATTTGTATAATAATATGAAAACATTGTTAATGGTAATATTGACATTAAAACGAATAAAAAAATATATGATTTTTTTTTTCTAATTTACCACAATTTTGATAACAAAATGAATTAATTTTTGAACCAAAAATTGCATTTTACAACTTTTACTGTAATTCAAAGGAAACAGTAGTTATTAATGGAGACTGTATATATTAAAATTTATCACCTTTGTAGTCATTGCAAAGTAAAATGCTTGAATAATTAGATCATATCAATGAATAATATAAGAAGATGTGGTATGAGTGTCAAAAAGAAAACTATTCGTAAAAGTAAACCATCATAGGCCGAATTACGGTCTTCAACACGGAGCATTGGCTCACACTGAACAACAAACTATAAAGGTCCCCAAAAACGATATCCATGTTACTACTAGTATATATATTACAAAGAAAATTGAGTAAATTGAGGTTATACATGTACCTAAGAAAAAAATCAACCCTGCTAATATAGCTATAACCGAATATAAATATACTTCCAAAGTAAGCTCTCGTTTGAGAACTGTCTAAAGTAGGTTAGATTCAAACAAGCTACCCTTTGGCAATAAATGTATAGAATGAAGATGTTTTATTAATAAAATTATGTTCTCTCTATTCAAATTGATACCCAAGCATCTTAAAAATACTTCATTATATTGAAATGGTGACTTTCTATCAAAGAATCTTGATCATATTCTGAGATTTTAAAAAATGTTTCCTTATTAATAATTCATTTTAAAGCAGAAAGATCATTTTGTCTATTTGACTTGGAGGTTTCACAATTGTATGACATTATTTTTGATCTTTCAATTTAAATATGACTATATACTAAACTATATCTATTTTCTTGTTAAATTATATACTTTTCTGATGCACAAATCAGTCTTAATTTATGTATAATTGCACTTCAAGTATTCCATTATTCCTATGCATATTTATTATAATGATTTGGCCTTTTATGTATGTTTCTTTTTTCATCTACTAGTAAATCACATTCGAAATGAATGACAGACGGACATATATACAAAACTTAATGAATAATTGAAATCAAGATATTTGCGTTACAACGCAAAGGTTTGCGTTATAACGCAAAGGTTTGCGTTATAACGCAAAAGGTTTTTCGTTATAACGCAAAAGGTTTTGCGTTATAACGCAAAAGGTTTGCGTTATATATCGCAAGGGTTTGCGTTATATAACGCAAAGGTAACGCAATGGTTTACGTTATAACGCAAAGGTTTGCGTTATATCGCAAAGGTTTGCGTTATAACGCAAAGGTTTGCGTTACAACGCAAAGGTTTGCGTTGAACGCAAATGTTTGCTTTACAACTAAAAAAATAACAATAGACATGTATTATTATTTATCCACACAAAAGGAATATTAAAATTTGAAAGTTACTTTTACTTATATTGATAGTCTTTAATGATTTTGGTGCTATGTCAAGACAACTGAAAAGTCATTCTGCTCTGTTCTTTTTAATGACAGAAATGATGCTTTATTTTACAATATGCATCTGATCGTTTCAAGGATGTTTCTACTGGCCAAACACTCGATTTTCCGAGATATCACTGATATCATTTACTAAATAACATCTGACCCAGAACAGTTCATTGAGATACCCCTGAATCAACGGCCTGATGAACCTGTTTGATGTTTGACATACATACAGAATGTGTCGGGGTTAAACATGTTAGCGGGATCCCAACCCTCCCCCTAACCTGGGACAGTGGTATAATTTAACAACATAAGAACGAACAAAAAAAATCAGTTGAAAAGGCTTAACTCATCATATGGACCTAAATACAAGTGGAAGTGGCCGGGTTTTGTTCATACCACCAACAAAAAGTCACTAGGTACAGATCTTAGATACTCGCAGTTAACTGACAGTTAACAACTAATAAAAAAAATCATGCATCTAAGACGTAAAGCATTGGTGATATTATAATAATCTAGACGGTAGCGCATTATGTTGTAGCATACTATATGTTGCAGCATCTTGCAGAGAATGCATGTCTGAGATACTTAATTAGCAGAAATGCAGAAACGTCTCCTGTTGTCCATTCATCAGGTATCAAGCTAATATTAATGATTTTGAAAAATTTGTGAATAATAATATGCCAGCTGCTAATTCATTTTATATTTTTCAGGTTTATTTTTTTTTACACATTCTATGGTCTATTTCTTCTGGCCCTCATACTTTTTATGTATTGAATCCATATTCTAATTTTGTTCTAGCCCATACTTAAGTTATTATGTCTTTCAACTTTGGATGTAACGGTTTATTTAGTGGTACATATTTAGTTGATGTCTTCTTTGTTGATACAATTATAGTGAACTGTTCATTCAATGTTTTTGCTCTGTCATGGTCGTTTTCTGCTGGCAATTAGACCTGTTTTAGTCTTTAGTAGTATTCTTTGAGAGAGTTACTTTTTTTAATAACTAACATGGCCCTGCTAAGCCGAGCTTTGCGCGTCACTTGGCGTTCGTCGTGCGATTTCGTCTTTGTTAACTTTTACAAAATTTCTCAGTCTGTGAAACTACTGGGCCAAATGTTATTGAACATATGTCATTTAGGGAATCGCCAGCTAGTTTTGGTTAAACTTTTCAACAATTATCATTGTTATATCTAGTTCAAAAACTGTGTTGGATAAACCTGACTGTCAGCCAAGTTAGCCGACAAGGTTAAAATTAAAACATAGGGATAAAATGCAAGTGCTGTCTATTAAAAATGTAATGAATAACGAAAACCTGATGTGAAAAACATGTCTAATCTGACATCGGACTCGGACTTCTTTTAAAATGAGATTTACTGTTTGTATTGTTTTAAACGTGTTTCTTTATTCTGCGTTGGCTTGAGGTATAGGGGAGGGTCGGGATCTCACAAAACATGTTTTACCCAGCTGCGTTGGTGGCCTTCGAACGTTGTCTGCTCTTTGGTCGGGTTGTTGCCTCTTTGACATATTTCCCGTTTTCTTTAGAATGGTGAGCTCTACCTTATGTCCTTTCGCGTCAAAACGGTCAAATGCCTTCTTATAGGAGTTATCGACCTCATATGACGAAGTTTCTCACTTGCATGTTCGCCTGTTATATTGAAATATATATATAATGAATTAATAGCAAAAATTACCAGCAAGACAAGATCTATTGATTTTCATAGTTCTTTACCCCCCCCCCCCCCCCTTAAATTCCGTCTATATAAAAATTTCCTTCCGCTTCCGTTCCGTTTTCCGTTTCCGCCGTTTAGCAACACCCTGTTGATTGTTATACACCAAAGAATCAACGAGGGGTCGTTAAAGATTTGATTTCATTCAACAAAATAATTTATGACCTTTATGTGCGTGTCGCTTAGAACACGGCCACATACCAAATGGTCAATATTAATCATCCATGTAATTTGCTTTATGGGACATTTTCAGAATTTCAACGGAGGCAATTTCTTGGCATGTTTAAACATTACCGATAGGTATAAGTGAATTTTCATTTACACTCAGGACTACACGGCAGCACTCGCATCCGCAAAGTGGAAAGCGATTAATATAAGTTGCAATATCTTGTTTCCCAATCCACTATAAATAAATATGTTTATACTACACTCAGGACTCATTAGCAGACAGCAAAGATGTTTTAAAAAAGTGTCACAAAACTTGCAGCATATTTTTAGAAACACTAGTATCATTATTTGGTAAATGTGTGCTTTTTGAATACATGTAAAATCAATGTTGGTACTACACCTTATAAACTTCTGAAGACTATTTTTGAACTAGCGGTTTTTAAATCAAAAATACCATGTTTAAAAATTTGCCTTTTTAACACTTTTTGATTCGAGCGGATTCGAGCGTCGCTGATGAGTCACTTATGTAGACGAAACGTTCGTCTGGCGCAAATATCAAATTTTAATCCTAGTATCTATGATGAGTTTATTTACAAATTCAGATATTTCTTTGCAAAGAATAAAACCTTATAGAAGTCCCATGTTAAAAGAATAAAGGTAATATTCGTCGGCTACTGTAGTGTGCTTTACGACTTATTTGATGTCTTCTTCGACGGTAAATGTTTTTAAGCTAATCCGGATTACAAACCAAAACCGAGGGAAACACATGAACTTTATGAGGAAAACAACGAAACATCAGAAATACAGAAATGCAAGAAAAATAAACGCCAACATACATAACTAATTTTTTTAATTATCTTTATTAAAAAAACACAACTTAGCTCCGCGCGTAATTCTGGTGAAAAAAATAGGGCATGCATTTTGTAGCAGGACACACGAATACTGTGATATACATACAAAATATCAATACTCAAAAAAATGTTATATGTGGGTCAAGTGAAATACCTTTCCGATGAGTATTCAGAATAATAGGTAGTTTCGTTTTTGATACTCACTCGGGTTAAGGGCATCCGATACAGTTTCAAGGGAGTTAACTCTTGGCACGACGTTAAGCATTTGAATTCCCGCACAACGTCACTTTTTGCGGGACGTAATGCGTGTAATTTTCCGTAATAAGAAACGTAATGTGGAATTTCGATGCTCCAATTTCTGTTTCTCCCGCATGCTAACTTCTACGTCATTAGTATTAGTGCATTTGATTCTAACAGGATACCAGTCTAATAACATCATAAGAAATAAAACAAATTACTGTTTCTTTGAGATCTTCAATAAAATAATGTAAAGTGAGAGCAATCTCAAGACGACTGACCCTTTTGGTGTTACTAATATCATGCATGTCAATTATCTTTTTTATTATCATTCATCATCCATGACATTTTATTGCAGCACAGGAAACCAATGATATTTTAAAACTAATACCGAAAATGTAGGTACACGCCGCTAATATAAAAGAATAAAGTTCTTATTTCCTCAACGTTGCACTTACTGTATCTAACAAAAGGCAGTAGCCAACAATATGTTTATACACCCGTATTTTTTTTACGGAACGTATTATGGTACACAAATGTCCGTCGTAAACACGGAACAGCATATTATCCAAATTGCATTAAACTTAACATGGTTGTTTTTTCAGTCATGATGGTCAAACGATCTGTTTAATTTTTGGTGAACTTTTTCAGGTACAGGACTTTGTAACTAAAACAGATTTTTTTTCACAGTTCGCACTGTAACTCAAAAACGATTTATGACTATTGCTTAAAAATTTACACACTTCTTAATTATATTAATCTGAAGATCTGTATATACTTTTTGAGGATGATTCAAAATTTGATTTTAGAGTTATGGAGTTTATGACAAAAAGTAGGGGTTTTTACATGTCGCGCCGTATCTCAGAAACTATTTATAATTATTGCATAAAACTTCACATACTTTTTAGTTAAATTATTCTTAAGATCTGTACACTTTTTCGTGATGACTCTTTAATTCATTTTTGAGTTCTTGAATTTTTATTGAGCTTCAATTTGGGGATCATATAAAACATGTTGTGATATACAAACTTACTTTTGAGCAAGTATAATGAACGAATCAAGATATACTTAGCATGACTTCCTGTACAACCCCCGTGTTATTTTAAAAACATGTATAATGTTTTTTTCATAACACGACGGGCGTATCATGCGCTCGTAGCGCAGCTGTTTATTTTGTTCTTTATATTTTTGTAAATATATTAGAGAAATGTCGGAATGACAGCAAATACAATGGAATTTCCAATATAATCAATGTTTCCAAATGGCATAACTCTTTTAAAGAATACTTGATATGCACTGATTTTCGAACATACGATATCAGTTTTATAAAGAGTTGACAAGAATTGTTCACTTGAAAAATGTAATTAACCCGAAGGACCGGAAGGACAGACAGAGGAATTGACGTGCGATATTTTATGTACGCGCTATGGTGAAAAAAATATATAGTTATTTACCAATAAAATTACGCTATGAGAGAAGGATTTTAATCGCAACTAATCCAATCGTTTTTGCCAAATCAAAAATTTCAAAGTTATAGTTTCATTGTTTGCATGGACAAGAGCATTCTTTAGGAAATTGAAGATTCTCCTTTATAAGAGTTTGCTTTTGTTTTCTGACCACATAAAACAGAAGATGTAGTATAATTGCCAATGAGACAACTTTCAACAAGAGACAAACATGACACAGAAATTAACAACTTTAGGGCACCGAACGGTCTTCAACAATGAGCAAAGCCCATACTGAATAGTCAGCTATAAAAGGTCACGAAATGACAATGTAAAACAATTCAAACGAAAAAAGTAACGGCCTAATGTATGTGCTGCAATTTATGTACAAAAAAAAGAAGTTCCGTTTGCAGGATAATGCTGAGTTCACACGTAATTCGAATTCGATTCGCATTAACTAATTCGAATTAGTTTAATTCGCATTCTAAATGTTTGACGTCCTAACGTAAATTCTAATTCGAATTGCAATGCGCGTTAAATTTGATTTACTGTCCAAACGACGTGAACTTTTAATTTGTATCAACAAAAACGGATTTCTCAGTGATTAAAACGTGAATAAAAGGATTTTAAGAAATATTTGTAATGAAACAGCAGCCCACCAAACAAAACAAAACAAATCTAGAGGTCAACAGACGGTATGAAATAATATACGAGTGTGTACAGTAAATGTACATGTATGTCAAGTTCTAAATTGCCGAGTCTTTAATTCTAAAAGCCGTAAAAATTATCAACAGTCCATTATAACTTTTCTTGAGATGTTTCTCACTTACACCTCAAACAGACAGAGGTATTTGTTATTCACATGATTTTATTTCCGGAAACAATATAACCAATTTATAGATAGTACTTTCAAGCAATATTTATACATCTAAAAAATGTCGCCGGTAATTTGCAGAGATAACGTCAAAATTGTCTGCCAGCGACGTCGTGCAGTTTAGCGCTAACGTTGAGGTTACAAAGGGGGGACGCAATTTTTAGGATAAATCACGTTTATCATGGAATCAAGCTCGGTGACCTATATTTTTTATTTGAGATTTGGAGAAAGCATGACAAAATGCAGTTTATACAGAAAAATGATATAAATGACATTTTCAGAAACAGTTTATTTCCATTTTTTTAGGTTTAAAAAAATACCACTTTGAGCATCTGGTCCGCAATGTCAAGCAAGGCTTGAATAATTGTATAGTTATTCATGTAGTTCCTTGTCACTTATCAGAGCTTCAGATTGAACCCGATCTTAATAATTTACAACGAAAACTATCTGCTCCAAAAAATTTATAACATTGCCTAATTGTTTTACAAAATTGCACAAATCCCCAATTTTCAGCCTCAATTTTCTCGAAAACAAGCACGGTGACCTATGTTTTATTTTGTGTTTTATTTTATAACTCGCCAAGGCCTACAACATATTACAAAATTATAAAAATGACATTTTATCGAGAAACTGTATCGGATGCCCTTAAGCTGATGACCGTAACTGCATTCACGGTCATCCCAAGATGTCGGATGAAAATTTAGGTCAGTATCTGTATTGTCTGTTAAAGTGTTTCTATATCATTTTCTTTACAAAACATACCTGACATACCTTGATACGATGTAAATTTATAAAAGATTCACACTGAAGTCACTAATTACTACCGAGAAATGTGCATTAAATAGGAATTTCGATTTGAAAAAATCGCTCAGATGACCGTAAATCACAATCAAGATGACCGTAACCGAATCAGCGTTTCATAACAAGGGTGACCGTAATTGGTTTTAAGATGACCGTAATTTGTAAATGATGACCGTAACTTTTAAAGAATGACCGTCAATTCTAAGAAATATCCGTATTTATATTACTACTTTTTTTTGTATCAAATGATTAATCGTGTTGGTATAAATTTACTTATTTATGGGCGTTTTTCAATAAAAACGTATTTTCTTGTCCAAGCCACTTTAAAAAAAATGTGTTTGGTCTTTGCAAGTAATTTTTTGTGCAGTCAGTACATTGAATTAGATTTAACATTTTTAAGCAAAGAAACAGTTAATTTTTTAAAGGGATTGCTAATTTATTGATTCCTGAATGGTCCAAAACAACCAAAACGGCATGTCCCTAGACCGCCTGTTCAACATTCATAATCTAAAATATCGTAAAAAAATGTAGAAATAAATGTTATTTTTACTTTTAATTAAGGCGAAGTGTACGTAATTGCACGCCTCTAGCGGAATACGGGATTAAAAACGTTCGTCGTTAGTTACGCAAGTTATCTCCCTTACTCCAAGAAAGGACACACGAAAAAGAAACTACTTTCTGCGGTCTATAATGAATCCAACAAGCACGCCTGTGCTGTCTTAAACCTCATAGAAATTATCTAAATAACTCCAACTAGAAATCACAGCATTCTGTACGTTGTTCTGTGTGCAGTCTGACTTAAAAACACTGTTTTCTTTTTTTGGTTTTAGACGCGTAGGAGAAGGCATTTCGTGTTTATGATATCATCAGAAAGAAAAAACGCCTCACAACAAAATTATAAACAAATAAACAAATAAACATGTAACATTTTTTCTTCTATTGATATCAAATTAATTAAAATAAACCTGAATTGACCCAACAATATCGATTTAAAAAGCCGTAGTCTTGAACGAAAAACACACTTACTCAACGTAAAGTTTTAAAATAGGTTACAAATAATTAATGAAAGACGTGTGAATTTTTAAAATTGTTTAATTAAAAAGACGTTGAAATAGATATAGGAAGATGTGGTGTGAGTGCCAATGAGACAACTCTCCATAGAAATAACAATTTAAAAAGTAAACCATTATAGGTTAAAGTACGGCCTTCAACACGGAGCCTTAGCTCACACCGAACAACAAGCTATAAAGGGCCCCAAAATTACTAGTGTAAAACCATTCAAACGGGAAAACCAACGGTCTAATCTATATAAACAAAACGAGAAACGAGAAACACGTATATATTACATAAACAAACGACAACTACTGTACATCAGATTCCTGACTTAGGACAGGTGCAAACATTTGCAGCGGGATTAAACGTTTTAATGGATCCAAACCTTCTCCCTTTTTCTGAAAAAATAGCATAACATCACAACAAAGAAAAACATACGATAAAATATCAATTGGCAGACTTAACTCAATCAAAAAACGTATGATGTTCGTATTTTGTGCAATTGAAAATTTAAGGACATGATTTATATTTATATAAGATATCAGACGATACCAAGAGTTCATATAATTTACATTCAACGTTTTTATCGAATATTTCAAGGCTTTTTGACTGTCAATGTTGACCCCCTTCCAATTGATTAGATAAAATGAATGGATTGCCGCCCCTGTTTCAAACTCAGGTCCTATAAACTGACTGGTATTCGAATTTGTTAAAAGAAATAATTGGTATCTGACTCATATTGATTCAATACCGTAATGCGAAAAACAATCATTTGTTTCCGCGAATTCCGAACAGTTAGAAATATATTCCCGAGTTTCAATTTGAGTAACTCGAATAATTCAAGCCCTTTCCTTGTCCGATTTTCTCCTACATGAGAAATGCAGCATTCGTACATCAGCTGAATAATACGACTGAATTATTCGGGTTACAATTTGTGTAAATCCCGAATGCACATAAAAGTAAAGGTCCAGGCCGACTTTCGGAAAAGGACTGTTGTAGATTTCAGATTGATTTCCAGAAATAAAAATCATAGAAAAATGTTTCACGTAAATATTCGTCTTCAGACGTGTAAAGTTATACAACGGTTACTAGCCGGTCTGGGTTGTGATAAAAAGAAGATCATGCAATGCATAAAATATATAATGTCGTGGCTCAGGGATGTGTTGAATTATAGAGATGCTTATGCGGCACAAAGATAAGATTAATTTACCCAAATGTACTAAGAATTACCACACAACTTAAATTTACTTAAATATTGATTTGTTATCCTGTGCCAGACAGATGGCTGATATTCTGAGAAGAGACCTTGATGAAATGAAGTTTTATGGGAACAAAGATTTTGAAAACACGTCGCAGTGTTTAGATTTTAACAAAAAATAAGGCACCAAGGTCGAAAATAGTTCTAGTTCATAATGAAGAAAATGTCAACCGTTTTCTAGCTTGGCGATCTCCGCATGCACCCGAATATAATAGACAAATACAATACAATAATACACAAAACGTAACATAAAGAACTAAAGACCGAGGAACATGAACTCCAACAAAATTGTATATATTTCATACAAGTATAGAACTATATGAAGCGTCGTAACTGGTGCAGCGACGTCAATACCGTTGTCGTTGTTTTTTGTTTTTTTACACGCAAAATTCAACTTTAACAGGGTATAGCTTGAAAAGTAGCACGGTTGCTAAGGACTTTCTTTGTACCAATCGATTCCTCGGACATTTTAGAATCGTCTCATAAATTTAAAAAAAATCGATTGTCTAATATAATAGAAAATCTTGGAAATGTAACAATTCTTGCCGAATTTCACGATTTTCCCTATATATCCTTTGTAATTTTGGTGTATGATACTGTTAACTTCAACAGCTCGTATAACAAAAACGAAAACGGTTACCCCCTTTTTTTTATTTTATTTTCCGATTTATTTTTACAAGTAGAATCTAATTGTAAAATTTCAAAAAAATCCATTGTGTAGTTTAATTACGTACACTTCGCCTTAATATAAGTTCTTTAATAATTCAAAAGTATGTTTAGAGCCAACATATTATAATAAACAGCTTTTAACATAGGATTTTTAATTTCAGAAGGTGTGTCCCTAACAAAATGTCCACTACGAAACGAAGTCATTAAAATTTGCTAATAAACCGTTTTATAAAATCAATGTAATTTTTGTTTGCAAGAGATATAAACATTAGGGTCTTACAAAAGAAGTGATGCTTTTATAACGGCAATTAAATTGTTGGTAAAAAAAATTGAGCACATCAAATGGACCAGAGTGATACCGTATTTTTGTAAATGTCCACTACGAAACGGGTCAAATCTCCATCAGTATCTGGTTTTAAAATTATGAAAAAAATATCAGTGTACAGCTTAATACATGCTTTGATGAATACAATCAGTCTTGTTACTTTTGCAATAAAGGGCCCGGGATTGTGGGAAAAAAATAAAACATGTGAATACGTCCCCTACGAAACGGTCACCTACGAAACAAGTATGGGAGAAAAAAGTTTCGTAGGGGACACTACCACTACCATCCAGTCTTTTTTTTTACTCTTTTTTCAATTATATTCATGCAAAGCAAATACCAAAGATTTGTTTCATGTAAGTTTTATTATGTTTTTATTAACATAGGATAGGGTTGATGTCAACTACGAAACTTTTTGTCCACTACGAAACAGATTTGTCACCTACGAAACGCATCAAAATCTCCACTACGTAACACGAGTTGTACCTTCATATGTGAAGTACTGTCTAATCTTTATCGATAAAAAATGGTTCTCCAATTCAGAAATTTTTTTTTAGATTTTCCTAGTATATAAAGTAAAGAAACTTGAATGTCTATAGGAAACATTTAAAATTGCAAACATATGTGTGTTTAGAACATGTAGAAGCAGTTTCGTAGGGGACCAGAGTAACAAAATAACTCTTGAAATTAAATTTTAGACAAGTTGATTTTCCATTTTTTTTTAGGTCTGAAATATACGCTTTTATTGAAAAACGCCCTTATATGAGAGTATTATCCTATAGGTGAAAGAAAATAAGACGTGTTTCAAATACATAGTTCACCATATGTATTTTTTTTTCAGTACCGGCTTAATTTTTAAACTGAATTTGCAACAATACATGCACATGAACAAGTGGAGAAAACATGCAACAAAAAAGCAATAAAATGACACCTTACAAGTAAAATTAAAAAAAAAAATGCGATGCACAGCCTCCAACTACAAGTCAAAAGATTTTTTTTCATTTCTGGGATTCCTTTTAATGACATATAATAAATACACCGTTTTAAAAATGCCAATACATGTACACCCATTGATATTATATCGTCTTTGATTGGTATTCCACTTTGTCTTGCAAATAAGATAGAAAATGTTTGTTTTTTTAAATAATACGACCAAACGAGTGAAGGTGAGCTCCAGCAAAATAGATCCTTAAAATAGTCTTGTAAGAATAGCGTATCACAAGGGGGAACCTTGTCAATTTGTATATATACAGAAATGTCATTCATATCTCAAGACAAATTAAGATTTTAATCTGCTTCCTCTGGAACCATACACATGGGTTCGATTACCGGATATTTATATGTTTAATTATTTTTTTTAAAACTCCGTTTATGTTTTCTTCTATGTGCGTCCGTTCGTCCGTTCGTCTGTTCGTTTGTCCGTCTGTCCAACTTCAGGTTAAAGTTTTTGGTCGAGGAAGTTTTTGATAACGTTGACACTTAAAACTTAGTACACATTTTCCCTAAGGCCCTATGATATTATCTTTCTAATTGTAATGTCAAATTACAGTTTTATCCCATTTTCACGGTCCACTGAACACAGAAATGATAGTGTAGATGACGCATCCGTGTACTATAGTCCTATAATCACTGTGTCTAAACCACACCGGCAAAATTTGATCGGACTCGATGGTATCTAACATCCGGCACAATGACGAAACATCAATAGACAGAAGAAAGCTAGGTTTCTCCTAACCCGAATAATTCAGTCGTTATATTCCGCTGATCTACGAAGGCTACATTAACGCCTGAACGTCTTTCTCGATAAAGACCGTCAACCGGAAAATTCACACCGCTTTACACCTCATATGGGAGAAAATCGGACACGGAAGGGGCTTGAATTATTCGAGTTAGGTTTCTCCTTATTTTCTTATTTTTTTTATGATATCGAAGAATATATATACATATACAACTATTTTCTATTATGATATGCAATATTTTCTACAACCGTTCTATATTAACGAAGAAATAACTAAAAATGCATGCTAAAATGACGAATTGAGTAAACCTTGCCTCGAAATTGTTTAATTTCTCGTTAAATTGTTCATATTGTACGGAAAGAAAGATACGGGAAGATAAATACTGACACGGAGATTGCAAAACTAGTCATTATGAGCATCTCAATACTTGCATTTCTGTGTATGGAACGAAAGAATTGGTCATGTCAAATTAAAATACACCGGTTTCGTCATTGTTGCTTATACTACACAATCACCCGGTTTCGTCTATATATATCACCCGGTTTTTTATATTTTTTTAAAACCAACAATTTATGAAAAGCAACGTTAACACGGATCTGAACATTGTCTTTCGAAAGAATTTAAATATATATTTATCATAAAGTAAACTTGGCGTGTTTACATTTATTTACATAGGTAATTATAGTACTACACATTTTTCTTATGAAAGTCGTATCCGTTATTCCACTGATCTTCAAAATGATTGTAAATGGAATATACTCAATAGAAAACACTGATATCTAATTATTTTTTTAACATTAACATTATGATATTTTTTATATAGGTTTTGAAATACATCACAATATGTGACCCCCCCCTTTTTTTTTACAAAAAAAAACTAAATAACGCTTAATAAACAAAATTTAAAACATCACCAAAAAGTATGCAGAAGTTAAGATTTATATTACTAAGAAGTGTGTAAAGTTTGATGCAATAAGGATAAATCGTTTTGAGATATGGCGCGACATGTTAAAAAACAAACACATTGTTGTTTTACAAAGTTCTGTAACTCAAAAAGATTTAATTTGATTTTCACTAAAAGGTTTACAGATCGTTTGACCATTTCAAGAAATAACTTTGTTAAGTTTCATGAAAACTAGATAAGCTGTTCTCAAGTTACGGTGCGACATGTTTATGCTGGACAGAAGGATAGACGGATAGATAGACGGACGGACGGACAGAAGGACTGATAGATGGGGGAACGGACGGATGGAAGGAAGGACAGACGGACGGACGGATATATATACAATAATACGTCCTGTCAAAATTGTGACGGGCGTGTAAAAACGCAATGAAATGAAAAAAAAACCCACTTAATTAAAGGTCGATAAGTTTTATTAGGATATCGGCCAAGTCGATTTATTTGTATATCTTCTTCACTGATACTGACTATATCATGTGGAATATCTTAACTCGCCCTAACGGGCTCGTCTAGATATTCCACATGAGATAGTCAGTATCAAAAACGAAACTACCTATCATTCTATATATGTCTTTTAAAATACAACTTGCATCTATTTAAGGATCGTGATAGCGCTATGTGGATCAATTTGTCAGTTTTCAAGTTTCAGCGCCTCATCCCAATAATGGCGAAATTGGACGAAGTCGAATCCCGACTGAATAAAATATTAATGCACAACATTAAAACATAAGAACTAAAATTTCCATTGCATTTTTACATGTAAATAATTACTTTAATTTGACATTTTCTCATTCAAATATTTTGAAACAGTTCATCAGTTTTATTGAAAGTGAAAGTCAAAATGTACAGTGGTTTAAATTTCAAAAATGTCTACTAAACTGTGAAAAAGATGTTTTATTTGGTGCTGTTTATATACCACCGAAAAATTCTAAATATGCAAATACTGATGCATTTGAAGAAATTGAAATTGAATTATTGACATTAGTTGATAAATTTGATTCATATGTCTCTCTTATTGGAGATTTTAATGCAAAAACGGGAACACGAGATGATTTTATTGTTCCTGATGAGTCATTGATTGGTATTTTTGAATTAGAAAGTGATGATGAAATTTTGTCATACATGTTAGATTATGAACAATTGAAGCTTCAAAATATACCGTTATCTCGAATGTCAGAGTGTCATTGCAATATTAATTATTATGGTCATAAACTGTTGGATATGTGTAAAAAAACTCAATGTTTATATAGCTAACTCCAGACTTGGTTCTGATATAGGTATTGGACGTACTACATGTAAAGATATCAGTGTTATTGATTATTTGCTTTTATCATCCAAACTAGAACACACCCGTGATATCACGGGTCCGTGACTGAATTAAAGTATATAACTATGCGCAAGCCTTATTTTAGTATTAGTATTGTCATCTGATAAAGTCATGCCGATTATAAGATACACAGTTTTTCTCTGCTTTCAAGTCTTTCTGTTTGAACCCGTAGAACTGAAACAATAATATTAATTATTTGGAAAACAAAATGTCCTGGAATGGAGTATTTTTTAATCAACAGCATTGTCCTATATAAGTTATAAATAAAGTTGAATTCTTTGCTTCGCTGTTTTACGTCATGCCCACTAACAAATTGAAAACTGTACCTATACGCCTTATTTTTAGTCCAGATTTTTAGTATTCGTATTGTTATCTTAGAAAGTCTTACTGATTAAAATACTACAATAGGTAACAATTTGACAATTTAGTAGTGTCAACCCTGTGGTTATGACCCGTGTATATAGCATATTAATCCTGAATACAACGGTTGGTGGTGCGCCTGTCAGATGCGGAACGTACAGATAAGGTAATAGGTAACAGGTGAATATACTATTGGTATCGGAAGCGGACTCGACCCGGAACTTCTTAATTATTGGCAATATTAATTACGTGGAAAACAAAAGGTCCTGGAGTGGTGTAATTTTTAATCTACACCTTTGTACTATATTAGTTATATATAAAGTTGAATTCTGTGATTCGTCGTTTTTAGGTGATGACGGCTGACAAATTGGACCTCGTAATTTTAGTATTATAGATTGTTCTCTTTTAATTGTAGATGAATTTAAGATACTTGATTTTGTACCACGAGGCGAAATTTTTTTTAGACTATTTTATGCAGAAAATTATATTTTTTTCTGACATTGTTCCTGTAAGCACATGTACTCCCCTAGAATCCGACACTGGTTAGATTTTTGTTTAATCTCTAAATACCTTATTTTTAATGTTTTCTCGAAATTCTCGAAATTGAATGTAATTCATAATTTATTTATTTGATGTAAAAGTTTCCACCAATCTTATATTTAACATCTCATAAACGGCCCCATCACAGCGGCACTTCTGTATAAAGGAACCGAAGTGATCCCCTTTCCTAGCATTTCCAAAAAAAAAAACTGCCCCATCACAGCGGCACTTCGGAATACAGGAACTGAAGTGATTCCATTAACGCGTCGCAGGGGACATCATCGAAATTCCTGGTGTCCGTCCATCCGGTCTTGTTTGCACTTTCATGTGTACAATTCTTGCCAGATTTTTGTATCATCAGCAATGACAATTTAGAAAATAAGTCCTAAGCTTTGACCTTTTGAAATTTAATTATAACGGAAATCCCATTGCATTTTCTCTGAAGCTTTTATTTCTCCATTAAAAATAAAAGGAAAAGGAAAAACATTATTTTTTATTAGTTATTGCCCTTGTTCCTTGGTTACATAAAATATGTGCAATACAGGGGACATAGGAACTTTGTTCTTTTATTGAAAATAAAATTATTATGTGGACCTAGATCATGAGAAACTGGAATTTACTGATAAGCCTAGGAATGATCACACTCTATTATAGATTAGTTTTTTTTCACGTCGTCTTTCATGTCACAGGAAACGATATCAGGATATGGCGGTTTAGTTGTCAGTTATGTTGTTAGTCAGTTGTAGAAGCCATCGCTCCGCTAGGCTCAATTTCAGATGAAACAAGTCCGAGGATCTGTGCATCGTCCTCTGCACTTGCCAGTAGCCGACGACGTAATCTTTTTACGAAAAAAAAATCGAGAACACTTTTCTGCGATTTATCCATCTTGTTTTATTACATGAACTAAATTATCCTTAATAAAAGACCACGCATACTTCATCAGAAATAATTTGATGTTATCCTCATATCCTAACCCTTGTTACAGACGGATACCTCCGAGTTTAACTGCTGCGAACATATCTTTATTTATAATTTTTTTCCTGTCAAAATGATGTGGATGCTTGAGCATCTGAGCATACATGCAAGCTACGCCACTGAGTCAATGCAATACACTTTGTTTTTAAATCAGTATTACCACATGATGAAATTACACATGATACATCACAAAATTCAACTTCAATCAAGTGGAACGACAATAACAGAAACGAATTTGTAAATACATTTCACAATAGTCAAAATCAGCTGACCAATATAATGAATGACCTTGAAAACATATACACACGTGATCCATGCACTCAACAAGTGTGACAATATGATGGCTTAAAATGTATATATAAATATATATTATATATATTTATATTTATATTTATGATTATATATTCTCAAAAATGTTTATTAAATTAAATAAAATTCAGGGGAATATCTATTAAGAAAAACATGACCTTGTAAAAGGTTGTTCAATTGACCTCTAGGTTATATATATATATATATATATAACATGTTTACATTCAGACCAAGTAGTGACATGTAGCAATTAGTTAAAACAATGGACATACGTGCATTCTTTGACCATCAATCTCCAGGTTGGTCAAAGCATGTCAAAACATGTCAATTAGAGACAACTTAATAGATATTCATCCCTGTATCTTTTGATTTAAGACTATAATGGTCAAATTAATAGAAACCTTGACACTGTTTATTTTCTGTATATATACTTGTGTATTTTACTGTATAGAAGAGACCGTCCGTTATGGACACTGGTCCAGACGGCCTTGAATAAACGACTATTCCAAATAACCATGTGTTGTGTTACATGTGGTTATTTTTGGTTAACCGTGACCAAAGGATATTAAGGTAAAGTGACTTTTTATTTGATACTCTTTACTTAATTTCTCAAAATGGCTAGACAAGAATTTAATGCAGGGTTTGTTTTTCTAAATTTAAAAACACAAGTTCAAAGTCTCACTCAAAAGGTATTTAAAAACGGCATTAATTCGATTAAAAGCTTTGATGGTTCAAAATCAGACACATTAGGAATAGGTGTATCAGATGTGAGCACAATCGTTCATGATCAAGATGCTGATTAACTCATTTAAAATTTTTTTTTATTAGATAATGTTTTTATTAAGCGAAAATGTAGATATTTATTTTTTTTATAAATCAATGGTGAAGGTTTAATTTTTGATTGATATTTTTTTATGTAATCATTATCATAAGGGCTAAGGTACTTATAATAGGAATTTGATTGTTTTAGTCAATATAAAAGACTGGCAACTTTGTTAGGTATTTGATAGTATAAGTCAATATATAAGATTTGCGTACATGTATATTGTAATGATATAATGAGAAGTTTTTATATGCTGTTTTTTAAAAGACAGAATAGATATTTAAATTAAAAAAAAACCCAACACTTTAAGAATTAAATAACAATAGGTAAAAATATTTTAAAGATGTTGGTTATATTTTAAAGTATTTAACTGCGTGAATAATGATAATATTAAAACATTTAATATATCTTGATTTCGAATATAATAATTTCATTTTTGATTCATATTTCGAGCTGTTTTCTGAAGAGACAATCTGTAATTCTTGAATATACGCGCCTATATACATTGGTATAAGAAAGTTTCATAAGAACACTTTTGGCGACGGATTTAAGGGTATTTCTGCGATGTTATAATCATATAGTTGTTCAAATATGGTTGACGCAATTGGGTAGGTGCGTAAGCACATTTGTTTAGAGAAACAAAATATTCTATGTTATTTAGAATCCAAACCTTTATTTCCGCACAGTTATTGTGGTATTTTTAAAGAATTGAGGAACTATCTTCGGAAAATAGCACTTAACTGATAAAAATTGATATAATTGTTTAAGTCCACTCTTAAGGAAATATAGGGTTTAATAAGTTTTAAAAGTATTTAGCGATAGATGAAATATAGGATTATTTATACATTTATAGAGTACATAAATCTATACTAAGGGTTGAAAATGGAAATGTTTTCATAATAAAACAATTTAGGACTTAAAATATGGAAATAAGTATCATATGATTAATCGTTATAAACAATAACGCGATACATCTTCCGCAAATATTTTAATGTGACCCTGATTGAGTTAAAAGAAAATTAGCTACCCAAGAAAAAATGAGAAAAACAAGAGCATAAGGTCATCTTTAACTTCCAGTTTAAGTGATATGACAAATGATAATAGTTCTGATAGATATAATTTAGAAAGTAATCAAGACATGCCTGTTGATGAAATCAGAATACCAACGAAAATATACGAAAATTCATAAGTTTGAAAGAAAGATCAATTAATGTTAAACTTTCTCTCAAACATTTCTTGTTATCTTAATAAAATGAACGACTAACATGCCTTAAAGTATGTCTCATGATGATTGTTTTTAAATGAAAATATATGTATATAAAATAGTTTTGTTTTGATTAATCATTCTAATTCTCGCTTCAGATTGATCGCTGAAAAATTGATTGTTTAGAAATCCTATAAATATCAGTAATCTCTGAATCACAGCTTTGTTTATGAAAAAGGAAGGAAAGTGTTGGTTGGATGTCAAACCTTATTTAAATAAATTTTCAGTCCTAACTAGAGAAAAGTTTATCTTATTAGTTTATTGTTTTTGTATTTGAGTTTATTTTTATTTTTTGTTCTTATTTAAAATAGATAACATATCGATAATTTATTTTTTTCAAATTAAAGCAGTTAGAACTTGAGGACGACTTTGAACTATCAAATTTAGTAAATGTATTAATTCATTTTGTTGCTATATTTATAGTTATTTTGTTATTAAAATATTCTTAAGTTTAATAATAGGTGTTTAGCCAAGAGAATTTAGTAATAGAGAGGTTCAAATAGTCACACGATACCTTGGTGGCGATCAAATGGTGTCAACTAATGTTGAGGGCGATGGTACTGCCTCCAGAGATGTTAAAATAGCTTCTGCACCATTACAAGAACCAGCCACTAAGAACCATTATCCAGTATTGGATATTGGCTTTGATCATTGGACACAACGCAGACGATTAGATGTACATAAAACTATACGATCACATAACTTATATTGGTAAAGGGAATCGTTTTACAGCATCACAGGTAGATTTGCCTGTAATGTTTCAGCCGGTGATAACTGAGCAACCTAGTCAGGGACTCTGAATTAACAGAGTAGGTAAGCTAGGTCAGTTAGGAGTAAATCAACGACAGATGGTGGATCATATGCAGGTTGGATTTTCGCCGATGGATGGTGGATCACATGCAGGTTGGATTTTCGCCGATGGATGGTGGATCACATGCAGGTTGGATTTTCGCCGATGGATGGTGGATCATATGCAGGTTGGATTTTCGCCGATGGATGGTGGATCACATGCAGGTTGGATTTTCGCCGATGGATGGTGGATCACATGCAAGTTGGATCTTCGACGATGAATGGTGGATCACATGCAAGTTGGATTTTCGACGATGGATGGTGGATCACATGCAGGTCGGAGTAATTGCAGTACTTCTAAATGATGGGAATTGGCGTTGCAGATAAACAAAGGGATTGTTGGAGTTGACAACGACGATCAGAGGAGCAGTTCACTGGAGTCGGGGTTATGAAGACGGTCCGCAGTTAATGGTTGCGCCTTTTTCTGGAAATAAGAAGTTCCGATATTTGATGTTACGAACTTAGTTATTCACACAAGAATTGTATGAACTATACATTGCTGAACATTTAGATGTTGTTGAACTTTTGAAATGATTTTGTTTATGAATACTTTTTGTTGTTTTTAGGGAAATTGCGAGCATTCATATTGTCACCGATTTTAACTAAAATATAAAATTATATTTCTTAAGAAAGGGAGGAATGTGACAATATGATGGCTTAAAATGTATATATAAATATATATTATATATATTTATATTTATATTTATGATTATATATTCTCAAAAATGTTTATTAAATTAAATAAAATTCAGGGGAATATCTATTAAGAAAAACATGACCTTGTAAAAGGTTGTTCAATTGACCTCTAGGTTATATATATATATATATATATAACATGTTTACATTCAGACCAAGTAGTGACATGTAGCAATTAGTTAAAACAATGGACATACGTGCATTCTTTGACCATCAATCTCCAGGTTGGTCAAAGCATGTCAAAACATGTCAATTAGAGACAACTTAATAGATATTCATCCCTGTATCTTTTGATTTAAGACTATAATGGTCAAATTAATAGAAACCTTGACACTGTTTATTTTCTGTATATATACTTGTGTATTTTACTGTATAGAAGAGACCGTCCGTTATGGACACTGGTCCAGACGGCCTTGAATAAACGACTATTCCAAATAACCATGTGTTGTGTTACACAAGACATAGACAACATCACCGGAGAAATAAATGAGCTTTTCCAAAATACGGCAAAGGCGACACTTTCAAAACCGCACTACAAATCACGAAAGAAACCGAACTCAAAACCCTGGTACAAAAATAAATGTCTCACTTCGAGCAAAACAATTCATAAAGCCAGAAAACGTTATAACATTCACAAAAATGAAGTAACACGCAAACAACTACTAGAGACAAGTAAATCATACAAGATGGTTACAAACCAAGCATACAAAAACTATCAATTTGACTTTGAACAAAAATTGAGAAATACGTCAAAAAAACAAGGGAAAGAGTTTTGGAAAATTTTGAATAAATTTGTTAAAAATAAAGATGAGAAATCTGAAATATCTGTAGAAACATTACATGATTATTTTAAATCCATGAATGAAAATAATGTACATGATGAAATTGATATAGATATTGATGATCATGTTAATAATTTACCACCAGATATAGAAGAATTGTTAAATTCTCCAATAACAGTAGAAGAAATAAAATATGCTGTAAAAAAATTAAAGAATAATTAATCTGCTGGATATGATAATATATTAAATGAATTTATTAAATGTACATTAGATGATATGATGAATGTGTATGTAATGTTATTTAACATTGTGTTAGATACGGGTATTATACCAGAATGCTGGACCAAAGGAATAATGGTTCCAATTTTCAAGAACAAGGGTTCCAAATCTGACCCGAATTCTTACAGAGGTATTACTCTCAATTCATGTCTTAGTAAAACATTCACTGCTGTGCTCAATAATAGATTGAATAAATTGTCAGATGAAATAGGCTTAATTACAGGAGCACAGGCTTGGTTCAGAAAAGGGTTTTCTACTATGGATAATATTTTTGTTTTACACTCACTTATTTCTCTATATTTTTCATTTGGTAAAAAATTGTTTTGCTCGTTCATTGATTTCAAAAGTGCATTTGATACAGTTTGGAGAGCTGGACTTTGGCAAAAGATGCTACAATGTAATATTCAAGGCAAAATATTGAGAGTTATACATAATATGTATCAGAATATCCAGACATGTATTAGAATGGGAAAGGATATTTCTGCATTTTTTAGTTGTAATATAGGAGTGAAACAAGGGGAGAATTTATCCCCCTTTCTTTTTTCTCTCTTTTTGAATGATTTGGAGAAATTTTTATTAGATAATGATGTTAAAGACCTTGAAAATATATCAGATAAATGCAAAGAAACCTTATTATGTTATGTAAAAATATTTATAATATTATATGCAGATGACACAGTTATTTTATCTGAGTCAGAGGAGGATCTGCAACATGCATTGACTGTTTTTGAGCAATATTGTAATGAGTGGAAACTCACAGTTAATACTAGTAAAACTAAAATTGTAATTTTCAGCAAAAAGAAATTCAAGGTTAAATCAGATTTTGAAATCTATGGTAAAAATATTGATGTATTAGACTCATATACTTATCTGGGTATTGTATTCAATTATAACGGCTCTTTTTGTTCAGCTAGAAAGAAATTATTGGAACAGTCCAATAAAGCATTGTATGCACTATATAGAAAGATAAGAAATATTGCAATACCCGTAGATATACAGCTAAAGCTTTTTGATTGTCTTATTCTATCTATAATGATTTACTCTAGTGAAAGAATGGGGATTTGAAAATAAACAGGGATTGGAACGGATGCACTTGCAGTTTTGTAAAAATATTCTGCACGTGAGGAAAAGTACGCCAAATTTTATGGTTTACGGGGAACTGGGTCGTTATCCCATTGATATTACTATTAAGCTACGTATGGTTATGTTTTGGAATGATATGCTCTCAAGTGAGAATAAGTTATCTCATACTTTATATAGACTTATGATACAACTTCACCAGAGTAAACCCACACATTTTAAATGGGTTACGTACATTAAATCCATTTTTGATGAATGTGGTCTTACTTTTTTATGGAATGATCAAATACCTATGAATAGAGAAATATTGAAATCTCTTGTCCAACAAAAACTTCTTGATCAGTTTATACAACAATGGTTTTCTGTAATTAATAATTCTTCAAGAGGAGAATTCTATGGTAAATTCAAAAGTATATTTACTTCGATTGGGAAATACTGATAGATTGTATACAGGTATATGGCTAAATTTAAATGTTCAAATCTTAAATTCCCAATTGAAACGGGAAGATGGAAAAATATTTTAAAAGAAAATAGGACATGTCATCTATGTAATCAAAATATTGGCGACGAATATCACTATTTGTGTGTTTGTTCACATCCTAGTGTATCACTTCTTAGACAAAATCTTGTACCTAATTATTACCTACAATATCCTTCAAGGAAAAAATTAATCGGTTTACTTTCATTTTGCAACATAAAGGTGTATAGGAAAGTATGTACTTTCCTTAGAAAGATTACTTATTTTTTGTAGATGCAATTTTTATACATTTATATATATTTATGTACTCACAATCACTGATTAATAAGAAAGAATTCTGTACATATGTAATCCTCTAAACTCAATAGGTATTAATATATATAATGTATATGTCTCAATGTCATGAAAATCACGTGCTATTATCGTACACTACTCTGCTGTCGATTTATATGTATACTTTATCCTGTTTTGACCTCTTGTACACGTTTGTGTCTGAGGAAATAAAATATTTTGTCATGGCAGATAAATAAGAACATTGACGTTGCTACCTGGACATAATTCCTAGGAAAACTAGTCTGGGGATATAAATTACTGACATCGGACTAGATATACTAGTAAATTCTTTAACCATGAACATTTTAAAATGTTAATATTTGCCCGCCCTGGCACATTCATTCGTTTATCTCTTACACTTTAACAATAAGTATTTGTTTGTGACAACTGAAATATAAAAGTCCAAAAGCTTTAACTGTTTTATCTTAAATAAACATATTTCTGGGGATATTTTTTGGTTTTTCTGCGGACAAAATGTATTCTTTGAAAGTTTCTTCTTGTTTTATAAAAAGTTCAGCTATTCTTCTTTATCAGAAGTTGCAATAAGCTGCCTCATTATAGGTTTCAGAGCAACCATTTAACTTCAAGGGAATTGTATGTTTTTTGTCAAAGTTTTCAACGCTTAATGTTTTTTGATTTAACACTAAAGAAGGCGAAATTGATTCAGAGTATTTGTTTTTTTTTTGTCATCTGCTTGAACAATTTTTTCTTTAAATTGGGGATTAGAATATATTTTGAGGAAAAACATACCCCCTTTTTTATAAGTTAAATGGCCTGGCGTTCCCTTAGTTGAAGCATTCCCATGAAGGTGCAACTGAATGCATGCTTCATTCGTTTTAATATAATTTACGGTGACGATAAACTTGGTAACTCCGACAGAAGCCGAATTAGAATTAACCGAAATCTAATAAATAGTGGTAATGACAAAAAAAATCACACATAAACAACAACTGGTGTAAATTTAATGATATTTCGAAGCTCTTCTCCAATATTAATGTCGTATTTTTGATAAGTTTTGTCTTACTATAAAAAGCCGGTAGCCTTCACAAGGGTATCAATAACAGAGATGGAAATATAGGACGACTCGAGCCCCCCTCCCCCTGTTTTTTTTTTTGGTGGGGGATGTTTGATTATATATTGAATCACTAAAGCACTTATTTTGGACATTGCTTATTTCTGTAATCAGTATATTTTGGAGTTACTATATATATATAAATGTTCTTTTCTGGAATTGATATAATTTTATTTAATTCTTTCTTTTCCCAATTTTTCTATTTCTTTAATTTCCCCATTTTCTCAATAATTCAGTTTATATTTTAGCACTCCATTATTCTCTATTCTTTATCATATTTGTCAATTTCTCTCCCCCTTTTTTCGCTATTTAAATAAATGAATTATTCACTATTCGGTAAACCCCTTAAGGCCTCCCTTTCACGGTTCACTGAACCACGTGCATTCTGTTCAGAAATGTTGGCTACTTGTGTAGCTTATTTGAATTTTATTGTACCACGGAAATTACCGAAGTTATGGGTCGGTTCGTTTCTGGTATCCGGAACATACCCGGATCATCCGGAGCAACAGGTTTTACGTTCGTTTCTAAAAAAAATATAAACCGGAATAATCCGGAATGCACCGTTTGAACTGAAGCGACGATTCATGTCCAAGATGGCGGAAAAGTTGTAAGTGTGGGAAAATTTGACTGAGAAAATAAGAATAAATCGGAATAATTTGTAAATAATTCATTTTACATGTATCTGAAGTAAAATTTATTGAATTACATGTTAACAATAGAATCTTGATTGTGTTGGGTGCATGTTGCATTAAAACATGATCATACTGAGCAGTGGTGGATCCATGGGGGGGGGGGGGGGGGGGGGGGGGGTAGCACCCCCTTTATTTTGGCCAATCAATGCATTTGTATCGGGACATATGTTTTGCTCTCCCCTTTGTCCTGGGTAAGCACCCCCACCCCCTATTTTATGCACATTGATAATAAAAACAACAAAAAGTAAAAAAAATATAAAATACCAAAATAAGTAAAAAGAAATCATTAGAATAATAATGTAAATAGAAAATATCGCCTCCAGAGGTTATATATTAAAGGACTAGCACCCCCCCCCCCCTTTTGAAAATTGCTGGATCCGCCCTAGACCAAATAATTATGACGTCTTGCAAGGCTTTTTTATAACTTTTTTATGACATAAAAATATAAAAAAAGCCTTGCAAGACGTCATAATTATTTGGACTAGATCCGCCCCTGCTGAGGATCACACATACATGTGCTGAGTTAAAGCATAAATTTGTGGACTTGCACCCACATACCTTTAATTGGGAAAGCATATACTGTAATTTAATTGCATGACATCTTGTTTTTGTACACAAATTATCACAAAGACTTTTCAATTTTCTTCTTCTTTTTACAGCCCCTTAGAACTGCAATTAAATTGTGGATCCGCCCTTCTCTAAACAATTTAAATTTTAAAAAGAACCTTTTCTTTGAATTCCAGAGTTCTTCCAAAGTTGCCGGCCAGGAGAGAAACTGCAATCATTTCTGTTGTCAAAGATGGAGAAATATTCCGAAAATTCATAGTAAGAACAGACATAGTAACGTTGCTAAAGTTAGAAAGCGGAGGTAAGTTGGTGATGCTTGAAACAAATTGGTTAAATTATTATATACAAAATAACCAAACGAATACACACCTTAAGAATATATTTTTAAATGAGCAACCGTGGCCCCACTAAAAACCAATAATGTAATTACTAGGTTCTGTAAAGATGATGCCACAAACGTGGCCACAAATGGATTTTATAATAAGATTTTTGTCCTTGATGAAATCATCAATTTTTCTCTGGAGCCATCAGGTGCAAAATAGAACTTGTGCAATATAGGAATATTTTTACCTTGCTTTTTATGGGGAATCAATATTGCTATACTGTGAAATATATACCACTTGCTTACATACATGTCCGAAATACGACTGCAGTGTGCTTGCATTTTATTTGTTTATCGGTTTTTGTACTTTTAGATGGTCAGCGTTGTCATCAAAATATTTAGCGTCATTAACTTCAATGATTTAAAATGTGTTTGAACTTTGCAGATGAAGAGGCTATGTCCCGATTTTTGGAAGAAAGGGATTATGTCGATGGTCAGGTAACTGTTAGTATCCTGAGAGTGGAATCTAGCCAAGCTACGGATATGCCTAGTATGAGCACTCAAGCCAGCACAAGTGCCACTAGCCAAGCCAGCACAAGTGCCACTAGCCAAGCCAGCACAAGTGCCACTAGCCTAGCCAGCACAAGTGCCAAACAGATACCATCGACAAGCTCAACATGGTCTAAAGATTCTGAAAAATTTTTGCTTGATTTGTATGATAAATACGAGAAGAGTAAATCCTTCATAAAAAATAAATGGGTGAGAATATCCCAAGAGATTGCGGAAAAACTCTCAATACAAGTTACTCCAGAGCAGTGTAGGATCAAAATAAGAAGTATGAAGGATAGATTTGAAAGAATGAAAAAGAAACTAAAAACAAGTGGCGAGAGTAACATTGAAATCCCAACAGAATTTACAGTGTTTGAAAGCCAACATGATGTACAACCAAAATATCTGTTGGATTCCAGTAAGCCTAAAAAAGGTACTTTTTTTTATTATGATATCATTTATATACAGAATCAACCTTGAGTTTCACACAGAGTTGGGTTGTATTTCATATATACATGTATTGATTATTTAGAGGTAAATTAATATAATATATTCATTTTATAATCTTTTGTCGTAAATTAATTTGTATATGTATTGATATTTAGAATTGCACCAACATAGGTATTATGACTTTTTTTTAAAAAGATGCAGCAATTAAATCGAAATAGAATTCTTGAAAAATGATTCAAAACGTTGAACTGCTTATTGCTTGGAAATAAGTATCTTATTCTTGTTTTGCAGCTGAAAGTTCCAGTGAAGAGGAAGAAACTAGTAACCCAACGCCTTCCAAGAGAAAAATGAAAGTGTCTACTTCATGTCCTGAACCTCAAGGTAATAAAACTGTAAAACAAATGACTTTTTACCATTTTACCTTACAACAAAAAACCTACTATTATGGTTACATTAAAACACGTCATGTAATGACTTTTGAAAATGTATTTAGTATTTTGAATTAGAACATGAATTCTTGAAAAATAATTATTTTTTACCAGTTTACTTTACAACAAATAAACTAAACTATTATGGGTACATTTAAACACATGCAATGACTTCCAAACGTTGGACTAAAACGTGCTAGCTAAAAATTATATTTGCAAAATTGTAATCCAATATAAGGTGGCATAACACACAACACTTCTTACAGAATAGATGTCAAATTCCTATGTGAAAATGCTGTAGAAATGAAATTATTATACACACCTTCTTTCAAAATGTCTGGCTACAACTTAGAATAAGGTTTTATGTAGGCAAACATCTGTAATTGGATTAAAAATTAAAAAAAAAATATAGAAATTTGTATATTTCAGTTGACCTCATGACGCCTTTCACTAAGAATTCCTGGAGGGGGTATCTTTTACATCAGTCGTGTAACATTGCTGGTCATTCATGCCGAAATAGCATTGTAAAAAGCATAAACCAAAGGGAGATGGGAGGTTTTTTAGGAAATCCTTTTGGATTTATTAGAGTTGCTTACCTGACTAGGTTTCCAACCACTACGCCAAGATACCAAACATGTGACAAGATGACGAAACAAATCGAGTTTAAATTTCATTCAGGATGTCAAAATGGATGCTAAAGGGTAGGGACTACATGCATGTACATTAAATTATATACAGCAAAAAAAAATCAGAATTACATGTATTATACAACACAAATTTAGACGTTTTGATTCAAACAACAAAAATAATAATACCAGAAAAATATGAAATTATGAAAATTATGATAAATATATTAACAGCATCCTTACTTTCTATGATAACAACCACTTTTGTGACTAGTCAATTTACACGACTGAAATAAGTACATTACCATATGATTGGAATCGATGTAATTTGAAAAAATATTTATAAAATCTATGATTATTTTATTCTTAATAGCTAAAGAAAAGAAGAAAAAGAAGACAACTGATCGTTTCGAGTTATTGGCTGAGGCATCAGAAAGGCGACACACGGAAAAAATGGAATGCTTCAAAAGTCTTATAGATGTCATGAAAGACATTGCAAAAAAGTAGATCCAGATGTAACTCTGTATCAGATCTCATTTCTTGTTGACACTTTTTTTTATGTTTAATTGTTTCCACACAGATATGTGTTTTATTTGTTTTATTGTTACAGGGTATACCTGAAGAATATACTTATTATTAAATATACACAAACTGATGATTTTATTTGATTTTTATGAAATTCTTGAATCCAGCATTTCAGCATCAAGACAAACATATGTTGCATCTTTTTTTTTTGGTTTCCTATTTGAATTTTTGAACACTGGTAATTTTGGGCCTTTATAGCTTGCTGTTTAGTGTGAGCAAACTTGAAAGCTTTGTGCTTAAGACCCTACTGTAACCTAAATTTGCTTATTCATCCGAACTCATACCATATCTTCTTCAGTATTTTTATTGAATAAGAATGGAAACGGGGAATATGTCAAAGAGACAACATCCCGGCTAAAACATACAAAACAACTCAAGGCCACTAAAACCAATAAAATCTACATAATGTACTTTAATCATGGGTGTATTTGTTTGAATAACATTTCAAAGTTGAAATAATGTTTATTGTCATTTATTAGCTGTTGACTCTGTTTAATTCGATAGTTAGATTGTTTCTCTTCAAGATACCTTCTCCATTGTCTGCATTCACTGGAAAGTTCTCCCCTAAATTTGCGTCCAATTCATCAATTTCTGCATCAATAAATTCAGCAATGTCTTCATCACTTTGTAGGCAGATATTATGGAGAACACAGCAGGCTGAAATTATTTTACAAATACACTTGATATCTCTAATGCTAACGTATTTCAAACGACGAAAACGTCCTTTTAACAAAGCAAAGGCTCTTTCAATTACCTGTCTTTTGGATGACAGAAATTTGTTGAAATTATATTGCTCTCTTGTTAAATTTCCATTGTCGCGAAATGGTGTTATAAGCCACCTCATTAGTGCGTAAGCCGCATCGCCTAGAAAGTGATATTGTCCTTGCCTGCAGAGTTCATCTCCAATTTCAGATAAATGAGAATGCTTAAACGCCTTAGCGTCATGGCATCTTCCTGGCATACCTACACAAATGTTAACGAAACTAAGATCGTCTTTGCATACGGCCTGTAAAATTACAGAGTGAAATTTTTCTATTATAGTATGAATTGGGACATTCCAATGGCTGCTCAATCGGAATGTGGCTTCCATCGATTGCCCCTATAATGTTTTGAAATTCGTATGTCCCCATTTCATTAAACTTTATTGCGACAGAATCCAATTCTTCAGGCCACTGAACAAATCTGGGGAGAAGATCATTTATTGCGTTAACAACCTTTTCTCTGTACTTGGTAAATGTTGAAACAGTTATATTAAACCGATCGCTTATTCCTAAAATAGTTTCTTGTGATGCTAAATATCGCAAAACGATCATTACTTTTTTCTCCAATGGTATTTCTTGTCGTCCCCCTCGATATGTTCTTTTTGCCAATTGTTCATTAGCTCCTAACAGTTGACATACAAGTTCAAAAGACTGAGGTGAAATCCTAAAAAATTTCTTGAACATATCTGGGAAATATCTTGGAACTGTCCACTCGAAAAAGTCCTGTGTTTTATGACGATCCTTTCGATCACTGAAATTAAGAAAATAAAGCCATGATGTATATTTTCTGATACATACAATTTAATATTCAAAATATCCAATAGGAAAACGATTAAGTTGAACAGTGAAGAAGACAACAACATCTGACGCCATGTTTCGTCTGCTTCAACATTCCATTATCAGTGAGGTCAAAGCAAATGTCCTAAATAATCACAGGTACTTCATTCAAAAGTCACAAAATCATAATTAACGATAACATATTTAGCGTAAAAGTTCCGTCCAGCCATGGGAACAAAGAAAAAAATTCTACAAGCAATACATTTCGCATTTTTTTTTACAAATCGGATCCTTCAATATGGACTAATTTGAAAACAGGAATCAGGTAGACCCACATATTTCTATTCAGCAGAAGTCTCGAACTACATGTACATATCTCCTTAATTTCATATGATAGTAAGTCCTACAAACTATTGAAAATGTGTACATTTAATTTTTTTTCTAGCTCCTCTCATGTGAAAGCAGTACCTTTTTGGTCACTATTTATGTGTTGCGTCTAAATAAGAATTGTAACACTTTATAGTGACTGAACAGGTTAAACAAATACTTCTTAGGAAACAGAAAAAGAAGACAACTTGAAACAGCACAGCCATGCCAGTATATGTATGTATAAAACTCAGATCAGAATAGCATGGGCAATGTGTTAGTTCTATGTCCTTGTGAATTTATTGTGAGGAAAGTTATCAACAATTCTGCAGATAATGCAATTTTATCAAGTGTTTTGTACATTGCTGTTAAAATTTTCATACAATCAGTGAAACATTCAAACAAGCTATACTGAATTTGTATTACTGAAAGTTTCAAACATTGACACATGTTTATTTACCAAATAACTTGTGTTTCTGTGAGAAAAAAATCATGTGCATTTTTGGAAATAAAGGGACAGAAGATCCTTTTCCTGCTCCGGTGCATGTCAATTGTGAATATATACTTACAGTTACCAAATATATTTTCTTTATCATGATACTCACATCAACATTATCATGATTATCAAGAAGTACAAATCATAGGAAAAACTACAGATAAAATATTTAAAACACCCTATTTTGAGTGCATCTCCTGCCAAATCAGTATTTGTTGAATCTATATATACTAGATGAGTATAATTAATGTAAATAAGGTAATTTTTTGAAGAAAAAAACCACCCCCAATAATGATGTACTATAACCCCAAAATCAATTATAATCTTCCTTTTGTGTATTGAATCTTCTAGTAAAATTTCATAGAGATCCATTCACTTATACTCAAGTTATTGTCTTGAAACCAATGTGTCTACTTGAAAACAACTATGACATCATTCAGCAAATTTTTTACATGCTTATATTTCCGATTTCCATTCTCAATTTTATTTTGCTGTCATATAAAAACTTGAAAAGTAAGCTACATCATGTGCATGTTATAAAAAAAAATATTTGCAAAAAAAGACATAAAGCTGACTCTGAATTAGTACAAGAAGTTGATGTAGAACATGTACAACTCACAAACTGAAGATGATCAGAAACACAATTGTTTTTTATTTGAGTCAGATTTTTTTTAACGAAGCCCTTCAACTAAAATTATTTGGTCAAAATTTAACACTAGTATTAATGTTTATCATAACAAATTGGCAAATACGGCCTTTATTATCACCTAAAAAACTACTGTGTACAGACTTACATGTGCGGTTTGGGAAGTTTGGGAAGTTTTTATGTTTTAAGATATGTATAAAAGTTAAATTTAATTTGCATATATATCTGAAAGATAAAATCATTTTTGGTGAAGATCTGGATTAAAAACATTTTTTTTGTCCTATGCTTGAACAGATTTTTTATTCATCAATTTATGAACCAGAATATTTTTTCAGGAAAAATACCATAACCCCTCATGCCTTTTCAAGTTCAATGTTCGTTCCCTAAACATTTTCTATCTGAACTTATAATTTCATTTTAGACATGTAACCTAGGACATTTGTTCTGAACATGCATGAAATATTTGCCACTGGACGTTAAACAACCAACAACTAATCAAAACATAGGACATTGTCTTAGTATAAAGCTGGCATTTAAGGTAGCGCCTTCCTCATATTATGTGATATGTCTAACCAGAGACATATAATGTATTATATGTCTCTGGTCTAACTGAATCGGAAATTTCCGAATGTCAATTTTAGTTTATGGTCTGTCGAAAACTTGTTATCACTTTATATGGGGACAAAGTCCCCAATTACGGTAGAAAAATCAATTAAAAAAAAAAAAAGAAAAAGAAATTCGGGAAAATTTCCCGAATTTTTCATTCTCGACTCCTAGGAGTAATCGATGGACAGTTAGGGCGTGAATTTGTCTTGCTACCTGATTGGAAGATATTACAAGACGTGAATAATCAAAATTTATTGATTGGTTAGGACAATTCTCAGATCTGCATTGACATCACAACATGTAACTGACCAATCAATGATTAGCATTTGTGTTATGTATATAATGTATTATATGTCTCTGGTCTAACTGAATCGGAAATGAACAGCACATGTTGCTACACTGTAGCGGTTACTCCAGTATTAGAGAGTCTTTTGTATTAAAAATGTTTAATATTACAGGAAAAAGTGTAACCACATTGTGTGATAAAAATATAATAAATCTTATACTTAATAATACATCTTATAAGGCACTAAAATTATCTTCCTCTTTCGTAACAAATTGTTTTAATGCAAGAAGTAATCTATTGTAATAGATTTTCATTATACCTTTAATCGTTTATTTACATATATATATATAATTGTTTGTATTTTACTACCATGTATAGCAAATTGTTTATCCATTCGGTCATTACCATTTATTGTAAATGCGTTTGTGCCAATAAAATATTGTCTATTGTAAACAATGTTGAGAGGTGATGCGGATAAGAATCCTCTAGATTTTCCATAGACTTCAATGCAAATTAATTTAATTGATATATATTGACACCAGTTGAATCTAGTACTTTTACCAACTTAATATTGTTAAAGACACTATATAATGTCTCTATTTTGATTTTAATCATACTATATCCTCTGGTTAAAAAATAATCAGCAATATAAATAATCAGTTATCACCTTCAAATAGATGAAAAATCTAGAGAAATCCTATCTGCATCACCCCTTGAAAAATTTAAATGCCAGGATGTCCGGATCTGAGAATCCAAACCAAGTAAATGTCCTTCAATCCCGTAGAGTATCGGATTTGTCCTCTCTATTTTAGCATTTAGAATTTTCACAGGTAACCTTTATCTATAAAAAGTCGAATCTTCTGGAGTAAACAACAAGTAATAGCTTTTCTAAAAAGCTTGCCGTATTTTAGCGGATTATATTGAGGGTTTAGAAGTATTATAGGTTGGTTTTTTTTTGGAATATTGCACTCCAAGCAATATGAATGCCTAGCGCTTTTTTCTACTAATTCAATAAAAAAAAAAAAAATCGGGAAAATTTCCCGAATTTTTCATTGTACTAATAAACACAAAATCGTTCAATTTTTTTTGGTCACGTTTTTGAGTTTCCGGATCTGCGCAGAAATCTACTTCCGTTTCCGGTCTTGTTTACATGAGACTTTGAATAAAATGTATATTTATCAGTCTAAGAAAAGAATTAATACTAATTCATTTAAAAAAAAATGTTTGTTATTAAAAAAAAACGTTACCTGATGACAGCGTTTCTTTGTTTACATTGAATATGACGTCATAACTTAAATAACGTCACAACTGAAAATCACTAACAACAAACCAAAATCGGAAACGTTTAAGAAATAATTCATGGAAGCCATAACACTCAGGATAAAATTCGAATATCACGGCCCAGGCCACGTGTAAATTTCCAACAATATATGGCTTCCATGAATTATTTCGATTCTTATAGGACAAATACGGTCATTAAAAAACTGAAGCGAGGGTGGGTATGCTGTGTGTGGCTGTTCTTTTTTACTCCCTGCTAGATAAAGCTCAAATATCTTTATAAATATGTAGCTTGCGTAGGTTAGTTTGTGATTAACTGCTAGAACAAAAACTTTTTAATTCTTTGAATTCTCAAACCCAACATATGCCATTTTTAATTTTTTAAATTGCTGAAACGAGTAAATATGCGAATAATGCAATAGAATAGCTAAATAAAACAAAACCTACCTCAAAAATCAGTTTTAATACAATATCATACGAATTCCGATGGTTCACGCAACAGAAAACTTTCAACTTTATCGGTTTCATTTGTATGTGACATCATGTTTTGAAATGACTTAAATGCGCCAAAAAGATTAATAGACTTTCGCGGAATTTTATTTAATTTTCATTTTGTTGATTTCTCCAAGCTCTTGTGCATTACTTCTTTTTATTATGCACAAGAATAAGAAAAAAAGTTATTTTGTCTTTTTTTAATTGCCCTTTTTAAAACAATAAAATCGGCAGAGGGTCTGCAAATAGGTTCCAATACATGTAGATTTACGTGGGAAGGATATTGTAACAGCCATTATTATGTATATCTCTGAGTCTGCGCTAAGTATATTTTATCGAGAATTTTATCACAGTGTTGTTTACAAAGCTAAAAAAGCATGTCATATTAGAATACGGTATTTCCGTTTCTCTTTTTAACATTGTTGATTAAAAAAAAAAATCATAGACTTCGTCCCCATTCACAGGTAATGCCTGCCTCATATTAAAAAATACATTTGTGAATAAAGATAACAAGAGAAGATATCATCATTTAATATGCATAATGTTATTGTAATTATAGTCTGTGGTTCAACCAAAGAATTTACTGAACTCTGGGGATTTCTCGATTCGAGTAGACCGGTAACCGGCTGTGAACCGATTTGAAATAACATGCCATAGAAAAGAACAATTGTTTTATCTAATTTAAGTTTTAGGATCTCCTGTAGTTGGTGATCGCAAAACTGGTATACCAGTATTGCGATCACCAACTACAGGAGATCCAAGTTTTATCCTTATCACAAATTTTTGTAGTAGAAAGTGTTATTTTATTATTGCAATATTAATGTCTTAAAACGGTGAATAGGGAATAGAAATATGGCCGGATACTACAGGGCTTTTCCCACATGGCTGTGTTTATATGATACTTCCTGTAAAGAGAGGGCCACTCCAAAATTTTGAAATTTAATTCAGCTTTGATATATAGTAATACCACCGAAAAGAATGACATGAAACATGCATAATAAATCCTTCCAAGTACCATCAGCATCTGTTTCATTAGAACTTTTTTAACCATTACAAAAAAGTTTTTTTTCTGAAATTTCATGGGGAAAAGGGGGTGCTGACTACGTACCCAAGGGGGAGGTGTGTGGTTGGAACTCCCCCCTTTTTTTGGACGATCAATGCATTGGAATGGGAACATATTATAAATGGCTGGATCCGCCCCTGGTACCAGTGCAAACTATACAAGCCTGAATACAGTATATGCAATAGATCAACTATATTTGGTGTATGGAAATATTTTATGATCTATATAGTCCTGCAGGTTTTATTTTACCTTAATCTCATTTTCACGGTTCATTGCTCAGTGTTTAGTTTCTATCAGTTTTTCTTAAACTATAAGCAATAGGTCATTTATGTTTGTTGTATAGAAGAATTGTTAGCTTAACATGCCTGCCTGGTATGGTTCATCTGACCTTGACTTCATTTTCATGGTTCATTTGTCAATGTTTAGTTTTTGTCGCGCCTGCGACTTTAGTTGCAGAAAGCTCGACATAGGCAAAGGGATCCTGGTTGTGGTGGCGTTAGGTAACTTCTTCAAAGCTTTATATTTTAGTAGGTAGAAGACTTGGAAGCTTCATACTTTGTATATGAATGCCTCATGTTACGAAGTTTCCTTCAGTCGCATGTCCAATGTCCTTGACCTCATTTTCATGGTTCAGTGACTACTTGAAAAAAAAGTTGGATTTTTTGTAATGTTAAATTCTTACTTATTATAAGTAATAGGATAACTATATTTGGTATGTGCATATCTTGCAAGGTCCTCATGCCCGTCAGACAGTTTTCACTTGACCATGACCTCATTTCATGGATCAGTAAACAAGGTTAAGTTTTGGTGGTCAAGTCAATATCTCAGATACTATAAGCAATAGGTCTAGCATATTTGGCGTATGGAACGATTGTAAGGTGTACATGTCCAACTGGCAGGTGTCATCTGACCTTGACCTTATTTTCATGGTTCAGTGGTTATAGTTAAGTTTTTGTGCTTTGGTCAGTTTTTAACCGGATTTTTGTGACAAAAATGTCGGTTATTGATTTGGGGATGTACGGCGGGCGGGCGGTCGGGCGGGCGGTCGGTCGGTCGGGCGGGCGGGCGGCAATCAAATGTTGTCCGTGCATTAACTCATGAACCGTTCAACCAAAGCTTTTAAAATTTTAATATGTTGTTACTGACAACTAAATGAAGGTCAAGTTCAATAATGGCGATTTTGACTTTTACCGTTCAGGAGTTATGGTTCTTGAAAGATTGAAAAATGGAGTTTCCAGTCGTTTTCGTGCATTTACGCATGAACTGTTCTACCTAAGCTTCCCAAATTTTAATATGTTGTTACTGATGACAAAATGGAGGTCAAGTTCAATAATGGCGATTTTGACTTTTACCGTTCAGGAGTTATGGTTCTTGAAAGATTGAAAAATGGAGTTTCCAGTCGTGTCCGTGCATTTACGCATGAACTGTTCTACCTAAGCTTCCCAAATTTTAATATGTTGTTACTGATGACAAAATGGAGGTCAAGTTCAATAATGACGATTTTGACTTTAACCGTTCAGGAGTTATGGTTCTTGAAAGATTGAAAAATGGTGTTTCCAGTCGTGTCCATGCATTTACGCATGAACTGTTTTACCAAAGCTTCCCAAATTTTAATATGTTGTTACTGATGACAAAATAGAAGTCAAGTTCAATAATGACGATTTTGACTTTTACCGTTCAGGAGTTATGGTTCTTGAAAGATTGAAAAATGGTGTTTCCAGTCGTGTCCATGCATTTTCTCATGAACCATTCAACCAAAGCTTTTGAAATTTTTATATGTTGTTACTGATGGCAAATTAGAGGTCAAGTTCAATAATGATGATTTTGACTTTTACCGTTCAGGAGTTGTGGTTCTTGAAAGATTGTGAAATGGCGTTTCCATTCACGTTGTTGCATTTACTCATGAACCATTCAATCTAAGCTTTTCAAATTTTAAGATGTTGATACTGATGACAAAATGGAGGTCAAATTTGATATTGACGATTTTCACTTTCACCATTCATCAGTAATGGTTCTTGTGATATTGCCAGGACACAAATAAATATTAATAAATCCGGTTTGCTGTCGTTGTGACAGCCTCTTGTTCTTATACTGTATGCAATAGATGTATGGAATGATTGTAAGGTGTACATGTACATGTCTAGCTGGCAGGTGTCATCTGACCTTTACCTCATTTTCATGGTTCAGCACTTGGTAAAAGTTAAATTTTTGAGTTTTGGTCTTTTTATCTAATACTATATGCAATAGGTCAACTATATTTGGTGTATGGAAATATTTTATGATCTATATGTCAGTCGCACAGGTTTTATTTGACCTTGACCTCATTTTTACGGTTCATTGCTTAGTGTTATATATTTGTGATTTGGTCTGTTTTTCTTAAACTATGATAAGCAAATAATTAGGTTAATTATATTTGTTGTACGGAAAGATTACAAGCTGTACATGTTTGCTTGGCATGTTTCATCTGACCTTGACCTCATTTTCATGGTTCATTGGTCAATATTTAGTTTTCTGGTTGAGTGTCTATTAGAAACTAAGCAATAGGTCAACTATATTTAGTGTATTGAATGATAGTAAGGTGTACATGTATTTCTTGTTTGGTTTATATGATATTGACCTTAATTTCTTGGATCATGTTAAGTTTATGTGATAGTTAGTAGTAAAGCTTTATATTTAGGACTATCATCATGGTATCAATGATTGTAGTAAAGAAGGTGACATTTTAGTGTGTGCACTCTTATCTTGATTAAGTCTGTTTCTTAGACTATAAGCAGTTCGTTTACTA
Organism: Mytilus edulis; assembly: GCF_963676685.1. Lineage (NCBI taxonomy): Eukaryota > Metazoa > Mollusca > Bivalvia > Mytilida > Mytilidae > Mytilus > Mytilus edulis. The sequence goes on along the minus strand of NC_092353.1, from coordinate 63,724,781 downwards.
TATTTGGTATATAAATTGATTGTAAAGTGTACATGTATTTCTTGTTTGGTTTATCTGACCTTGACCTCATTTTCTTGGGTCATGTTAAGTTTATGTAATATTTGTATAGATTTATTACAATTGAAAACACTGTCTCACAGTAAGAATTGATGTTTGACTGAACTTAGGGACGACATCAAAAGATCGATGTAGGATAAAAAACTTAAATCAAATAGTTTGGGGGTGGGGGGGTTAAAATTCTGCAAGTTTTGTATATTTAAAATCGATTTTTACATATATCCCTATTGATAAATCAATTTTTCCCAAATTAAGTTAAGAGGGGGGGGGGGGGGGGGGGGTCAGTGAAAAAACTATGTGGATTAAGTTTTTTTATCCTACATTGAACTTTTGATGTCGTCCCTTAATTAGCTTCATCAAGCTTTGAAAGAATGTCGATAACGTTGTTTTTGTTTTTTTTGCAATGTAAAATGTCCTCTTTTATCTCTGCCATTGCTCCCATTGCTATTGCCTGGTAGTTCATCAGAAGATAGCTGGTTCTATGAGAGTTGGCTTTCTTTTACATTTTATTATTTTTCAATGGGGCGTTTTGTTGACTTATTTTGCTGATTTTTTTTTGCGTTTTCATATAAAATTGATGTTTTTTAGTATAAATTTTTGCATTTGTTAGTTGAAAATCATTGAATATCTTATCCTGTTTTCCTTAACATTAGTCAAATGATATGAATTTTTGCAGATGTCTCTATTTGTTAGTTTTATCTTCTCACATTGATGGATTTCAAAAGCAGACATGGGTATGCTGTTTCTGCATCAACTATGTATTAGTTTTGGATTAGGTCAGTTTATAATAACTCTATTTATTTCAATATTTACGATATTTATTTCATTGAGCTAATTTATGTGTATGCATTCTCTTAATCTTGTTTCTTATATGTACAAAATTTTGATAAACATTTTTTTTTTCAGCATTTTTCTTTAAAAGGATAACATAACTTAAAGAAATTCAAAACTTATCCAAATAACATTAACCATAGCCATGCTTACATCAATTAACGACAACTTTTTACTTTTTCAAAAAAACTGGTAATGATGTTGGATGCCATTTCTTTTAACAAAACATTGTAACAGCATGGATCCCTGTACACTAAACTTCTAAGTGTATCCTACGTCATAGACCATATATTACAATGTAATATATTTTTACAAATTTGAAGAACATTTTGATTGAAAATAATTTTACTCATCTCTTATGCTCTGCAGATTCTATACATTGCACCTGGACTGGACACAAACACTGCACATGGACTGAAGACATAAACACTACACCTGGACTTAAGACAAAATATCCATGTTGAATGGGACTAGGGACCACTGGAACTAGTTCCTTCAAAAAACATATTCATTATTGACCTCTATATCGATGTGTTATGATGAAATCATGTTTTTGATAATTGCATTGATTAATGATCATGAATTAAAACATTGGATTGACCTCGACCTAAGACTTATTATAGTTTCTCCAGAGTATAAATGGGTTTGCCAATTCAAAGTGTATAGAAAATTTCATTTTAATATTTACCAATTAGTTTACATTTGATGTTGATAGCAAGGCTAATGGCTGGTGCACCAAAATAGATTTTCATAATTGGCTCTATTTCCACTAATTTGAAGAAAAAAAACCTAAAAAAACCCTGAAAATTGCAACAGCAATTAAAGTGTCCATATAAAGCTGATATTAATTTATAGCTTTTGTAAAAAACACAGCCTTTTCTTTAATATATGTTGCCCTCCTAGAAGGAAGATGGATTCATGGAAGATAGGAAGAGTCAACCGTATGTACTTGTTTATTACAGTTTTTCTTGAAACTATGTTTCTATTTGATAGGCAATAAAATCTGTATTTTCCTGAACAGTTTAAAAAAAAAGATGCTTCATGTTAAAATGGGACTTGTAAAAGCAGACATCTGCAGAGTGCAAACTTTAGGTTTTGATTTAAAAATGACATGCAGTATAGGCTTTGATCATTGTTAAAGGTCGTACGGTTACCTGTAATTGTTAATTTGTGTCATTTTGGTCTCTTATCGAGAGTTGTGTCATTGGCAATCATACCACATCTTCTTTTTTATAAAGATTAAATTGTAACTAGTCTCTATTGAAAGCTGATATTAATTTATAGTTTTTGTTACAGATAAAGCCTCTATATGTTACCCTCCTCGACAGATGAAGATTGATTCATAGTTATCGGACTGGTTGACATGTATGTACTTGTTCATTACAGTTTTTCTTAAAACTATGTTTCTATTGGATAGGCAATAAAATCAGTATTTTCCTGAACAGTTTAAAAAGAAAAGATGCTTCATTTTAAAATGGGACTTGTAAAAGCAGTCATCTGCAGAGAGCAAACTTTAGGTTTTGATTTAAAAATGACCTGCGGTATAGACTTTGCTCATTGTTAAAGGTCGTACGGTTACCTGTAATTGTTAATTTGTGTCATTTTGGTCTCTTGTGGAGAGTTGTCTCATACTCAATCATACCACATCTTCTTTTTTATAAAGATTAAATTGCAACTAGTCTCTATTTAAAGCTGATATTAATTTATAGTTTTTGTTACAGATAAAGCCTCTATATGTTACCCTCCTAGACAGATGAAGATTGATTCATAGTTATAGGATTGGTCGACATGTATGTACTTGTTCATTACAGTTTTTCTTAAAACTGTTTTTATTTGATGGGCAATCAAATCGGTATTATTGAACTTGACCTTCATTTAGTTGTCAGTAACAACATATTAAAATTTTAAAAGCTTTGGTTGAACTCTTCATGAGTTAATTTTAAAACAGTTTAAAAAAAAAGATGCTTCATGTTAATATGGGACTTGTAAAAGCAGACATCTGCAGAGAGCAAACTTTAGGTTTTGATTTAAAAATGACAAGTGGTATAGGCTTTGCTCATTGTTGAAGGTTGTACGGGTACCTGTAATTGTTAATTTGTGTCATTTTGGTCTCTTGTGGAGAGTTGTCTCATAGGCAATCATACCACATCTTCTTTTTTATAAAGATTAAATTGCAACTAGTCTCTATTGAAAGCTGATATTAATTTATAGTTTTTGTTACAGATAATGCCTCTATATGTTACCCTCCTCGACAGATGAAGATTGATTCATAGTTATAGGACTGGTCGACATGTATGTACTTGTTCATTACAGTTTTTCTTGAAACTATGTTTCTATTTGATAGGCAATAAAATCAGTATTTTCCTGAACAGTTAAAAAAAAAAAGATGCTTCATGTTAAAATGGGACTTGTAAAAGCAGACATCTGCAGAAAGCAAACTTAAGGTTTTGATTTTTAAATGACATGCGGAATACTGGCTTTGCTCATTGTTAAAGGTCGTACGGTTACCTGTAATTGATTTGTGTCATTTTGGTCTCTTGTGGAGAGTTGTCTCATTGGCAATCATACCACATCTTCTTTTTTATAAAGATTAAATTGCAACTAGTCTCTATTTAAAGCTGATATTAATTTATAGTTTTTGTTACAGATAAAGCCTCTATATGTTACCCTCCTCGACAGATGAAGATTGATTCATAGTTATAGGATTGGTCGACATGTATGTACTTGTTCATTATAGTTTTTCTTAACACTGTTTTTATTTGATGGGCAATCAAATCTGTATTATTGAACTTGACCTTCATTTAGATGTCAGTAACAACATATTAAAATTTTAAAAGCTTTGGTTGAACTCTTCATGAGTTAATTTTAAAACAGTTTAAAAAAAAAGATGCTTCATGTTAATATGGGACTTGTAAAAGCAGACATCTGCAGAGAGCAAACTTTAGGTTTTGATTTAAAAATGACAAGTGGTATAGGCTTTGCTCATTGTTGAAGGTTGTACGGGTACCTGTAATTGTTAATTTGTGTCATTTTGGTCTCTTGTGGAGAGTTGTCTCATAGGCAATCATACCACATCTTCTTTTTTATAAAGATTAAATTGCAACTAGTCTCTATTGAAAGCTGATTAATTTATAGTTTTTGTTACAGATAATGCCTCTATATGTTACCCTCCTCGACAGATGAAGATTGATTCATAGTTATAGGACTGGTCGACATGTATGTACTTGTTCATTACAGTTTTTCTTAAAACTATGTTTCTATTTGATAGGCAATAAAATCAGTATTTTCCTGAACAGTTAAAAAAAAAAGATGCTTCATGTTAAAATGGGACTTGTAAAAGCAGACATCTGCAGAAAGCAAACTTAAGGTTTTGATTTTTAAATGACATGCGGTATACTGGCTTTGCTCATTGTTAAAGGTCGTACGGTTACCTGTAATTGTAAATTTGTGTCATTTTGGTCTCTTGTGGAGAGTTGTCTCATTGGCAATCATACCACATCTTCTTTTTTATAAAGATTAAATTGCAACTAGTTTCTATTTAAAGCTGATATTAATTTATAGTTTTTGTTACAGATAAAGCCTCTATATGTTACCCTCCTCGACAGATGAAGATTGATTCATAGTTATAGGATTGGTCTACATGTATGTACTTGTTCATTACAGTTTTTCTTTAAACTGTTTTTATTTGATGGGCAATCAAATCGGTATTATTGAACTTGACCTTCATTTAGTTGTCAGTAACAACATATTAAAATTTTAAAAGCTTTGGTTGAACGCTTCATAAGTTAATTTTAAAACAGTTTAAAAAAACAGATGCTTCATGTTAATATGGGACTTGTAAAAGCAGACATCTGCAGAGAGCAAACTTTAGGTTTTGATTTAAAAATGGCAAGTGGTATAGGCTTTGCTCATTGTTGAAGGTTGTACGGGTACCTGTAATTGTTAATTTGTGTCATTTTGGTCTCTTGTGGAGAGTTGTCTCATAGGCAATCATACCACATCTTCTTTTTTATAAAGATTAATTGCAACTAGTCTCTATTGAAAGCTGATATTAATTTATAGTTTTTGTTACAGATAATGCCTCTATATGTTACCCTCCTCGACAGATGAAGATTGATTCATAGTTATAGGACTGGTCGACATGTATGTACTTGTTCATTACAGTTTTTCTTAAAACTATGTTTCTATTTGATAGGCAATAAAATCAGTATTTTCCTGAACAGTTAAAAAAAAAGATGCTTCATGTTAAAATGGGACTTGTAAAAGCAGACATCTGCAGAAAGCAAACTTAAGAGTTTTGATTTTTAAATGACATGCGGTATACTGGCTTTGCTCATTGTTAAAGGTCGTACGGTTACCTGTAATTGTTAATTTGTGTCATTTTGGTCTCTTGTGGAGAGTTGTCTCATTGGCAATCATACCACATCTTCTTTTTTATAAAGATTAAATTGCAACTAGTCTCTATTTAAAGCTGATATTAATTTATAGTTTTTGTTACAGATAAAGCCTCTATATGTTACCCTCCTCAACAGATGAAGATTGATTCATAGTTATAGGATTGGTCGACATGTATGTACTTGTTCATTACAGTTTTTCTTAAAACTTTTTATTTGATGGGCAATCAAATCGGTATTATTGAACTTGACCTTCATTTAGTTGTCAGTAACAACATATTAAAATTTTAAAAGCTTTGGTTGAACGCTTCATAAGTTAATTTTAAAACAGTTTAAAAAATTAGATGCTTCATGTTAAAATGGGACTTGTAAAAGCAGACATCTGCAGAAAGCAAACTTAAGGTTTTGATTTTTAAATGACATGCGGTATACTGGCTTTGCTCATTGTTAAAGGTCGTACGGTTACCTGTAATTGTTAATTTGTGTCATTTTGGTCTCTTGTGGAGAGTTGTCTCATTGGCAATCATACCACATCTTCTTTTTTATAAAGATTAAATTGCAACTAGTCTCTATTTAAAGCTGATATTAATTTATAGTTTTTGTTACAGATAAAGCCTCTATATGTTACCCTCCTCGACAGATGAAGATTGATTCATAGTTATAGGATTGGTTGACATGTATGTACTTGTTCATTACAGTTTTTCTTAAAACTATGTTTTTATTTGATAGGCAATAAAATCAGTATTTTCCTGAACAGTTTAAAAAGAAAAAATGCTTCATTTTAAAATGGGACTTGTAAAAGCAGTCATTTACAGAGAGCAAACTTTAGGTTTTGATTAAAAAATGACCTGCGGTATAGACTTTGCTCATTGTTAAAGGTCGTACGGTTACCTGTAATTGTTAATTTGTGTCATTTTGGTCTCTTGTGAAGAGTTGTCTCATTGGCAATCATACCACATCTTCTTTTTTTATAAAGATTACATTACAACTAGTCTCTATTGAAAGCTGATATTAATTTATAGTTTTTGTTACAGATAAAGCCTCCATATGTTACCCTCCTCGACAGATGAAGATTGATTCATAGTTATAGGATTGGTCTACATGTATGTACTTGTTCATTACAGTTTTTCTTAAAACTGTTTTTATTTGATGGGCAATCAAATCAGTATTATTGAACTTGACCTTCATTTAGTTGTCAGTAACAACATATTAAAATTTTAAAAGATTTGGTTGAATGGTTCATGAGTTAATTTTAAAACAGTTTAAAAAAAAAGATGCTTCATGTTAATATGGGACTTGTAAAAGCAGACATCTGCAGAAAGCAAACTTAAGGTTTTGATTTTTAAATGACAGGCGGTATAGGCTTTGCTCATTGTTAAAGGTTGTACGGTTACCTGTAATTGTAAATTTGTGTCATTTTGGTCTCTTGTGGAGAGTTGTCTCATTGGCAATCATACCACATCTTCTTTTTTATAAAGATTAAATTGCAACTAGTTTCTATTTAAAGCTGATATTAATTTATAGTTTTTGTTACAGATAAAGCCTCTATATGTTACCCTCCTCGACAGATGAAGATTGATTCATAGTTATAGGATTGGTCTACATGTATGTACTTGTTCATTACAGTTTTTCTTTAAACTGTTTTTATTTGATGGGCAATCAAATCGGTATTATTGAACTTGACCTTCATTTAGTTGTCAGTAACAACATATTAAAATTTTAAAAGCTTTGGTTGAACGCTTCATAAGTTAATTTTAAAACAGTTTAAAAAAACAGATGCTTCATGTTAATATGGGACTTGTAAAAGCAGACATCTGCAGAGAGCAAACTTTAGGTTTTGATTTAAAAATGGCAAGTGGTATAGGCTTTGCTCATTGTTGAAGGTTGTACGGGTACCTGTAATTGTTAATTTGTGTCATTTTGGTCTCTTGTGGAGAGTTGTCTCATAGGCAATCATACCACATCTTCTTTTTTATAAAGATTAATTGCAACTAGTCTCTATTGAAAGCTGATATTAATTTATAGTTTTTGTTACAGATAATGCCTCTATATGTTACCCTCCTCGACAGATGAAGATTGATTCATAGTTATAGGACTGGTCGACATGTATGTACTTGTTCATTACAGTTTTTCTTAAAACTATGTTTCTATTTGATAGGCAATAAAATCAGTATTTTCCTGAACAGTTAAAAAAAAAGATGCTTCATGTTAAAATGGGACTTGTAAAAGCAGACATCTGCAGAAAGCAAACTTAAGAGTTTTGATTTTTAAATGACATGCGGTATACTGGCTTTGCTCATTGTTAAAGGTCGTACGGTTACCTGTAATTGTTAATTTGTGTCATTTTGGTCTCTTGTGGAGAGTTGTCTCATTGGCAATCATACCACATCTTCTTTTTTATAAAGATTAAATTGCAACTAGTCTCTATTTAAAGCTGATATTAATTTATAGTTTTTGTTACAGATAAAGCCTCTATATGTTACCCTCCTCAACAGATGAAGATTGATTCATAGTTATAGGATTGGTCGACATGTATGTACTTGTTCATTACAGTTTTTCTTAAAACTTTTTATTTGATGGGCAATCAAATCGGTATTATTGAACTTGACCTTCATTTAGTTGTCAGTAACAACATATTAAAATTTTAAAAGCTTTGGTTGAACGCTTCATAAGTTAATTTTAAAACAGTTTAAAAAATTAGATGCTTCATGTTAAAATGGGACTTGTAAAAGCAGACATCTGCAGAAAGCAAACTTAAGGTTTTGATTTTTAAATGACATGCGGTATACTGGCTTTGCTCATTGTTAAAGGTCGTACGGTTACCTGTAATTGTTAATTTGTGTCATTTTGGTCTCTTGTGGAGAGTTGTCTCATTGGCAATCATACCACATCTTCTTTTTTATAAAGATTAAATTGCAACTAGTCTCTATTTAAAGCTGATATTAATTTATAGTTTTTGTTACAGATAAAGCCTCTATATGTTACCCTCCTCGACAGATGAAGATTGATTCATAGTTATAGGATTGGTTGACATGTATGTACTTGTTCATTACAGTTTTTCTTAAAACTATGTTTTTATTTGATAGGCAATAAAATCAGTATTTTCCTGAACAGTTTAAAAAGAAAAAATGCTTCATTTTAAAATGGGACTTGTAAAAGCAGTCATTTACAGAGAGCAAACTTTAGGTTTTGATTAAAAAATGACCTGCGGTATAGACTTTGCTCATTGTTAAAGGTCGTACGGTTACCTGTAATTGTTAATTTGTGTCATTTTGGTCTCTTGTGAAGAGTTGTCTCATTGGCAATCATACCACATCTTCTTTTTTTATAAAGATTACATTACAACTAGTCTCTATTGAAAGCTGATATTAATTTATAGTTTTTGTTACAGATAAAGCCTCCATATGTTACCCTCCTCGACAGATGAAGATTGATTCATAGTTATAGGATTGGTCTACATGTATGTACTTGTTCATTACAGTTTTTCTTAAAACTGTTTTTATTTGATGGGCAATCAAATCAGTATTATTGAACTTGACCTTCATTTAGTTGTCAGTAACAACATATTAAAATTTTAAAAGATTTGGTTGAATGGTTCATGAGTTAATTTTAAAACAGTTTAAAAAAAAAGATGCTTCATGTTAATATGGGACTTGTAAAAGCAGACATCTGCAGAAAGCAAACTTAAGGTTTTGATTTTTAAATGACAGGCGGTATAGGCTTTGCTCATTGTTAAAGGTTGTACGGTTACCTGTAATTGTAAATTTGTGTCATTTTGGTCTCTTGTGGAGAGTTGTCTCATTGGCAATCATACCACATCTTCTTTTTTATAAAGATTAAATTGCAACTAGTTTCTATTTAAAGCTGATATTAATTTATAGTTTTTGTTACAGATAAAGCCTCTATATGTTACCCTCCTCGACAGATGAAGATTGATTCATAGTTATAGGATTGGTCTACATGTATGTACTTGTTCATTACAGTTTTTCTTTAAACTGTTTTTATTTGATGGGCAATCAAATCGGTATTATTGAACTTGACCTTCATTTAGTTGTCAGTAACAACATATTAAAATTTTAAAAGCTTTGGTTGAACGCTTCATAAGTTAATTTTAAAACAGTTTAAAAAAACAGATGCTTCATGTTAATATGGGACTTGTAAAAGCAGACATCTGCAGAGAGCAAACTTTAGGTTTTGATTTAAAAATGGCAAGTGGTATAGGCTTTGCTCATTGTTGAAGGTTGTACGGGTACCTGTAATTGTTAATTTGTGTCATTTTGGTCTCTTGTGGAGAGTTGTCTCATAGGCAATCATACCACATCTTCTTTTTTATAAAGATTAATTGCAACTAGTCTCTATTGAAAGCTGATATTAATTTATAGTTTTTGTTACAGATAATGCCTCTATATGTTACCCTCCTCGACAGATGAAGATTGATTCATAGTTATAGGACTGGTCGACATGTATGTACTTGTTCATTACAGTTTTTCTTAAAACTATGTTTCTATTTGATAGGCAATAAAATCAGTATTTTCCTGAACAGTTAAAAAAAAGATGCTTCATGTTAAAATGGGACTTGTAAAAGCAGACATCTGCAGAAAGCAAACTTAAGAGTTTTGATTTTTAAATGACATGCGGTATACTGGCTTTGCTCATTGTTAAAGGTCGTACGGTTACCTGTAATTGTTAATTTGTGTCATTTTGGTCTCTTGTGGAGAGTTGTCTCATTGGCAATCATACCACATCTTCTTTTTTATAAAGATTAAATTGCAACTAGTCTCTATTTAAAGCTGATATTAATTTATAGTTTTTGTTACAGATAAAGCCTCTATATGTTACCCTCCTCAACAGATGAAGATTGATTCATAGTTATAGGATTGGTCGACATGTATGTACTTGTTCATTACAGTTTTTCTTAAAACTTTTTATTTGATGGGCAATCAAATCGGTATTATTGAACTTGACCTTCATTTAGTTGTCAGTAACAACATATTAAAATTTTAAAAGCTTTGGTTGAACGCTTCATAAGTTAATTTTAAAACAGTTTAAAAAATTAGATGCTTCATGTTAAAATGGGACTTGTAAAAGCAGACATCTGCAGAAAGCAAACTTAAGGTTTTGATTTTTAAATGACATGCGGTATACTGGCTTTGCTCATTGTTAAAGGTCGTACGGTTACCTGTAATTGTTAATTTGTGTCATTTTGGTCTCTTGTGGAGAGTTGTCTCATTGGCAATCATACCACATCTTCTTTTTTATAAAGATTAAATTGCAACTAGTCTCTATTTAAAGCTGATATTAATTTATAGTTTTTGTTACAGATAAAGCCTCTATATGTTACCCTCCTCGACAGATGAAGATTGATTCATAGTTATAGGACTGGTCGACATGTATGTACTTGTTCATTACAGTTTTTCTTAAAACTATGTTTCTATTTGATAGGCAATAAAATTAGTATTTTCCTAAACAGTTTAAAAAGAAAAATGCTTCATGTTAAAATGGAACTTGTAAAAGCAGACCTCAACGGAGGGCGAACTTTAGGTTTTGATTTAAAAATGATGTGGTATAGGCTTTGCTCATTGTTGAAGGTGATATGGTTACCTCTAGTTAATTTGTGTGTCATTTTGGTCTCTTGTGGAGAGTTGTCTCATTATCAATCATACCACATCTTCTTTTTATAAAGATTAAATTCTGAAAAATAATGATTTGACATAGAAAAAAATGCTTCATATTAATTTTGAATTAATTGCAATAATCAATATTCTGTATTTAAATCTGATACATATTTTGTTTTTGTTACAGATACAGTCTAAATATGTTACACTCCTAGACAATATTAAAGATCATGGTAAGTATTGTTAATTGTAATAGTACTTTTAGGTTGTAATTCTGTTAATTAAAATATTGCAATTTCCTATAGGAAGTCCCTTTGCTGCTAAAACTCTGCCAGTTTTAATGTGAAGTTAAAAATTGTATCCAAGAACAGAATGTTGATATGCACTATTTTATTCAAAGGTTAAAAAATAGGACTGTGGAGCATATTTTCAACATTTACATATATATGCCCTGAACTTTTAAGAGTTTAAACTAATTCTAGCACTACCTAAGAATTAAACTTCAGGTGTTAACATGTTTTTCTATACTGGTAACATCCCCAAGTTATGTCTCTATGAGATTAAACACAAGAGATCATATCCGGGAACCAGTTCGTTAAGGAATTAACATATCTATAATTGAATTCTAATTCGTAAACTCAAACGAAATATTTATCAAATAACCACAAACTCTTACATGGGAGACACCACTTGCAGAGACAAGTGCACATTTTATTATTCATATATGTATAATGAAATCAATGTTTTTGTGTTAATACACCGAACATTCTCAGCTGGTACTGGTTAACTCATACTAAAGGTCAACAAATCTGAAAATAAATAATATAAAATTATATTATTTATTTGGAAAAGTGCTACTGATCACTTCAACTGCAATGGCTCGAATGACTTTAAACTACCTGAATTCATTCGTGCATGAAACTTTAAACCCCATTCAAACTGACCTTACTATAAATAACTATACACGACCCGTTTTAATTATAAACAACAACAACATTCTTACATGTTCGACTGTTGTACAACTTTGATAAATATATATAGTATACATCCCTATAGGAGGAGTGGCTTGTGAAACAATGCAACCTGTAAATCTTTTCCTAGTGTTACAATGATTAGTTTTCCCTTTGGACAGGAACAGTTTGAAATTTCATTACAAATTTGTCAAACATTTCTTTTATTCTATTATTTACTGTAATACAAATGTGAAGTAATTGTAAATATCATAACTTGTCACTAATTTTGAATTGGACATATTAAATAAAGGCAACAGTAGTATACCGATGTTCAAAATTCATAAATCGATGGAAAAAACCAAATCCGGGTCACAAATCAAAACCGAGGGAAACCCATTAAATATAAGAGGAGAATGACGACACAACATTAAAATGTAACGCACACAGAAACGAACTAAGCATTAGACAAAATCTGATGAGAATAACAAATATAACATCAAAACTAAATACATGAATTTGGGATAGAAAAGTACTGTGACACGTCTTATGAATTCACACTAAAAAAACATGCATCACATTAATTTCTGAATTGATTGTTTTTGTTACAGATGCAACTTATGAGATGTTCGAGTCGTAGAAGGTGCAACATGGCAGTAGAAGATGTTAAATTGAGTTGTGATGGGACAGTTTAATTCTTTAGATAATAAAAAATTTTAATGTTTAAAATATCAGATGAGAATTTGCCAAGTGCCCTCAATATGTCTGCAATTATATAACATGGATAATTAAGAATGTCTGGTATTGTAAACCTCTTTTCCTACATTCACATGTAGTTTCTGATTGTCAATTTAGATATTTATTTATTTACTTGAATTTTTTTATTAATACCTTTTGATAATTTTATTAAGTAGTTGGAACAATATGACTTTATTTAGATATTCATTTGAATTTTGATCATTTCTGTTCAAAATGTATACATCAGACAGTTTTGCTTTACAAGCAATTTCAATTGTTGAAATTTGAAATGAAAATATTTAATGATCAGTATAGCCAAAAGCTCAATTGAACAATAGTGTTGGTAACAACTGAGGGTAACAATGAATGCCAGCTCTTTATAAGATCTTTAAATTCCAAAAATAGAAATAATATTCAAATTTGACAAGTTACAATGTCTACAAATGAATAAATATACCAAATTTTTAATTCTTGTATATATGATGAGTTTATATAGAATAGTCTGTAAATATGCTGTATCATCTTTTGAGTAATTGCACTAGAACACCCAAATGAATTCAAATTTGGTGAAATATTTTTCCTTTTGCATCTATCATTGCTTTTGTATGATAACAACAAAAAAGTATATGCAGATTTGTTAAATATATTTCAAATTAAAAATTTAAAAGAAATCAATTTCAAATTTACACAAAAACAAAAATTGCCTTTAATTTGTGGTTTAGTTCATGCACCCTAGAATTTATTTCTATAGTTTTGTTGTGGACTCAGCAAATATCAAATTATCATTTCAGAAGTACATTTTGCTTGCATGGTATGATCTTTACTAACATTTAACATTGTGGGTTTTGGAGTTTCTGAGGTATTTCCTATTTGTGTGTTTCTGTTTTTGTCTATGGAGGAATCAGTAGTTTCTAGGGTTTTGTCATTCAAAGGGTATTGTCAATGTAATTCTTTAATGATGATTTGATATTTGCTGAGTCCTCAATTTAAATTTTTTATTTTTAATTTGAAATATTTGGTATTTTATTGTCCTTGAAAAAGAATCAATATTAGTGCATGAACATTTGAACTGTGAATATATAATATTTCTTTTAAATTTTTAAATCAATTTTGGAAATTTATTGTATCAAAATTAAATATTGTTTGACACAGTTTGATGGATGGAAATTAGAAAAACTTATTTATGTTTTAAATTTATGCACAAGTGATTTCCAAATATAAATTTCTGCTTCATCAAAACTTTTGATTAAATGAATCTGCAAAATCGCTGATAGCTACAGGGTTAATCCACTTATAGATTAGATAGTGTCGTTTAGGTGTCATACCACCAATTACTCCCTCAAATTTAGAACGTAATACTATGTGAAAGTAGGCCTACTCGGACAAAAAATAGTGCATTTGATGTCATTGTTCACCTAAACTAACCAACAAATTTGCAGAAATGAAAGTTTTGTTGAAAGAGAAATATATTAAGACCATTTTGAGCCAAAATTTACCTGTCTATGAGTTTGCATTAAAAATTGAGGATTAATGCGCTCCATAGTATACTAATTTAAGATTTCCAGAAAACCAGGGGTTATTTTTAGTGGTACCTCCTTTCGGAAGCTCTCTGCTTTCTTATATGATTTTGAATGTATGTTGAAAATTGGCATGCAGAAAGGTGACACCTGTACGATTCAGGATATACCTAGTTTCTATGAAGTTAAACTTAAGGTAAAATATTTAGAAAGCTGTGAAAATTGCTAAATTTGGTTGAACAGATAGGGACTTTTAATTGGTGGTATGACACCTTTAGTATATAATGGATCCTATTGATATCCTATTAAAAGTATTGATGTATTCTGAATCCTGTTCCTAAATTTAACATGTAAGATGCGAGAAACCCTCTTTGTTATAGCACTAGTGTCTTACAAATTGTACTGTTATAGACTGAACAATAGATTAGCTCAGTCACAGTGGGTAGATGATAACAATGTATTGTCTGAGGAACTGAGTGGTTTCCTGTAACTTTGTACTACAATAGACCAATTATCTACTCTTTCTAATTTGATAGAAAAACACTTCCTTAATCAACCTTTTGCGGCTTAATTTTGAAAAGGCTAAAAAAGAAAGATTTTATGGTATAAACTAAATATAATTGGTCTTGTCCAGACTTTTTGTTCTGAAATTGGTGATGAAAAACTAATTTATTATATGCTGATGTTGTTATAATGGCAAACTATGATAAGTGCTACAACTTTTGTTAAATGCTTTATCTACATGTGAAGACTGTGACAATTAATACAAACATCGTCTATATCACCAGTTTAATAAAAATACAAAAAGTGTTATGGTGTGCAATTTTGACCACCATCTATACCTAGATCTGATGTAATTTTTATACGACCAAAAACAAAATTTGGGATACTGTCTGATTTGAATTGTGATCAATTTTTTTTTTACATAGTATAGGTTTCTGACACAAAATAAATGTGAATATTGTGTCCAAATTTGCCACCAGCTGTTCAGGGTTAGACCTCTGCGGTCGTATCAGGCTGCGCTCAGAGAAGCAATTTATTAATTTTAATTGTCATAAGTTTTAAACGAGCATTTTTACTATATCACTGCAAAAGCTGTTTCATCTTCAGCAAATAAAGTTTTAGGGATGGCAATAGCCAAGTGTAAACTTTAAGGTATGTGGTGTTTGTTTGGATGTATTTGTAAATTCATATGAAAGTTTGGTTTTTCCTAGAATAGAATATGAAAAGGCATACCGGGTGTATACATATATTTTTGTATCAATTTCAAACAACATGGCCGGTAGATTATTTCTATACTTAGAAAATTACGCACCAAATGCTGCAGTTACTGGAGACTTGGGTATAATTGTATTTTCTCACGTTTTATTTATGTTCAGTGGGATTGTACTCCTGTGTATGGGTCATAATAATGTATAAAAGGGTCAGTTTATACCAATGGATATACTATCATACATTTTCTTGTACATATATATACATTAATAATTTGTTTTGAATATTGCATTTTGATTTGCCAATACACACATGTTTTAAGGTGTAGGTCAGAGCACCTGACCCTAAAGACGGGATTGCACACTTGGCAGCCACCGACACAGTTTTCTAGAGCTTTTTGATCGATTATATCGTTTTTATCTCTAGTTTTTCCTTGTCGGGCTTGAACGTCTATGAAGGGGTGCATTTAGTTGGTTTTGATGTATTCCGAATAATGTATTCATAGGATTTGTATGATGTTGAATTATATATGCATTGTAATAATAATGATATATTGAATTTGTGATTATTTATAAAACAATCGAGCATGACAATCTGTCATCAAACTATCAAGATTATGTGAGTTGTTTATATTTGGCACGAGTATACAACCTTTTTGATAAGCAGTGGAAAAGTATTATTCGTTTTTGGTGTAGATTAAATAACTTGAGCTCAAATGGAATAAATGAACAAGTTCTTAAGTGGGCTGATAGAATTGGTATTAAGCAAAACCTGTTAAAAGCTGGAACTTTTTAGTAAGGAAAACTTTCTTTGAACTGAATTTAAGTCAAATGCCGACACTTTTAATGAAAATTTTAATACTTTAGATGATGTTGAGATAACCATAAGTTTTTATTCTTAGATGTAAATATGATACAGGTGTGTTCCTGAATTTATTATAATTTATTTGATTTTAAAAAGGTGTAGAATTTTTATATATATAGTAAATGGTATTGTGACCATTTTGGAAAATAGTTGTCTTAATTAAGTCTCCCAAACAAAGTTTGGAGACTTATTGTTTTTGCTCAGTTCTTATTATTTTTATTATTATGGCACCCTCAACGGAGTTGGGGTGACATATTGTTATTCTACGTTTCTTTTTTTTTAGCTCACCTGTCCCGAAGGGACAAGTGAGCTTATGCCATCACTTGGCGTCCGTCGTCGTCCGTCTGTCGTCGTAAACTATTTCAAGAATCTTCTCCTCTGAAACTAATGGGCCAAATACTTTCAAACTTTAACTGAATGTTCCTTAGGGTATCTAATTTATAAATTGTATCCGAAGTTTTGATCTATCAACAAACATGGTTGCCATTGCTAAAAATAGAACATAGGGGTCAAATGCAGTTTTTGGCTTATAACTCAAAAACCAAAGCATTTAGAGCAAATCTGACTGGGGTAAAATTGTTTATCAGGTCAAGATCTATCTGCCCTGAAATTTTCAGATGAATCAGACAACCTGTTGTTGGGTTGCTGCCCCTGAATTGATAATTTTAAGGAAATTTTGCTGTTTTTGTTTATTATCTTGAATATAATTATAGATAGAAATAAACTGTAAACAGCAATAATGTTCAGCAAAGTAAGATCTTCAATTAAGTCAATTTGACCAAAATTGTCAATTGACCCCTTAAGGAGTTATTGCCCTTTAAAGACTTTTTTTCACAATTTGTTCATCATGTTGACTTACTTAAAAAAAATCTTCTCCTTTGAAACTGCTGTATCAATTTCAGCCAAACTTAGGCTAAATGAGTTTCAGAGTATCTAGTATAAATTTTATATTTTATTTCCTTGTATGTCAAGAAACATAGCTCCTATGGCTAAAATAGAACATAGGAGAAAATGATTATTTTTTTTGGCTTTTGAAGAAAATAGGACGATCCAAAAAACATTTAAATAAATTGAAAAGCCAAAATAATCATTGATGAGAGATTTAACCAAAAGAATTAAGGTGAGCGATTCAGGCTCTTGAGATCCTCTTGTTTTATTATGTCACCCGATCGACAATGTCAGGTGACAAATTGCTTTTCCTCTGTTTCTTTTTCTGTATTATAATTATTATTATACTTCCACCTATTTTGTCCAGCAGGTTTTTTGGAGTGAAATGGAACCAATCTTAATGATAGTTCACTATAAGGTGGAACACAAAATTGTGGGTTGCAGGTGGGTCATGGAAACTGGGGCCAAGTTTTGCATTGACCCTATGGAAAAATGCATAAAATCAGCATTTTCTCAGAGAGTATTGCACCAAAGTAAATGAAACTGTATTAATATATAACATGACATGTGGCAATGAGATGTCTGCTTTTAGAATTTTGGAATTATCTACTGTAACCATGGTTGCAGCACAAATTTTCAAAATTTCCAAAAAAAATAAAGTGCTGCAAACTGGATGAAACTTTACAGGAATAGTGGCTGACAAGTGCGGAGTTGCATTTTGAAGTTGGAATTTCCAAAATGGCCACCGTAACCATGGAAACAGCAAAATTGTCCAAAATTTCAAAATGCTCCAAACTGAATGAAATTTTACAAAAATGATAACTTGCATGTGTAGATGCATCCTTTGATTTTGGAATTTTCAAAATGGCTGCTGCTCGCCTGGCAATGTGGAGACGAGGGTGCCATCCGTTATTGCTAGCAATTACAAATCTAGTTATACCCCCGCTTTAAAAAAGGGGGGGTATACTGTTTTACCTCTGTCTGTCAGTCCGTCCGTCCGTCCGTCCATCAGTCCGTCCGTCAGTCCGTCCGTCAGTCCGTCCGTCAGTCAGTCAGTCCGTCCCATGAAACTTTCGTCACATTTTTCTCAGGAACTACACATCCACCCTTTCTGTAATTTGGTATCAACATTTATATATGTCAGCCACACCGTGTGATGCGTTTTCAGATTCATCACTTGACAACTTCCTGTTTACCGAACACTTGTCTGATTTTACACATGATAGCCAAGTTGAAAATTTTCGTCACATTTTTCTCAGGAACTACAATACAAGGATTTCTGAAATTTGGTTTCAAGATTTATATAAGTCAGCTATACCGTGTGATGCGTTTTCAGATTCATCACTCGACAACTTCCTGTTTACGGAACACTTGTATGATTTTACACATGATAGCCAAGTTGAAAATTTTCGTCACATTTTTCTCAGGAACTACAATACAAGGATTTCTGAAATTTGGTTTCAGGATTTATATAAATCAGCTATACCGTGTGATGCGTTTTCAGATTCATCATTCGACTACTTCCTGTTTACCGAACACTTGTATGATTTTACACATGATAACCAAGTTAAAAATTTTCGTCACATTTTTCTCAGGAACTACAATACAAGGATTTCTGAAATTTGGTTTCAAGATTTATATAAGTCAGCTATACCGTGTGATGCGTTTTCAGATTCATCACTCGACAACTTCCTGTTTACGGAACACTTGTATGATTTTACACATGATAGCCAAGTTGAAAATTTTCGTCACATTTTTCTCAGGAACTACAATACAAGGATTTCTGAAATTTGGTTTCAGGATTTATATAAGTCAGCTATACCGTGTGATGCGTTTTCAGATTCACCATTCGACTACTTCCTGTTTACCGAACACTTGTATGATTTTACACATGATAACCAAGTTAAAAATTTTCGTCACATTTTTCTCAGGAACTACAATACAAGGATTTCTGAAATTTGGTTTCAGGATTTTTATAAGTCAGCTATACCGTGTGATGCGTTTTCAGATTCATCACTCGACAACTTCCTGTTTACCGAACACTTGCATCTTTTTACACTATTAATATTATCCACTTGCGGCGGGGGTATCATCAGTGAGCAGTAGCTCGCAGTTTCACTTGTTCTTCCTCTTCCGCCACTTTAAAAAATGAACTTGTCCGCAGCGTTTCTCCAAAACCGCTTGTCAGGTTGACTTAGAATTTCATAAAATGGTAGACTAATATGTCTAGGTGAGCCATCAATCTTTCGTTTGTGCATTGGGGTCTATTAAGGGGTATTTTGGGGGGTAGAAAGGAGGAAGGGGTTTACTACTATAGAACCCTATGGGATTTTATTTTCTAAAATTTTCAAATGAATATAACTTGAAAACTGTAAGTGATAGATACATGCAGTCTTCAGAATTGATTATAGGACAATAAAACAAATTACATGAAATATAGGGGGAGTCCCTGGGAGTTCATCCCCATCCCCTTCAATTTGAGAATATGCTTATATTTTGTAAACGGTGCAGATCCCCACCCCTAAACCATATATATTCTTGAATGGGACGATAAAACAAATCAAATGAAATTAATCGGAGGTCCCAGGGGGTCATCCCCACCCCAGTCAATTTGAGAATGTGCTATTATCTTATAAACGGTCCAGATCCCCACCCCTAAACTACATATATTCTTGTAGGGGACAATAAAACAATTGAAATTAAAGGGAAGTCCCTAGGGGGTCATCCCCACCCCTAAACCATATATATTCTTGTAGGGGACAATAAAACAAATGAAATGAAATTAAAGGGATGTTCCTAGGGGGTCACCCCACCCCCTCTTATTTGAAAACTTGTAAACGGTCAACATCCCCACCCCTAAACCATATATATTCTTGTAGGGGACAATAAAACAAATGAAATGAAATAAGAGGGAAGTCCCTAGAAGGTCACCCCACCCCCTCTTGTTTGAAAACTTGTAAACGGTCAACATCCCCACCCCTAAACCATATATATTCTTGTAGGGGACAATAAAATAAATGAAATGAAATACGAGGGAAGTCCCTAGGGGGTCACCCCACCCCCTCTTGTTTGAAAACTTGTAAACGGTCAACATCCCCACCCCTAAACCATATATATTCTTGTATGGGACAATAAAGCTAATCAAATGAAATTAAAGCGAAGTTCCTGGGGATTGCCCCACCCCGTTCAATTTGAGAATGTGCTATTAGTTTGTAAACGGTCCAGATCCCCACCCTTAAACCATATACATTCTTGTAGGGGACAATAAAACAAATGAAATGAAATGTAGGTAAATTTCCTGGGGGTCACCACCACCCCCTCCTGTTTGAATACTTGTAAATGGTGGAGATCCCTACTCGTAAGCCATATATATTCTTGTATGGGACAAAAAATCAAATCAAATGAACATGGACCATATGAATGGCGAGTTATGGGAGCTTTGTTTGGGAGACTTTGTAACAGCATCCTGTTACAATTACTTCTCGTTTTTATTGACATTGTCTACTTTTACAGGAACTATTGTTTACCTAACCTGGTAAAAACTTTATGCATAATGGAGACTTCATGTTTTAACATAAATGTTGACATTGTTTTATCTATTTATCTGCAAACTGGACTTTGTATTATTGTATTATAGAAGTAAACAAGTGTATTTTATTTCATAATTACCTATATGTAGTTTAATCGTTTTATGTTCCAGAATGACAGAAAACGTGTTTTTTACCAACAGCTTTTAATCAATTGTACGTTACTTTCACTTTTGCTTTTAACCGGAAGTAACAGGTATTGTTATAAATATAATGTCAATAGAAATAGTATATTTTTAGACTGTATTGAACATGTTGTAGTTAAAATTTTGTATGTTTTTTTCTAAATAGGGAAAAATGTTGTTTTATGTTAAGTTTATGTAGAAGGAAGTTTTATTTAGATTAAAGTAATACCTCCTTATGAACTATTTTTGCACGTACGTTGCGCACCTATTAACAGTAATAGGGCTGTTATGACATCATTTTTTTAGACGTCAAGTGCAAATAAGTTTCCTTATTTGGAATTTCATGCATTCGAAACAAAAGCATTAGCCTAAGATTTATAGTATCTTACGTCGCTGCCAGCTTGTCCCTACGGCTGGTCAGCAGCTTAAAATACGTGTCTCATTAATTTGAAAGTAGTTTTTCTAAAGCAGCAGTTCCTGAATATTGCAATATATGAAATATAATCATTTATGCAGTTCATATGACTGTTCCAGTTGACAGTTTTGAACAGAAGCAGACATTTAATAGTTTTCTTGTTCTCTTTTAAAATATAAGTTTTGAGAATAAAGTTTAATAATGAATTTAAACTTTACATAGGAGAAAGGTGCATAAAGTCGGCAAAAGTGTCCGTTTGTTTCATATATTTGGGTTGCTGTTAATATATTTTTATAATATAGAAGGGTCACGAAAATTGTGACTTATTTATTTGTGAAATATTTTACATGTATTTATATAGAGAGTTGCTGATAGAATCTGTTCATTGAATGTTGTATTTAGTGTACCTGTTTAAAAGTATTGTCTGTTCTTCAAATCTACATTGTTCACTGTTGAATGCTGCTTTCAGAGATTTATATCTGTTAATTCGTGTTCCAGTTGTTATTAATATGATGTCTGGTGAATAAAAGTTGTTGTTCACTTGAAGCAATTTTGTGTTTACATTCAGGACATCAACGTAAATTCTAATGTGATACTTTATTGCATTACATATAAAAATACAACCCGTCTTACACACACACACACATAAAAAGGACTGCGCCAACCAAGAAGCTAATGTTTATGTGATATACAGTATGCAGTAGCAGTAGTAGTAAATATTTTAAGCATTCATATTTCCTATTAAAATTCTTTTGGTTCGTTGTTGGTGTCTGTCTGATCTGATAGTTGGTTTGGTTGGTTAGAAAGGTTCTCACCAGTTTGCGATAACGTTACAGTATATTCATGTTGTTTACTAGTTAGAATAATAAAGCATACAAATCAAGAGTTTAAATTGCTTGCTTGAAAACTTTGTTTGGTTGTTTGCTCAGACACTGGGATTAAGATTAGCTAAATTCAATGGATAGCCAGAGTAACAGTCTGTTTAGAACAAAGAATTGATTGTGCGATGGATATTATATTGGAAACAATATCTCCTATGTAATTTTCAGAAAAAAGTTGATTATCTCGATAGGAGTTATTGAGCCTTAAAATCGATTATTCTACATTTAAAATCTTTAGTTTGATATATTTAATACTGTTTATTGCGAACCAAATGAAATTTTACCAGAGTCGTCTGCTCTTGACCAAGGTATTTAAACTTTTGCAAGTTTATCTGTCCCATTAAATCAATACAATAGCTATTGTTCTCTGTGTAGTTTATTCACTTGGACATTTAAATTTCTTTTAGGAGAAATCTATCACTCATTGATTAATTTGCCTGACCAAAAAAATATCTTCTTTGTTGATTGAAATACATGTAAATAAATCAAATCATACATATCAAAATATATTGAACTGATTGAAAATATATTATTGATATTGAATAAATACTGTATCACATGCAGTTTATGTGAGTTTATGCATGTATTTCAATCAACAAAGAAGATATTTTTTTGTTCAGGCAAATTAATCAATGAGTGATAGATTTCTCCTAGAAGAAATTTAAATGTCCAAGTGAATAAACTACACAGAGAACAATAGCTATTGTATTGATTCAATGAGACAGGTAAACTTGCAAAAATTTAAATACCTTGGTCAAGAGCAGACAACTCTGTGGTACACTTTCATTTGGTTAGCTATAAATGGACAGGTACCTTGAAGGTGAATCTGTGTAAAACTATGATAGGGTTCGCAATAATACATAAAGATAAGTTTGTAAAAAATCTACAAATGGGTCAAAAACAGAGAAAATCATCAATTGCCTACTCATAGGAGTTATTGCCCTTCAAGATGTTTTATGCAATTTTAGCATATAGGATTAGAGAGAAACAAAGCAGCAAAATAACATCTACATGTAAACCAACCCGCTCGAAATTATCAATTGATCCCAAACAGGGGGCATTGTTCTTTGAACCAGTTTACAATGTTTGTTCGGTTTTAGGGGATAAAACAAAATCTTTTTAATCATATCGTAATATAATGCGAGTGTTTATAATCTGTCAGAATATTTGTCATTTTCGATATAGGTGTACTTTTCATTCGCAACGTATCCAACACTGTTGAATGAAATTACCATTTCAAAAATGAGCATTGTATTTTTGACCATCTGATGAGTTGAGCCTTTTTCAACTGATTTTTATAGTTCGTTCTTATACCACTGTCCCGGTTAGAGAGAGGGTTGGTATCCCGCTTACATGTTTAACTCTCAACATTCTGTATGTATGTGCCTATCCCAAGTCAGGAGCCTGAAATTGAGTGGTTGTCCTTTATTCATGTGTTACAAATTTGTTTTTTGCTCAATTTATGTACATATATTAGGCTGTTAGTTTTCTCATTTGAATTGTTTTATTTTGTCATTTCAGGACCTTTTATAGCCGACTATGCAGTAAGGGCTTTGCTTATTGTTGAATGCAGTACAGTGACCTATAGTTGTTAATTTCTGTGTCATTTGGTCTCTTGTGGATAGTTGTCTCATACCACATCTTTTAAGCTCACATGGGACCCAAAAGGCCATCATTTGGGTCAGTTCTCGTCTGTTGTTTGTCGTCATAAACTATTTAAAAATCTTCTCCTCTGAAACTACTAGGCCAAATACCTTCAAACTTTAACTTAATGTTCCTTAGGGTATCTAGTTTATAAATTGTGTCCGAAGGTTTGATCCATCGACAAACATGGCTGCTACGACTAAAAAAGGAACATAGGGGTCAAATGCATGTTTTGGCTTATATCTCAAAAACTAAAGCTTTTAGAGCAAATCTGACATGGGGTAAAAGTTATCAAAGGTACCAGGATTATAATTTAATACACCATACACGTGTTTTGTCTACATAAGACTCAGTGACACTCATATCAAAATGACGCTCATATCATATATGGGGGTAAAATTGTTCAATTGGTCAGACCAGAAATTTTCAGACAACTTGAACAACCCATTGTTGGGTTGCTGCCACTAAATACGTAGTTTAAGGGGGTACCTAACACTACAGGGAGATAACTCTGTAAAATCAGCTAAACGTTTTACTTACGTTGTGTTGTAAAAGAAATATTAAGCTTCTCCATGATCAAAATTAGTGTTTGTCAAACAGCTATATAACCAGTGTAATTTTTCTGATAAATTGGTTGGTTCAAATGTTTTTATTTTTTTATATTTTTGTCAAAGGGTCAAAGTAAATACTTTTTCAAAATTTTATGAAAATTAAACGAGCCCAATTGATTTTGGTGAAGGTGTTGAGTACTACCATAAAGGAAATTTTGCAGTTTTTTGTTATTATCTTGAATATTTATAGATATAAACTGTAACCAGCAATAATGTTCAGCAAAGTAAGATCTACAAAAAAATTAATATGACAATAATTGTCAACCGACCCCTTCAGGAGTTATTGCCCTTTAAAGACAATTGTAAGAGTGCCAATGAACAACTCTAAATTCAAGTCACAATTTGTAAAAGTAAACAATCATATGTCAAAGTACAAACTTCAACACACTTGGCTCAAGCCATACCGCAAGCTATAAAATGCCCTAAAAATGACTTAGTGCTAAAATCAATATTTCTTAATCTATATTTTTTAATTGATAACTTCTAAAAATTAATTGACAGCTAATCATCTAAAGACAATACTAGATTTCTTTATTCATAATTTATGATAAAAGCAGTGTAATCCAACATTGTATATATAAAAGGTATATTTTGTGATTGGATTACCTCCCTTTCACTACTTTAAAAGTGATTTCTCCATTTTTTGCCCCTTATTCCTAAACGTTTGAACCATAACCAACAAAGCTAATCCTAACCATCCCTTTGTGATATGGAAACTTGTGGTATAATTTCAGAGAGATCCATACACCATTCCACAAGACATTGACTGAACACTAAAAAAATGCTTATTTTGGCCCTTTGTTAGCCCTGAATTCCTAAACTGTTTGGACCATAAACCAACACCAACTTTCCTTTTGTGGATATAAACCTTGTGTTTAAATTTCATAGATTTCTATGTTCTCATACTAAAGTTATAGTCCGGAAACCACATGTCTTCAGACGACGTGAACAACGACGACAAAGTGATACCAATATACGACCCAAAATTTTAAATTATGCCGTCGTATAAATAGGGACATAACTCATATTTTAACAACAGCATATTATATTGATGTTATAAATCACATAATTTGGGCTATATTTTGACTAAGGTATTGACTTCATGAATCATAAACCGTGGCTATATTTTGACAATATTGATGTCATTAATAATAATGGGGTGATTTTAAACAAGTTAGAAATGTCAGAAATCATATGGCCTGGGCTTTATTTTGAATAAGGTAAGTCCAGTTAAATAATGAAAGTCAAATATTAGACGTGAAAATGTTATTGTAGAAACTAAAATAAAGTATTATAACTTTAATATCCAATTACTTTATTAACATAAATGAAATACACAAACATTATTAAAGTGATAAATCATATATATATTTAGCATATAATTTTTCTATAATCTGTTATTGTATAATAATATTTCACCAATAGTTATTTATTAAATGCTTTGTCGTGTAAATGAAAGCTTAGAATTCAGATTGGCTTGAATAAAGTTTAGAAAATTGCCATA
Organism: Mytilus edulis; assembly: GCF_963676685.1. Classification (NCBI taxonomy): domain Eukaryota; kingdom Metazoa; phylum Mollusca; class Bivalvia; order Mytilida; family Mytilidae; genus Mytilus; species Mytilus edulis. The sequence goes on along the minus strand of NC_092353.1, from coordinate 63,698,948 downwards.
GCTCCATGTACAAAAGTAAAACTGTAAAATAAAATGAAAACCAAATAAAAAAGTCAAATCTTCAGTGTTTTCAAGTTCCAAAATAGTCAAGTCTTCTGTTGATTTATTTACAAACATGACAACTGCTTATTGATACATATAGTTTCTTTCACATAACTGCCTCTTCTGGTTTATTCTTCAACTTGTAATCTTTGAGTGCTGCTTGTATAGCATCCTCAGCAAGCACTGGAAAAAATATATTTTATATATTAATTAAAATAGTTATCAAGGGTACCAGGACTATAATTTAGAACGCCAGACGCGCATTTCTTCTACATAAGACTCATCAGTGACGCTCATATAAAAACAGCCAAACAAATACAACGTTGAAGAGCATTAAGGTTCCAAAATTCCAAAAAGTTGTGCCAAATACGGCTAATGTAATCTATGCCTGTAATAAGAAAACATGATTCTAAATAAACAGCTTTTTGAAATTATATTCATATTACACCAATGGTTGTTAAAGTTTGGAAACTGCTTTGTTCACATGATAAAGAAATATATCATAACAAAGTCTGACAAAATGTGAAAAAGTAGAGATTCTTTTTCTACGCCATACTATCACCTTTTATGGCTTAAAACAGTTGAAATAAGAAGTCAAACATATATTTTATTCAAAATTTGTTCCCACGAAGAGTCTTGCCTGTAAAAGTAGTAAAGAACTAACGAAAAACAGGAATCCAGTATCTTATATCATAAATCAGAAATCAACTTTTAATTTTTAAATCAGTGTTTATATCAAACAAATCGAAAATGTGTTATTGATTGATTAAAAACAACATCACATGCAGTTTTATAATTACTTATTTGTTCATGCATTTCCACCATTGACAGTTCAATTTTTTGTTCAGGTAAATTAATCAGAGAGTGATAGATTTCTCTTGCAAGAAATTTAAAGGTCCCATTGAATAAACTAAACAGAGAACAATAGCTACTGTATTTGTTAGATTGGACAATAGAACTTCCAAAAGTTTAAATGGACAGGTTACTTGCAGGTGAATCTCTGGAAAACTATAATAGGGTTCGCAATAAAAGAACAATGGGGCATAACTCTAGAATGGTAAATGATACACAACCCATTTTTGAACTCATGTGTTGTGGCTCTAAGCATTGTTGTGTACAATTTACATAAAATCTGGATGTGAACAATCTTAAATTAGAGAGCAGAAAAAAAAACCATTTGAAATCTGACTTACTGCCCAAATTTAAACTCTGTCTGCTTTTTTTGGTTCTCAGCATTAAGTATGAGTTTCATAAACTCAATTTGTAAAAGGCAAACTAATTAAAAAATTGTGTACAATATACATAAAATCTGGATGTGAACAATCTTAAATTAGAGAGCAGAAAAAAAAACCATTTGAAATCTGACTTACTGCCCAAATTTAAACTCTGTCTGCTTTTTTTGGTTCTCAGCATTAAGTATGAGTTTCATAAACTCAATTTGTAAAAGGCAAACTAATTAAAGAGTAAGGAAACAAAAATGAAACAGAAAGATAGATGGACACTAAATGACCCAGGCCCTGTTGCCTATGGTGGGGCATAAAAAGGAAGAAAGAAACATTGTCATCTCACTGTGAGAAGAAGAAATAATTTACAGTTGACCTACTTGGAAGTCCTGCAACCAATGATTCTGACTTTAGAAATCAATGAGTCATACATCATTTTTCTGTAATTAATTCTTACAATTAGTGGGTAATAACTGGTGGTAAAATTGAGAATGGAAATGGGGAATGTGTCAAAGAGAAAACAACCAGACCATAGAGCAAACAACAGTAAACTATTATAACATAAAGACAACAATGAAAGTCAACTGGTTGGTAGATATCATAAATTATGACAACAATGAAAGTTGTCTGGTGGTAAACTACTACAAAATATATAACTTAAGACAACAATGAAAGTTGTCTGGTGGTAAACTACTACACAATATATAACTTAAGACAACAATGAAAGTTGAATGGTGGTAAACTACTACAAAATATATAACTTAACACAACAATGAAAGTTGAATGGTGGTAAACTGCTACAAAATATATAACTTAAGACAACAATGAAAGTTGACTTGTGGTAAACTACTACAAAATATATAACTTAGCACAACAATGAAAGTTGAATGGTGGTAAACTGCTACAAAATATATAACTTAAGACAACAATGAAAGTTGACTTGTGGTAAACTACTACAAAATATATAACTTAACACAACAATGAAAGTTGAATGGTGGTAAACTGCTACAAAATGTATAAAATAAGACAACAATGAAAGTTGAATGGTTAGTAGACCGCTATACATTGTTTATTTGTAACTTACGAAAATAATTATTAGTGGCAAACTAACTACTTACTAGAACAATGTAGTTTTACAGGAGGCAGACAAAGTTCTTTAGCAATATCTGTATTCTTTATCCCCTTTGCTTCATCAACCTGCAATAAAATTGATTGAGTTTGTTCACTTGTAACTTGGAAGAGTCATACAAATCATCTGTATGATTATCAGTTTATTTTTAGCCGTTTTGTCCTTTATGTCTACAAAGTTCAAAGTTCTTGTTTTACATTAACAAGAAGTAGTGTGCAACTGCTAAGTGATTGATGGGAAATGATGGATTCTTAATGCTCATGTCGCCTCGTCTCTTATTTTACTTTCCTATCTTTACTATGCTTCATTCAGCGAAAGACTGTCAAGTATCATTGGACTTTTTTGACGATTGTGTTTTCTTCAAATAATCCAACAGGTTAAATCTACTGAACCATTAAATAATCTGAATTGTAATGTACTTCTTAAGTTCATAAAAATAGTTAATTTGAAATTGATCAAATGTTTTTCAATGTCTGTGAAATAATCGCCTCTTCTCTTTTGACTACAGTACTTATGAATCAAGAAAACTACCAATTTGTATTATGTAAGACATACAAATGTGAATGCTCATATTCAGAAATTTGTGTTTGTATTCAGAATGGCACATTTTGAGTATCTTTATTCAGGTGTTAAAACAACAAAAAAGAAAAACAAACATGTACATGTACAATACAATTTAGATCTTCAGCTAATATATAAAGTTAACATTGTTAGTAAACTTGTACTTAGACTTACTGATTTGCCTTTGATCCATTCTGTTGCTAGGGAACTTGAAGCAATGGCTGATCCACAACCAAAAGTTTTGAATTTAGCATCAACAATTTTCCCATTGTCATCAACTTTTATCTGCAATATAGAATTTGAAATTGTAAATATTATCCAAACATACAAGTAGTTCTTTTAAGAAAATACTGTAAGATGTACATTGTAAAAGCAAAAACAATCTCTAATGATTATCATCATGAGCATTGTAATTTAACACATGTTGCAGGGTAAATTTAGTTTTATGAGAACTACATGTATATCGGAACTCTTTCAGAATAACAACAAGAACAAGAGCTGTTCAATATAACACAGTTAACAAAATAATTGTACAGTATAGGTGATACAGATGACAACACCAAAGGTAACCAGATGCTCCACAGGGCGCAGCTTTATATGACCGCAGAGGTTGAACCCTGAACGATTGGGGCAAGTATGGACACAACATTCAAGCTGGATTCAGCTCTAAATTTGGATTGTGATTAAATAGTTGACACAGCATAGGTTTCTGACACAGAATGAATGTGGTCTAATGAACTTAAAAAAGTTTTTTTGCCTTTGAGCAATTCACTATGCTGTTGAATATTAATCCTCTCAAAAAAATGTTTGAAGAAATTTTCTTTTTATTTAAGAAATCTGAAATGAAAAAAATTGAACCCCCCCAATTTTTTTTTCACATCCCCCTTTCCCTTATTCCAAAACTGATCTCAATTCAAATTTCTAATGGAGTTTGCAACAATAACTACTCATTTAAATACATATCAAAATGTAAACAAGAGTGCACACGCTGAAATGTCTCGCCTTCTATACTAATCATTGATATTATGTTGATAGTCCTAAGTATAAAGCTAAGTTTTATTACAACTGTCACATAAACTTAACATTAACCAAGATAACTAAACAAAGACCAATGAACCTTGAAAATGAGGTCAAGGTCAGATGAACCATGCCAGGCAGACAAGAACAGCTAACAATGCTACTATACAACATATATAGTTGACCCATTACTGATAGTTTAAGAAAAATAGACCAAAACACAAAAACTTAACACTGTGCAATGAACCGTGAAAATGAGGTCACGGTAAAAAAAACCTTGCACGACTGACATAAAGATCATAAAATAATTCCATACACCAAATATAGTTGACCTATGGCATATAGTATAATTAGATGAAAAGACCAAAACTCAAAATCTTAACTTTGACCACTGAACCATGAAAATGAGGTCACGGTCACATGACATCTGCCCGCTAGACATGTATAGCTTACAATCATTCCATACAACAAATATAGTAGACCTATTGCATATAGTATGAGAAAAACAGACCAAAACACAAAAATTTAACTATAACCACTGAACCATGAAAATGAGGTCAAGGTCAGATGACACCTGCCAGTTGGACATGTACACCTTACAGTCCTTCCATAGACTGAATATGCTAGCCCTATTGCTTATAGTATCTGAGATATGAACTTGACCACCAAAACTTAACCTTGTTCACTGATCCATGAAATGAGGTCGAGGTCAAGTGAAAACTGTCTGACAGACATGAGGACCTTGCAAGGTACGCACATATCAAATATAGTTATCCTATTACTTATAATAAGAGAGAATTCAACATTACAAAAAATTTGAACTTTTTTTTCAAGTAGTCACTGAACTATGAAAATGAGGTCAAGGTTATTGGACATGTGACTGACAGAAACTTCGTAACATGAAGCATCTATATACAAAGTATGAAGCATCCAGGTCTTCCACCTTCTAAAATATAAAGCTTTTAAGAAGTGAGCTAACACCGCCGCCGCCGTAGCCGCCGCCGCCGTAGCCGCCGCCGGATCACTATCCCTATGTCGAGCTTTCTGCAACAAAAGTTGCAGGATCGACAAAAAGTGCTTGTTATCACTGAATGGTAAAGATTGTTTTAATTTATCAGTTGGTAGTAAAAGTGAATATATACATTGTATATTGTATAAAACAATGATTTAAGTTGATTCAACTACTATTCTGGACAAAGAAAGATAACTCCAATTGAAAATTTTGGACCCTTTGACCTTAATGTAGACCAATTTGAAAACGGGACCAAAAATTAAGAATCTACATACACAGTTACATTTGGCATATATCAAAGAACCCCAATTATTCATTTTTTGATGAAATCAAACAAAATTTAATTTTGGACCCCGATTTGGACCAACTTGAAAACTGGGTCAATAATCAAAAATCTAAGTACATTTTATAGATTCAGCATATCAAAGAACCCCAATTATTCAATTTTTGTTAAAATCAAACTTAGTTTAATTTTGGACCCTTTGGGCCCCTTATTCCTAAACTGTTTGGACCAAAACTTCCAAAATCAATCCCAACCTTCCTTTTGTGGTCATAAACCTTGTGTTTAAATTTCATTGATTTCTATTCACTTATACTAAAGTTAGTGTGCGAAAACCAAGAAAAATTCTTATTTGGCCCCTAATTCCTAAACTGTTAGAACCAAAACTCCCAAAATCAATCCCAACCTTTCTTTTGTGGTCATAAACCTTGTGTCAAAATTTCATAGATTTCGATTAACTTAAACTTAAGTTATAGTGCGAAAACCAAGAAAATGCTTATTTGGGCCCTTTTTGGCTCCTAATTTCTTAAATGTTGGGACCAAAACTTCCAAAATCAATCCCAACCTTTCTTTTGTGGTCATAAACCTTGTGTTAAAATTTCATAGATTTCTATTCACTTTTACTAAAGTTAGAGTGCGAAAACTAAAAGTATTCGGACGACGACGACGCCAACGTGATACCAATATACATGTACGACCAAAAAATTTTCAACTTTTGCGGTCGTATAAAAACTAGATGTTTCAAGATCAGCTGATATAACCAAAAGCATTTCAAATGGTAATTAAGGGTACCCTCCCAACCCCATCCCACACCAAAAAATAAATAAAGGGGGAATGTGACCATGGGACACAAATGGAAGATGATCCCCACTTGCATATTATGTTATATAGGGACATAACTCAAGAACAGTAAAAATGAAGCTACCCAAGTACAACTTGAGTTATGAGGTAGTAAGCAATCTGTACATAATAAGTTTCATAACACTTGCTTGAGTCAAACTAAAGTTAGGAATAAATATAAAATCCTTTTCGAAAGAAAAACTATATAAAAGCTTAGTTTGGACATTTTTATAGTAATTCAAAATAAAACATTTTACCTTTAGTATGGTAATGGCTATAATATAACTATACAGCTTGATAGACAAATTTAGTAATAACATCATTAAAGTGGAGTTAAAGTCTTATAGGATTGTAAGTATATTTTATTTTATCACCTTGTACTTTCACATTTTGACTGAACAATTTGTTCAATATTCTGACCAGTTGAACAATTTGATTTTATAAAACAAATTGCGATTTGGTCAAAATTTTGAATGAGTTGCAATTGGTGGATAGCAACACTAACAGTCAAGTCACTGTAGTATGATTGTTTTTAGTTAAGATTTTTAATAGAGTAGAAATCGTTTTTTATTAATTGCACTTATATTTTTGGAAGTTTTATTTTTATCGTTAACTTTCAATAGAATTATGTTGAAATAAAACTACATTGTCCTCTGCTAAGATTAGTTAAAGATAACAGTATTTTCCAAAGAATTTATTACAGTGTAGAAAGTTAATTGTTAATCTTAACAGGATTCCTAAATTTTATGACACCTTCAGTGGGTCAGTCTTAGTCATTTAGAGCTCAAATAATAGTCGTCTGCAAATGCAGCTGTGGCGATTTAATTACTTTGTTTTGATCATCTCTGGGAATCAGGTTTAAGTAGTGTAAAATTGTATGTCAAATGGTCAGACTTAAACAGATCATGTCTTTATCATGTGATAAGTTAACACGAAACAATGTTGTGAAATTGTAATATGAAATGATTTTAAATATTGGATTAAAAAGCAGTTATTAACAAACATTCGAGTTAGTTATATGTAATGGATATAATAATTCTATTTGTTTGACCCTTTCACCGATGAGTCCTGGTTTACCGAGATTCACGCTTCAGACAGCTGACGATGAGTCCTGTTTTACCGGGATCGGAATACCTCTTTTATTTATATTTCCCGCTCAAAACAGTGCAAACACGAGTTATCTTTCTTTGTTGAATACCCTGATGAAAGTGTAAACATGGCGCTTCCGTTTGTTGAAAACCGTGTCAAAATCAATGGAAATTTACAAGAATTAAAAATTTAGGAACATTTTTGTAAAAAGAATATGGAAGAATTGAAGCCAAACTAGTAAACTGAAAATGTCGTTTTATGTACACAACACTTGGAATGGACATCGTTGAGTGTAAGGAATTTGTACAGCCTCATTTCATTTTTCAAAATTTTGCCGTTTTGGGTTAAAAATAATGATTTTGGGTCAAAGAATAGATCTTTCAGAATTTCAACTAGATCATGCCGAAAATTTGAAAATTTTATGAAGAAAAAAATATCAAACATGAACAAAACTGTGAACATGGTGTTAGTGAATGAAATAAAGACACAAATAACTACAGACTAGTTTTTATTGACATTTATTATGAAGATCTCCCTCTTGAGTAATAGTAGCCAGGGAAGCCATCGTCTCAGACAGAGTAGCTTCTGTCTGGGCAGCTATCGGTGAAAGGGTTAACATTATTGTCGAACTCCCAAATCGTCAAACTTTATATGAACAATTTATTCCACTTTCAAATCGTCTCCCCAACAATTGATGATGATGGTGGTTACCATTACAGTCTGGAAACTGTATATATATAATGTATAATGTTATCATACCTGTAATTTCATGACGTCACCACAAGCAGGAGCACCAACCAATCCCGTTCCCACATCTTTGTCGTTTTTATTCATAGATCCAACATTTCTGGGATTCTCATAATGATCAATTACCTGTTATTCAAATAAAAATAATAAAAGTTGAATAATTTTTTGTTTGAGTATTTGAATAGAATATGCGATTCATTCTATTTGTCATGTTTTACTACAATAATTTAATTTGAATAGAATATGTGATTCATTCTATCTGTCATGTTTTACTACAATAATTTAATTTGACTGAAAATCATCAAGGGAGACAACTTTTTAACTCTTTGGCAACAACTCAAATTTCTGTCTGCAAAATCATGAAAATGTCATGTCAGAAATAAAGGCAGAATTTATTTGTAACTGTTTATATGGTTCACAAAAAAATGCCTATTCCAAAACAACTAATCTGATATCATAATCGAATAAATGAGTGTATAATAATGTAAACTTTCGATGAAGGACTTGGCATTGCATAACTTTTATGTAAAACTAAGACAACATCTACAATTTGTACAAGCAATCTTTATTGACAAATAAACGTGTTCAGATACATTTAAATATATATTCTTACATTTTTGTGATAAAGTGCAACTAACGACGTAGTTCGACTTTCTGTTACTGATCGAAGAAGTTGTCCTCCAACTCGAAATAAAGCCATGATGTTGTTTTGCATGTGGTCTGATCACTACTTCCACGTGACATCATCCGCCAATATAGTTTTTATATTTTAACATCTATAGATAAAATTTGATTGTCCATTAACATTCATTAATAACCGTATAACTTTCAAACACTATTTAAATTGTTTGATGTCCGCTTATAATTACATTTGTAGCTGTTTAATCAGGTATAATTATGCGTAGTAATATAGATATCTACTTTCACTTCTGAATTCTGACCTGAAATTGAAAGTAGGTGACATTGCTTTCAGATGACAAACATTGTAATAAATGTAAAATACAATGTTTCTTCGTCTTTTACAATCGAAGTAGATACTGACTGGAATGTATGGAAAGTGAAAAGAGAAATTTCCAAAAGAATTAAACTACCACCTGAAGAAATACAGTTGATATTTACAGGCTGTGTATTGAAAAATGATGCTATTTTAAAGGTGATAAAGGTTTATGATCACTACAAACTTTTTTTGGTATCAAGTACCCCACCCTTTTCATATATTTTGTTTATCAAAAATATGTACCTTGTCATATATGAGGGGGGATAGGAGAGGTCTTGATCCCGAAATCCCGGACTTGAAAAAACGAAATCCCGAGGTCCTTTCGGGATCTGGGAATTTAAATAAAGCAAATCCCGACATCACGAAATCCGAAAAAAAGATTCACGGATCCCAAAAGGGTCAATCCCGAAATCCCGAGCTTAAAAACACCCGATCCCGGAGTCCCGATAAAGGTCCTATCCCCCCTCATATATATCAATTAACAAAAAACAGACCTATAGATATATTTGAATATTTTTCATTTTCTGGTACATTAGTATATAGATTCTTATTTTACTTTCACTTTCTCTTTCTATTTATATCTATAACGTCGTCATAACAACCTCTATTGTTCAGCGAACCACACAACCGCCAAATTTGTACTTCACTGTTTGATTTCATGTATAATATTGTCCTGAAGACACCACCCTTGTTGGCGAAACATGTCGACCATAATAAACTCTTACCATGCCGTAATTGATCGGTGTTGTTGTCTTTGTTATTGTTTTATGTTTAATATTAATTAAAAACTGATAAAAGTTACAATGCCGTTCCCTCTTACAATGGAATTTCTGTAAATAATTGTTTAATGTTTTATGTATACAAACCCTTGAATGTTAATTACAGAGGCGGATTTAGGGGGGGGGGGGGCCCTTTTTGGGAAAAAATTTGGTTGCTTATATAGGGAATCACTGAAGAGTGACTGGAGCGGGCCCCCTCTTAGGTCAGTCAGTGGGCCCCCACATATGAAAATTTCTGGATCCGCCACTGAATTAGGTGCAAATGTCAAAATGGTCGGATTTATTGCATCTATCACTGGCATCAGTGGAAAAACCACATCAGAATAAGTAGAGTTTAATTGGTTTGACAAATAAGTGATGCATTTACAACTGTGGTTTAACGCATCAAAAATAAATACGAACATCTGATTAGTTTTAGATACTTATGATATAATCAAGCAAGTGATAATATCAACCTATTGATATATTTAATTCTGAATTTCTTACCCTTTTCATATATCATAGAGCATGAAAAAGTGACCTATTGCAGCGGCTCATCCCTACCACTAATTATATAGTAAGTGACACCCCCCGAGCTTTTTTTTTAAAAGGAATTTGATGAAAATAAAACCAAGTTTTTTGTAGAAAATCCACAGAATTTTTTGTTATAAGATTTTTAAAACACATTACTCTCTGGTTTTTCTATGATGTGCTAGTATTTATTATTTACAAAAAGTCCTGAACAACAAGGCCGTAACTAGGCATTTTATTTTAGTGAGGCAAAATAATTGAGCGGAGCGAAGCGAGGCGAAAATTTTTTTTTGAGGGTATGAAATGAATGGTGTAAAATCCTGCATTCTAGGCATTTTTAGAGAGTTTGATAATGTTTTGAATTTGAACACTTTATATAAATTTTTCATATTTTAAGACTTTTACTAACACCAACAACTTTATTTAAATTTATATGTAAGATAATCATCCAAATATCACTGATTTGAGTCTGCTGCCAGAACATAGAACAAACATCGATTCAGTAGAGTTTGCCAAATTTTTCTATTGCCGGTTCAGTCAAATCGTTTCAGAATCATAATTTGGTCTACTGGTATCCTTATCGCGATGAACATGGAGCATGGCAAGACCGCACAATCTCTCGCCACTCATGCATGCTCTTTTCCAAGTTTTCAGTCGTTTCAGGGCAGTCTGTGTTTCTAAAGGTAGCACATTGTCATCAACACAATGATCAATGTCTTCTTCCAATTCCTTCTCCATCAGCAATTCGGTAGCAGCATCGGTAGTAACAGTTTTGTTTGCAAAAGGGAATTAAGCTTTCCTGTAAGAACCATCATACAGTCGCAGTTTCAAAATATTCAACTCGCTTTTATGCTGACAAAGAGTAGACAAACTAGGGATAGAATGAGATAAGATACAGGTATATGATTCTATCTATAGAGTAAGTATATCTGGTATGGGTACAGGGGAAATTGGACTGGAGTTTTTGACGTTTACATGTAGGTCTGTAATTTCCAATTATTTCTGGAAATAGTTGGTGGTATTTTAGTTCCAGAATCTATAAATTTAGGGGTTAGGGTCTGGGGTGTCCGATTCCGAAACCCAGAATATAAAGAAACGAAATACCGTAGTCCCGAATAAGTAAAGACAAAATCCTGTGTTAAAGGTTCTACCATTCGATCCTCAATAATATCAAATTGGAATATGGGATATTCTTTCAATTTTTAAGGTTAAAGAAACATGGATAACAAGAATGTGTCCAAAGTACACGGATGCCCCACTCGCACTATCATTTTCCATGTTTTATGGACTTTGAAATTGGGTAAATATCTAATTTGGCATTAAAATTAGAAAGATTAAATTATAGGGAACATGTGTACTAAGTTTCAAGTTGATTGGACTTCAATTTCATCAAAAACTACCTTGACCAAAAACTTTAACCTGAAGCGGGACGAACGAACGAACGGACGGACGGACGGACGAACGAACGAACGGAGCCACAGACCAGAAAACATAATGCCCCTCTACTATCGTAGGTGGGGCATAAAAACTAATCCATGGATGTTTCATATTATTTATATTTTATTTATTTGTAAAGAGAAAGATTAAAGTTCGTGAAATGAATACACAGACAGGACTGCTCCCTTGCGATGCCCAGTACTTGATTTGTCAAAGTTGGTGAAACGGAGAAATGAATACGCAGACAGGACTGCCCCTTTCCGAAGACCAGTACTTCATTTGTTAGTCTAGTTATCGTTTTTGGATTGCACTAATGAAGTTATATGCAATACTCAGACTCTGTTCACCAAAAAAACTAGTTTACTAGAATTATTCCTTATTTACCTTCAGTGTCGCTTTTCCTTTTTCTGCAAGAGCCTGTTTTTAACTAGAGATCCATTATGATTATCGTTACTAGGTTAATGTAATCGAGAAACATCACCCGTTGAGATGCTGAGTTATATCCAGGAAGAATAGTTTAAAAGGAATGATGACAAGTTATAGAAATCAAGGTTGAGACAGAACAACAAACGACTATTATATTTATATATTATATATGTATAAAAAAAAATCAGTGTCATTTTAGTGAGGCAATTGCCTCACTTGCCTCAAGGGTAGTTACGGCCTTGAACAACCTTTAAATTCTAAAACACCTGGTGCTGAGTCACTAAAGTCGAGCGCACCCTAGAAGGTGTACTTGAATTGGTCTGTATTTATATTTGATTTAACCAATATCTTAATTTATAAAACTAGGTTTTCCAAAAAAACAATAATCCCATTCTCTGTCACCTGTTGGACAAATGTTAAAACATTGCATAGAAAACTTAATCCATGCATTTTGCCATACTAGGATTCAAAATCAAATGATCATGCAATGCTCACAGAACTATTGTTAAAATGCATGTATAAATACCAGAGGGATTTTACTCTATAGCTTGGGATTCAGAGGCAATGATTGAACAGATTGAACCAAAGAATATATTTTTCCCCTCAACCAGTTAGGCTCCTTTATATACCAACAGCACCATAGCCTCGTCAATAGTATAGACGATCTTTTTTTAGCTGGATCAGTTAAAGAGTTATTAATTGTATTCATATCTTGATGTGGTGCTATAGTATATCCATGAAATCTTTCTACCATGCTCAACTCAAAATCACAATAACTATCTTGAATTAACAGATTTAAGGGAATAATCTCTTCTTGATTTTTCTAGTATAGAATATTTATATCTGTTGAATTCAAGTAAGTTAAGTTATAATGTACTATATACATATACATGTATAGATTAATCTTTTGATAAATACATAAATGCATAGAAATTTATTCAGTACAACCAAATCTGCTACCTCAGAATATTATGACATCAAATTTCAAATCAGTAGATAACTTAAAAAAATAAGTGAACTGAAATTAATAGGGTTATTAAAATTTTATTTTTGAATATCAAATTTTTCTTTGTGTAATTCTTTACAAAATGGATAACAATGATTTATTAATAGTAAAGCCACACCAATTTGATTTATAGTTCTTTGGACAAAAGCTAAAAAAAAATATGAGGCGAGTGAGTGAAATTTTTTTTTATTGTAACAAATTCTTGAAAATGAGTTTTCTTGAGGCGGGTGCTCTACAAGTGGAGCGAGCGGTATAATTTTTTTTTTAATTGTGCAAATTAGAAATTTATGTACATGTTAGAACTGGGTAACTTCAAAGAAAAAGAAAGAGAAGCATGCTCTTATGCACATAATTTGATATATTTGTGCCTGTAGTACAATCTATACCATTCCCAACTTTCTGGTTCGCTAAAATTTTGACTATTTTTTGTCAAATCAGCTTTAACTGCATGATTTTTTATTTAAATTCACACATGTGTATATCTTAAGGAGGCAAATCAGACAATGTTTAGCAAGAGGAATTATGTTAGTTAAGTAAATATATTGTATGGAATAAAATAAATTAAGATATGTGTATATATTAAAAAAAATTGCCCTTGAAAAATATTAAATATCTTTGATATTATGGATGTATGGTTTTCATATATGGTAGTGACTGTTTATTGGCTGCTCAATGGCATCTAGTTGGAACTATTTATCCATAATAGGATCAACATAATGAGTGATGTGAATATTTCAAAAACATCTTGAGTAAAATAGTTATATTTCTATGCATGTCAATGAAACATTCCCTTAAAATATTTTTTTTTTATTGAAAAGTCAGTTTCTCCAAAACAGGAGCGGGAAAATCCAAAGAACTATTAATCAAATTGGGGTGCCTTAACTGTAATATTTTATTTTTGTTTGTTGAGTTCATGAATGATGATGTTTTCTTTGAGTGTCAGTATTATCAGCAAATTAGGATTTTGAATCCCCTGAGTCCCTGACTAAACTTTAGAGTGTATATGAAAAATCAAAATAACTTTTTCAGACGACAGCAGCAATGCTCACCACTATAAACATAGATATTTAGACGCAGATTATGAGAATATTTACACAACACAGCTATTGACATGACTGAGACCAAATATTATTCTTGGAGTCAAAACTTGTATTGTTTCATTTCAGGATGTATCTATCTATAATTGTACAGTAATCCATGCTTTTCAACAAAAACCCCTTGATGTGACAGCAAAGTGTACTACAGTTGACAGTCAGGGTTTAAAATGTGGAAAAGTTAATAGTAAGTATTTATAGTGCACAGCTAACAGTAAAGCAAAATTACTGTAATCTTTTTTTCATGTAATAATGAAAATGTGACAATAATGTTATACTGTTGTATATATCAAAGTCAGGGGACTGTGGCCTTGACTTTGACCCTAGCAAGTGAAATGTTCAGTGCTTGACTCACAGAAAAATAAAGCAGTTACAGCCCTTAGTATTAAACTTTATAGCTTAACCTTGTAATAACTATATTAAGGTTATCAGGTTAACTGCACATTGATATTATAAAATATCAGCGTTGAGTCATAATGTGAATAGAACTGAAAGTGAGTGCAGTGAAGGAGCAAAATGCTTTACATTGTGTCAAATGGCTGAAAGATATATAATTTATTTGAACGATATCTATATGCAGAAAACTTATAATCTGTGTGTCAAACATTTTCTGGTCTTTTTCCTCACTTCTGAGATATATTCTTGGTTATCCTAGCAAAGTAACTTTGATAAGTTTAGCTGTCACATTTTGATGGGGCTAATAACTCCTCACAAACTGTGACATCACTGAAGGTTCTGCTCACTTCTCATAGCTGTGATGTAAAAATTACAGAACGACTTAGCAAGGAGTAGTTAGTGCAGAGAAATACAATAAATGGACTAGTCAATTAACTGAAAAGGAACAGCAATAAACTTAAATTAGTCATCTGCTTCTGACATGCTTATTACTTATGTGATTATAAACATGTAAATTTGTTGTTGATGTAGTCAGGTACAAAAAATGTTTTTTTATGTTTTACAGAAGATGTTCACCATTTCTTTGTATATTGTAAGGAACAGTGCCAAAGTCTGTGTCCAGGAAAGTTGAGAGTGAAATGTGGCAACTGCTATGAAGGTCATATTGTGTTACAAAGGGTAAGTCTTACGTTCAGTCTTACTTTAAGATGAAAGATCGTTCTGTTTATTGGGTGTTTATCCCCCTGTTCATTCGAATTTCTATAATGAAGCTAGAAGTTTAGATACTTCAAAGTACATACTGATTCAGCTTAAGATAGTAATATTTACAAAGTATAAAAAAGTATGCTAACAAACAAGTTTGAATTTAAATTCAAGACAAAACAATTTGCAGTAAGGAGAAGTGCCATGAAGGTGTAATACTTCACATCCGGTTGTATACGAAAATAGGTCGAAAAAAAATATTCTCTTGACAGTTGTTGGTAATTAATCCTACATTTTATTGCAGTAAAACATTTCTGTTTTATAAACATATGTCTTGGGTATTTCAAATCACTTTTATTTTTTTTATTTGGGGTTTCTAATATTTTCTATAGAATATTTGGTAAACTTGAGGTTACAATTGGTTCCTAAACCTTGTACACAGGTTAGATAAGGGGAGAAATTTGATTGGTTAACTTCCAGTGATGGTTATTTTATTGTATGCAATGAAATGTTATCATGGTTATGTGAAATTTTGTCTATAGTACTGGACATGATAGAACTTTACTCATGCCATGTATTTCTTTATTTGAAACAAAGATAACTTCTGCACATTTTTGGGAAAAGCGCAAATTTAACAAAGACTAAAAGGGGAAAATCAATAGCAAATTTAACAAAGACTAAAAGGGGAAAATCAATAATAACACCTGAAGAAAAATTGAGAACAAAAAATGGATCTCATTTTCAAGATATTTGATTTTAAAAAAAATGGCAAAAAAGGCTAAACCTTATATTTAGCTTTGGCATTATTTGGGTCTCAAGTCATAAAGAAGATGAATATAAAATCTGCTTCTATTTTTGTAATGACCTTTTTATGAGCTGTTGAAATATTCTGTGAAAAGAAAAGTGGGTGATATCAGGCAAAAGATTTTAACCCTATAGGAAAAAAAACCAAGCAGTCTAAACATCAGACAAAATTTTTAAAGATTTAAACCTGACCTTACTACATCCTTAAGCTATCTTCTTGTTTGCAATTTTCCTCAAAGGTATTAACATAAATTTATGTATTATTAGGAACCAGAAAACTTTGATGATGTGATGAAGTCTGGTACGATACAATGTGAATGTAAGAGTGAAGGTTGTCAGGGGAATCTACAAACTGCTGTAAGTTTAAACATGCATGTTTTTTTTTTAATCGAATAAAACTTCTTCAACAGAAAACAAACACATATATATGTATAATATGATAAATGCAATGTAAAGTATGAATTTTGAACAGTCTCAACATTGCAAATTTAAATCCTTCTAAATAATACATTTTGTACTGCAATCTTCACTGGTGTTAAACTGATAACCGTAACTGGAATTATGAAGATCTCAATATGGCGACGGCAGAAATAGGTAAAATCTTTTCAGTCATTTTTAGCTCACCTGAAGGGCCAAGTGAGCTTTTCTCATCACTTTGCGTCCGTCGTCCGTCGTCGTTAACTTTTACAAAAGTCTTCTCCTCTGAAACTACTGGGCCAAATTAAACCAAACTTGGCCACAATCATCATTAGGGTATCTAGTATAAAAAATGTGTCTGGTGACCCGGTCAACCATCCAAGATAGCTGCCATGGCTAAAAATAGAACATAGGGGTAAAATGCAGTTTTTGGCTTATAACTCAAAAAACAAAGCATTTAAAGCAGAACTGACATGGTGGTAAAATTGTTTATCAGGTCAAGATCTATCTGCCCTGAAATTTTCAGATGAATCGGACAACCCATTGCTGCCCCTGAATTGGTAATTTTAAAGAAATTTTGCTGTTTTTGGTTATTATCTTGAATATTATTATAGATAGAGATAAACTGTGAACAGCAATAATGTTCAGCAAAGTAAGAATACAAATAAGTCAACATGACTGAAATGGTCAATTGACCCCTTTAGGAGTTATTGCCATTTATAGTCAATTTTTAACCATTTTTCGTAAATCTTAGTCATCTTTTAGAAAAATCTTCTCCTCTGAAACTACTGGGCCAAATTAAACCAAACATGGCCACAATCATTATTGGGGTATCTAGTTTTCAAAATGTGTCTGGTGACCCGGTCAACCAACCAAAATGGCCGCCATGGCTAAAAATAGAACATAGGGGTAAAATGCAGTTTTTGGCTTATAACTCAAAAAACAAAGCATTTAAAGCAGAACTGACATGGTGGTAAAATTGTTTATCAGGTCAAGATCTATCTGCCCTGAAATTTTCAGATGAATCGGACAACCTGCTGTTGGGTTGCTGCCCCTGAATTGGTAATTTTAAGGAAATTTTACTGTTTTTGGTTATTATCTTGAATATTATTATAGATAGATATAAACTGTAAACAGCAATAATGTTCAGCAAAGTAAGATTTACAAATAAGTCAACATGACTGAAATGGTCAATTGACCCCTTTAGGAGTTATTGCCATTTATAGTCAATTTTTAACCATTTTTCGTAAATCTTAGTCATCTTTTAGAAAAATCTTCTCCTCTGAAACTACTGGGCCAAATTAAACCAAACATGGCCACAATCATTATTGGGGTATCTAGTTTTCAAAATGTGTCTGGTGACCCGGTCAACCAACCAAAATGGCCGCCATGGCTAAAAATAGAACATAGGGGTAAAATGCCGTTTTTGGCTTATAACTCAAAAACCAAAGCATTTAGAGCAAATCTGTCATGGGTGTAAAATTGTTCATCAGGTCAAAATCTATCTGCCCTGAAATTTTCAGATGAATCGGACAACCTGCTGTTGGGTTGCTGCCCCTGAATTGGTAATTTTAAAGAAATTTTACTGTTTTTGGTTATTATCTTGAATATTATTATAGATAGATATAAACTGTAAACAGCAATAATGTTCAGCAAAGTAAGATTTACAAATAAGTCAACAAGACCGAAATGGTCAGTTGACCCCTTTAGGAGTTATTGTCCTTTATAGTCAATTTTTAACCATTTTTCGTAAATCTTAGTAATCTTTTACAAAAATCTTCTCCTCTGAAACTACTGGGCCAAATTAATCCAGACTTGGCCACAATCATCATTGGGGTATGTAGTTTAAAAAATGTGTCCAGTGACCCGGCCAACTAACCAAGATGGCTGCCACGCCTAAAAATAGAACATAGGGGTAAAATGCAATTTTTGGCTTATAACTCTAAAACCAAAGCATTTAGAGCAAATCTGACATGGGTAAAAAATTTTATCAGGTCAACATCTATCTGCCCTGAAATTTTCAAATGAATCAGACAACATGTTGTTGGGTTGCTGCCCCTGAATTGGTAATTTTAAGGAAATTTTGCTGTTTTTGGTTATTATCTTGAATATTATTATAGATAGCGATAAACTGTAAACAGCAATAATGTACAGCAAAGTTGTTTTTGACATGTTCCTTGTATAAATGGTTAATGTATATTCATATTGAAATATCAAAATCATATTTGAATGAACTATTTTATTTACTCTATAAAATTGAGAATGGAAATGGGGAATGTGTCAAAGAGACAACCCGACCAAATAAAAAACAACAGCAGAGGGTCACCAACAGGTCTTCAATGTAGCGAGAAATTCCTGCACCCGGAGGCGTCCTTCAGCTGGCCCCTAAAAACAAATATATACTAGTCCAGTGATAATGAACGCCATACAAATTTCCAAATTGTACACAAGAAACTAAAATTAAAATATACAAGACTAACAAAGGCCAGAGGCTCCTGACTTGGGACAGGCGCAAAAATGCGGCGAGGTTAAACATGTTTGTGAGATCTCAACCCTCCCCCTATACCTCTAACCAATGTAGAAAAGTAAACGCGTAACAATACGCACATTAAAATTCAGTTCAAGAGAAGTCCGAGTCTGATGTCAGAAGATGTAACCAAAAAAAAAAAAAAAAATGACAATAATACATAAATAACAACCGACTACTAGCAGTTAACTGACATGCCAGCTCCAGACTTCAATTAAACTGACTGAAAGATTATGATTTCATCATATGAACATCAGGCACAATCCTTCCCGTTAGGGGTTTAGTATCATACCATCATAACATAAATGAGAAGAACATAACCTGTGTCATGCCAACAACTGTTTTTAGAATAAATGTGTTTAGTTCCGATGCAAAGACCTTATCAGTGACTCAATATTAACGCCAAAATATGCAATCTTTAATGACTTGACAACTGTATCGTAATTATATCCCTTCTTAATAAGTCTATTCAAAGGTTTTGTAAGTTTCTGAGGTGAATACTGACACCTTTGTGCTTTATAAAGAATATTTCCATAAAAAATTGGATGTGCAATACCTGAACGTATTAGAAGTCTGCATGTTGAGCTATATTTACGAATGATGTATTTATACCGATGATAAAATTTAGTAAATGTTTTGACTAGTTTGTGATATCGAAAACCCTGGTGTAATAATTTTTCAGTAATACATAAATTTCTCTCGTTAAAATCTAAAACATTGTTACATACACAAGTGTATTTTTCATCTCATCCAGTATTCCATTTTCTTTATCTGAAATAGTTTATAACATTTTTCTAATTTTATGAACATGATGAAAGTTTTTGAATATTTGTTCATGCTTTTGACTATATAACTAGATTTTCTCTCTTTATCAATATTCTGTTAAATTTCCCATGATATATATATCCCTAAAAACAGGTACAGAATTTTGCAATATTTGATTATTTCCATTATCACATTTAAAATGAGTATCTCACTTTACAAATATTTTGGATAAGTTTATTCATACATGTATATTTTCACCAAATCACTTGATTTTATTATATCCACAGTATTGAGTTTTTATTTCAATTACATGTATATATTCCTATTAAACAATATTAGATCCAGAACTTTATAATGATTATTTCCAATTTCACATTCATATTATCCGAATTTTCTTCAGTAAACACAGCATTTTTTCCACAAAAATCCTCTTATAATAAATTTCAAAGAAAGCACTGCAAATATCATAATCCAAAATGAAAATCTTGAAAGGACATTATAAAGAAATGCACAACATATAATCCATCTGAAAATTGAAACTGAAATCACCTGGATAGCTCTTTCGTGTGTCACTGACAAATGGACAATACTATGTATGAGGGTTACAAATTTAAAGAATCATTTATTTTCATACATATTAATATGCAGTTAACAAAATATTTTACTGATTAAGATTTTATGGTAAATTTTAGAAATATTATCAATACTGGGGATTTTAAACAATGAAAACTGAAAAAAAATTCGACCCTTTCAATTTTTTGATAGAATAATCCTAGGTCAAGAAAAATTTCAGGAAAAAAGCATGCTGAAATTTTGGGTTAGGTGAATAAATTTTTTTACAGGTAGCATCAAGGTAGATTTTAGTCTTACAAAACCAACTGATCAATTTAAATGTCCCTATTGTATTGTCAATGTTTAAATCTGGTTGAACAATAGCTACAGGTAAACGGTAACACCCATAGTCAACTCACTGTAACTACATGACAGGTATATAGTCTTGCGAAGCATTTGAAGGCTTAAAAAAACACAAATATATATTATATATAACATGTATGTGTATTGATAAATTACCTGGGAAGGCAAAATGTGCAAAGACTTTACTGTGCCTAACCGATCACCTTTGGGGTATTATAATACCTACAGTGTTACCTGGATAAAAAATTGTCAACACAATTTGTCCATTTAAACTGTACAATAGGTTTTGTGAGAGATTATCAATAGGTGGTCATTTAACTACCTGTAGATTTTACCTGGTTGTTTTTTGCCCTAAATTTTTTTTTCATTGACAGAGTTTTGTGTTAAATTTACATAACCCAAAGTTATGTAATGATGTTATAAATCTGCTGGAAACAAAATTATCACAATTGAATACTGAATAAGTTTAATGACTTTAATTTAAAACAACAGTTTTGAACCTCTATCTTTGTTACTGTGGGTATCCAATCACCTTTGTGGTAGTGAATTACCTATTGCCTGACCAGTTAAAAAAATTGCCAATACAATTTGTCCATTTAAATTGTACAATAGGTATTGTGAGAGCTATTATCAACAGGTGGTCATTTAACTACCTGTAGATTTACCTGGTTTGTTTTTAACAGAGCTAATTTAAATGAATGATAGCTAGCTTGCTTTCCTCGTGTCCAATGTCCTGAATGGACTATTCTATTTAGGTATGGGACATTTTACATTTGATACACTATTTGTTCTTTCTAACAAAGATAATTATTGTAAATTTTTTTTTTTGCTAACAATCACAAATAAATCATTGCTGGTAAATCCCACTTTTATAATGAAGAATAAAGCACTGAAATTTCTATTCACTAAGCCATTTGTACTTTTTTGATATATTGAAAATAAATTTTTCACAGTAATTCCGATTGAAGAAGATCCTGAATATTAAATGAAACTTTGATACACTATTTGTTCTTTCTAACAAAGATAATTATTGTAAATTTTTTTTTTTGATAACAATCACAAATAAATCATTGCTGGTAAATCCCACTTTCATAATGAAGAATAAAGCACTGAAATTTCTATTCACTAAGCCATTTGTACTTTTTTGATATATTGAAAATAAATTTTTCACAGTAATTCCGATTGAAGAAGATCCTGAATATTAAATGAAACTTAGCATTACTACTATTCCATTTCAGGAATCGTAATATAACATGAAAATATATCCCATTATAAAACACCAAGCCACACATAATTCATCTTGTAGAATTATTCACAATTAGATGGGCTATCCAAAAAAATCCATTTCACAAACACTCTAATTCCATATCAGGAATCAGAAACTTAAAATATATCCCACATTAAAACACCATGAAGCAAACATATATCTCCTTTTTTTATAAACTAAATTCACTGATTGAATTTCCATCTTCACTGTAAAGAGACACAAAAAGAAATGGCCTAAAATGCCCCATCTCTAAATAGAATAGTCTATTCAGGACATTGGTCATGATACATGAGGAAAGCAAGCTATCTATCAGTCATTTAAATTTTACCTTTTAGTGATTTTTTTTTACTGGGTAGTTAAATGACCACCTGTTGATGACCTCTCACAATACCTATCATACAATTTAAATGGACAAATTGTGTTGACAATTTTTTATACTGGTCAGGCAATAGGTATTTAAATACCACAAAGGGGATTGTGGAATGACAGTAATACAAGAGAAATATGCCAATATGTTCAGTTCCATAAATTCTGTTATTGGGTAACTATTTCAATGATGCATTATGCCACATCTCCTTTTATTCATAGTTTATCATAAAAAAGATAATGACTTAATTTCTCATCCAGGGATATAACTCCATTGTAAATTAAAGTAACCAGTATATTGTGCACAATGTTTCTATATAAGATTTTTTTTTATTAGTTATGCATATTTGCAGTTACTTAACATGAACAGGTTATAAATCCATGAATATGTATTTGTGGTCACAAATTCTAAACCAGTGAGGCTAAGTATATCCACAATGATGAAAAATGTTTTCAGAAATTGTTCTATTGATGTTGTTAACATACAACAGAGTTACAAATAGCCAGTTCCATATGCTCTTCATAATAATGGTTTTCCCTTTTTATGCCATCTTTTATAAGTTTTAATGAGGGGGGGGGGGGGGGGGCAAGGGGTTTAACTGTTATGCTGTTATGGGGCAATTTAATTCTTTGTTATCGGTTATTTTGAAAATATATTTGCTGTTAGCTGTTATTGTCTTATTCTTTGTTAGCTGTTATTGGGCTTTTAGTTTTTTTGTTATCTGTTATTGTGATAATGTGTTTGCTGTTAACTGTTATTGAAAATTGGAATGTTAGCATTTTTTTTGACAGTCAATATTTAATATAAATTGAAGATCATTGGCCATTGGGGTCTACCACTACTAATATGTTTGTCCCGTATTCAGAGAAGGATTCCATTAACATATACCCATCACAGAAGTGAGGTCCAGGACAATTCAAGTATATCTTATGATTATCCTTTGTAATAAATTCCATTTTTTTTTATGAATGTGTATTTAGAATTTTTTGTATGAGAATAATGTTCCTTGTTTTCCGTACGAACATATTAAATTAAAACAATTCTTAATATGACAAAAAACATATGGCCAGGAATATCTGACAAGGATCCCAATTAAGGACTAGGTCCTAACAACCACTTAACCTTTTATATAATATGGTACATAGACTCAGCTCTGTAATTCTTTTCAAAGCAGAACCAAATGCATTGTACAATGAAAGTTCCAACCATGTACTTGGGTCTGAAGCTGCACATAACTCATTACAAACAAAGATTTATTTCGTTTCAAGCCATTGTTTCCCTACTAAACTATGTATTCTACTTACTAGTACACTTGGTACAATCAAAAACCTCAGCTGATAAAAAAATTGTTCAAATAAGGCCTTTGAAAATAGTGGAATAAATTGCTTTTAGAGTGTCAAAATTCGTTCGAAGTACTTGATAAATTGCATGCTTAAATGGTGCTTTTGATTTTATTAACCTATACACCTCTTTGCCTCATAGTTTTATTAAGAAAAATTCACACACCTCATTAAATGGTCATTTAGAAAAAGTCAGAATATCAAACTCTTTTAGGTCACTTTTTTTTATTAGCAACAAAGGGAGCTTTAGTCAATATATATAAACAATACACCAACGTTTCATGAAAACTGATGAACACATTTTTGTGTTAATGTCTGAAAACTGGAAAATCACCCCTTTTTAGTTAATAAAACCCGTTAACTCGGAAACGTAAAATCGAAAATTTATAAAAATTGAAAGTAACCTCATGTTAATAGATATAAACAATTCACCAAAATTCCTTGCTTTGTGAAAGCATTTTGAGATATTATCAGAAAAATGAAAAAAAAAACACCAATTTTATTGAATAAAAACCCATTACCCAGAAACTTAAAATCTAAAATTTATAAAAAAAAAAAAAATGGGAGCTCACGTCAATAGATATAAACAATTTCCCAAAGTTTAATGCAAATGGTTAAAGAGTTTTTGAGTTAATGTCCGACATGTTGACAACAGACGGACAACAGTATACCATAATACGTTCCGTAAACGAGCGTATAAAAATATTATAATATATTGAGTAGTAATTTAAACACATTCTAGAAACATAAATTAATACTAAAAACATAGTCATAAAAAATGGAATTTAATGCATTACAAAGGATTATATCCGTAATAAGAAATACTGATTTGTCAAAGACCGAATTATTTTAATATTTCATTTACTGTTATCTGTTTTTGTCCATTTTAATTCCTTGTTATCTGTTATGAGCCAAATCAATTTGCTGTTTTGCTGTTATTGGGAACCCCCTTGCCCCCCCTCTTTAATTAATGTCACAGTAACATTTTAGGTAACAGGTGATTTAAATCATAATTACACTTTATGTAAGAATCCTGGGTTTTGATTGGTTGATAGCCAGTGTATTTTTCACCAATTCACTGTTATCAAACGAATATCGTTCATTTTTTAACTCCGCCGGGGTATTTGCCAAAAGGATTTGCCTTTTTTACCCTCTCTGCCGTGGTATTTGCCAAAAAATACTCTATCCGACTGGACGCTTGTAACGTCACGATCATCAATGCGTTTTAGAACATTAAAATTCGGTGTAATTAAACAGATATATCATGTTCTTGAGGGGTATTTGCGAAAAAAGACAAGTCTTGAGAATGAATTTCTTAGACTAAATAACATATGATTTTTACTGTACGATAATAGCATTGAATTAACGTAAATTTCATATTTCTCGAATTGATGCTAAGCGGGCTGATATGAAAAGTTTATCACATGCTTCGATTGTTATCACATGCCTTTCCGTAACGTTATCGCATGGCATTCCGGTGATACTCAGCAAATTCCGGAAAATACACCTCAATGCTACGTTTTCAGTGAAAAACATTACGAAGTAGTATACAAAACAATTTTTTGGATACTGGAAAGTATTATTGAGTAAAATAATAAAAAAACAAAAACAAATATTAATTATTAAAATTAATTTTTAAACGTTTCAAACATAATTTAGAAAGTTACTTTAACAGTTGACTTTTCCAAACAGTGTTCATATTATGTATATTATTGAAATATTTATTTTGTTGATTCGTCCATATTAAAATATTCTTCTTCTCTGTTGAGGCATATGATAGAAAGATATCATATCGAATGTACTAAATCTGGGGTCTGACGTTCGTGAACTTTTCAATCTTTGAACTTCTATTTTGGAACCACGTAAAGGGATCAATATATGAATCTGTTATTCTTCTCCATTGTTGAAGCATATGATAAAAAGATCATTACATGTCATTTTTCATATCGCATGTATTATCAGCCCTCGGTCAATATCAGCCCTCATGCCATGCGGCTCTTGGGCTGATTTTGAACCTAGGGCTGATAACACATGCGATATGAAAAATGCCATGTAATAATCTGATATTATCATTCAATGGTTGACTGACCACCTGTAAATTTAAAACAAAACTGTCAATGAAAAAAAAATTTAGGGCAAAAAACAACCAGGTAAAATCTACAGGTAGTTAAATGACCACCTATTGATAATCTCTCACAAAACCTATTGTACAGTTTAAATGGACAAATTGTGTTGACAATTTTTTATCCAGGTAACACTGTAGGTATTATAATACCCCAAAGGTGATCGGTTAGTCACAGTAATAGATTATCAAACAAATAGTTTGTGCTTCAAGAAAATGCATGACAATTAGGAAGGCTAATTTTTGTTTTCATTTGATAGAAAAATACTAAGTATATGGTAATTATGCAAGTACAAAAATGTTCCTTGTTACCTTCAATATTTTTTCTTAACAATAATTTCCATGCATATGGATGCAGCATTCTTTTCATATACCAAGTATATGAATGAGTTTGTTTCTGATATGGCGGAATATGCGCTATGATTTCTCAAAGTTGCAGTCATTCTTTGAATTGATCTATCTTGTAAGAAAATTTAAGGCCACACCAATTTGATGTCTTGATCTTCGAACTATATAGAAAGACAAATCCATATTTGCCAATTAACTCCACGTTAACATGTGCTTAACTTCATAACACACGCAGCATCCCAATCTTTCTCTACTATAAATATTATCATTAAATTGTTGTTGTTAAAATTTATAGTTATTTTCTGAGATATTGAAACGTCAGTGACTGTCATGAATAGCTAAGCATTTTATAGTATTTATGGGCTGTACAACTGTTTACACATTTAAAATGGTGTGACATTTGTTTCCAAGTCCCTATTCAAATAAAATGCCAAACGATATCAATTTTTAGTTCTAAACATTTATTTTTATTTTAAAAGTTTCTCTCATTCCCATATTTTGTATCATCCTGGAGTTTTCTGTATTTTAACATAGTTCCCCATTTTCAAATTTCTTGAAGCTTGTCCCCTCCCCCTCTTCCCATTCCAATTTTGTGATATACTAGTATGTAGTTGTTTACATAAGAACTATTAATCATATATCAAATGAACAAAAAGAAATGTCATAAGCTTTTAGAACATTTCCATGATTAATTCATCACCATATTTTCATCATATGCTATTTAAGATAGACAGTTTTAGTGTCAATATCAATCAAACACTATCCAGTTACGATAATCTTTTTACAATTATAATCTCAAAATTTTTCAACGGCAATTTTCTAAGCGGTTAGACATTTACAGTGCACTGTTATGATTCAAATATGATATAATGGTATTGGAAAACCTTGCAGCTGAATAACCATTGACAAAAACATGTTACATTTGAGAAAAATGACTGAAAAGATTTTACCTATTTCTGCCATTGCCAAATTGGGAATGTCGTATTTCCAGTTACGGTTAGCAGTTTAACACCAGTGAATCTTAGTGATGGTAGGTAAAAGTAATTCAAATCCACTATGCATGATTATATGACATGAGATCCATATTACCGCCACCATCGACTTTTTGATCATTTGATCATATAGTCTTTAACTTCAATGTGTGTGTAATGTGAATAAAAGGAGATATGGTCAATGTAACAGCAACCCAAATACCAAAATATTTAGAGTGTAACATAAATCTTCAACAATATACAGGTTTCTATACAATATATATCTAGCTCATGTTTCTAAAGACCATTTATTGACAGGAAGTAAATCAAAAAATATTGTTCATATTTTATGGCTAATTTATTGGAATTTTACTTGTAGCAATTCTACTTTAAATGTGCCAGTCATTCATCAGAGTTTGACACAGCTCCAGTTTTGAGACACATCAGACCTAATAAGAAGAATATAGAGTGTTTAACATGTTCTACAGTAAGGTAAGGACAGTTTAGAGACACATCAGACCTAATATGAAGAATATAGAGTGTTTAACATGTTCTACAGTAAGGTAAGGACAGTTTAGAGACACATCAGACCTAATAAGAAGAATATAGAGTGTTTAACATGTTCTACAGTAAGGTAAGGACAGTTTTGAGACACATCAGACCTAATATGAAGAATATAGAGTGTTTATCAAGTTCTTCAGTAAGGTAAGGACAGTTTTTAAACACATCAGACCTAATACCAAGAATATAGAGTGTTTAACATGTTCTACAGTAAGGTAAGGACAGTTAAGAGACACATCAGACCTAATATGAAGAATATAGAGTGTTTAACATGTTATACAGTAAGGTAAGGACAGTTTTGAGACACATCAGACCTAATATGAAGAATATAGAGTGTTTATCATGTTCTACAGTAAGGTAAGGACAGTTTTTAAACACATCAGACCTAATATGAAGAATATAGAGTGTTTAACATGTTATACAGTAAGGTAAGGACAGTTTTGAGACACATCAGACCTAATATGAAGAATATAGAGTGTTTATCATGTTCTACAGTAAGGTAAGGACAGTTTTGAGACACATCAGACCTAATATGAAGAATACAGAGTGTTTAACATGTTCTACAGTAAGGTAAGGACAGTTTTGAGACACATCAGACCTAATATGAAGAATATAGAGTGTTTATCAAGTTCTACAGTAAGGTAAGGACAGTTTTTAAACACATCAGACCTAATACCAAAAATATAGAGTGTTTAACATGTTCTACAGTAAGGTAAGGACAGTTTTGAGACACATCAGACCTAATATGAAGAATATAGAGTGTTTAACATGTTATACAGTAAGGTAAGGACAGTTTTGAGACACATCAGACATAATACAAAGAATATAGAGTGTTTAACATGTTTTACAGTAAGGTAAGGACAGTTTTGAGACACATCAGACCTAATATGAAGAATAAAGAGTGTTTATCAAGTTCTTCAGTAAAGTGAGGACAGTTTTTAAACACATCAGACCTAATACCAAAAATATAGAGTGTTTAACATGTTCTACAGTAAGGTAAGGACAGTTTTGAGACACATCAGACCTAATATGAAGAATATAGAGTGTTTAACATGTTCTACAGTAAGGTAAGGACAGTTTTGAGACACATCAGACATAATACAAAGAATATAGAGTGTTTAACATGTTTTACAGTAAGGTAAGGACAGTTTTGAGACACATCAGACCTAATATGAAGAATATAGAGTGTTTATCACGTTCTACAGTAAGGTAAGGACAGTTTTAAAACACATCAGACCTAATACCAAAAATATAGAGTGTTTAACATGTTCTACAGTAAGGTAAGGACAGTTAAGAGACACATCAGACCTAATATGTAGAATATAGAGTGTTTAACATGTTCTACAGTAAGGTAAGGACAGTTTTGAGACACATCAGACCTAATATGAAGAATATAGAGTGTTTATCATGTTCTACAGTAAGGTAAGGACAGTTTTTAAACACATCAGACCTAATACCAAGAATATAGAGTGTTTAACATGTTCTACAGTAAGGTAAGGACAGTTTAGAGACACATCAGACCTAATATGAAGAATATTGAGTGTTTAACATGTTATACAGTAAAGTAAGGACAGTTTTGAGACACATCAGACCTAATATGAAGAATATAGAGTGTTTAACATGTTCTACAGTAAGGTAAGAACAGTTTTGAGACACATCAGACCTAATATGAAGAATATAGAGTGTTTAACATGTTCTACAGTAAGGTAAGGACAGTTTAGAGACACATCAGACCTAATATGAAGAATATAGAGTGTTTAACATCTTCGACAGTAAGGTAAGGACAGTTTTGAGACACATCAGA
Source organism: Mytilus edulis (assembly GCF_963676685.1). Lineage (NCBI taxonomy): Eukaryota > Metazoa > Mollusca > Bivalvia > Mytilida > Mytilidae > Mytilus > Mytilus edulis. Next base: position 63,669,453 of record NC_092353.1, on the reverse strand, counting down.
CCTAATATGAAGAATATAGAGTGTTTAACATGTTATACAGTAAGTAAGGACAGTTTTGAGACACATCAGACCTAATATGAAGAATATAGAGTGTTTATCATGTTCTACGGTAAGGTAAGGACAGTTTTTAAACACATCAGACCTAATACCAAGAATATAGAGTGTTTAACATGTTCTACAGTAAGGTAAGGACAGTTTTGAGACACATCAGACCTAATTTGAAGAATACAGAGTGTTTAACATGTTCTACAGTAAGGTAAGGACAGTTTTGAGACACATCAGACCTAATATGAAGAATATAGAGTGTTTAACATGTTCTACAGTAAGGTAAGGACAGTTTAGAGACACATCAGACCTAATATGAAGAATGTAGAATGTTTAACATCTTCGACAGTAAGGTAAGGACAGTTTTGAGACACATCAGACCTAATATGAAGAATATAGAGTGTTTAACATGTTATACAGTAAAGTAAGGACAGTTTTGAGACACATCAGACCTAATATGAAGAATATAGAGTGTTTATCATGTTCTACGGTAAGGTAAGGACAGTTTTTAAACACATCAGACCTAATACCAAGAATATAGAGTGTTTAACATGTTCTACAGTAAGGTAAGGACAGTTTTGAGACACATCAGACCTATTACATAGAATATAGTGTTTAACATGTTCTACAGTAAGGTAAGGACAGTTTTGAGACACATCAGACCTAATATGAAGAATATAGAGTGTTTAACATGTTCTACAGTAAGGTAAGGACAGTTTTGAGACACATTAGACTTAAAAGGAAACTTTGCAAAAAAATCAAAAATTGATATTATGTCCATTCTGTATAAAAATGCTCAAATTCATAGATATGACAAGTCAATGCACTAGCTATTATTGTCTTTATACTGCAATCTAGAAAAAAAACATTTTCAAATAATTCTTATATCATTTGCATTTCTATAAATACTTGAATTGGATTGGTCAATTGGGAATTTTTCTCTTGGTTTACACTTCGATAAACCATGTTTCCGAAACTACTTTTGTAATCTATTCATGCGCGATACATGCACATTCTTGCAGGGATACTGTGATTTTCATCAAATTGAGACTATAAAACAATTGCATAACAGTTGTTTCTATTCAAATGCATATTTAACAAAAAGAAGAAACAAAATAAATGCACAAAAGCTTCGAAAATGTATAAAAATAAAATTTGAATGAAATTCCGCGAAATTTCATGAAAGGATTTGGCGAATTTACCTCATGGAAAAACACGACGTCATACGAATGCAAATATTCAAGGGAGAGATTATTTCGTTACGTGTACGCTTCAAATTCTGATATTATTTAATTAAAATGAAGTCTTTGAGGTAGGTGCTATTTCATTTTAGATTCTGTTGCATTTATCGGACATTTATGGTTTTTAGAAAGTCAAAATGGCGGCCACTGCTTAGTTACGACATGCCATTGTGCTTTTGATGGTAAATATAGCAGCCATCAATCAAATAATGTGAATTAATAATTGCGTATGTTTGGATGCAGAATTATAAGAATTAAACACATTTTTTCTAGAGGTTATTGATGTGTAAACCGGGTCTCTTACTCACAAACTTGACATAAAAGTCCTTCGGACTTTTATTCAGTTTGTGAGTTAATCGCCCCTGTTTACACATCAATAACCTCTAGAAAAAATGTGTTTAATCCTATATTGTTTAAAATGTAAGTGTTATTTATTTGATTTAAATTTTGGGGAAAATACCCCTTTAAAAAGCCTATGCTGTGTCAAATATTTAATCCCAATCCAAATTCAGAGCTGTATCAAGCTTGAATGTTGTGTTACTTGCTTTTCCTCCATTTTGGGCCGAATCCTTATATCGTTGATATGGCAAGTCAATGCACTAGCTATTATTGTCTTTATACTGCAATCTAGAAAATAACATTTACAATTGTTTAAAATGTAAATGTTATTTATTTGATTTCCATTTTCGGAAAAATCCCCCTTTAAAAGGGTTCATACCAGTATGAGGTGGAGAAATATACAACACAATGAAATGTACATTACCTGTTGAACCCAGCAATCGATGATGAAATTCGCTTGAGTATGGACAAATATATCAACAATAAGCATGAAAGATAATAATTTATAGGTTTCAAACAAAAAAAATTAACAAGTGAAATATGTTTTTCCAAAAATTGTAAAAGAAATAAGTTTGAGTCGTTCCACGCTTTGTTGTATACATTTGAAACAAGAACAGGTTGAAGAGGACGTATGAATAATTAAATATAGTTTCGGCAACCTCTATTTAGATATGCATGAAGAAAATTGACATCGGGTCAGTGACTGTATATGACATAGAAATATAGTCAACACATTTTGACTGCTTAAATAGAATGAGTGCAGTATAAATTGTATTTTTGTAGCTGTATAATAATGTATTTAGTGATATGTTTTTCATTTCAGTTCTCCTTTATTGGTTTTCCCTGTGACAAGAGTCGTGTGAAGTGATTATTTTTTGTAGCTCTATGATAATGTATGATATGTTTTTTATTTTAGTTCTCCTTTATTGGTGTTTCCCTGTGACAAGAGTCATGTGATGTGTATAGAATGTTTTAGGTCTTATGGTATTGTCAGATTGAATGACAGAATGTTTATAGAAGATGTAAACCATGGATATAGTCTCCCTTGTCCTGGTAAGTCATTGTTATATATAGTAGACATGAACCATGGATATAGTCTCCCTTGTCCTGGTACACCATTGTTATATATAGTAGACATAGCCATGGATATAGTCTCCCATGTCCTGGTACGCCATTGTTATATATAGTAGACATTAACCATGGATATAGTCTCCCTTGTCCTGGTAAGTCATTGTTATATATAGTAGACATGAACCATGGATATAGTCTCCCTTGTCCTGGTACGCCATTGTTATATATAGTAGACATTAGCCATGGATATAGTCTCCCTTGTCCTGGTAAGTCATTGTTATATATAGTAGACATGAACCATGGATATCGTCTCCCTTGTCCTGGTACGCCATTGTTATATATAGTAGACATTAGCCATGGATATAGGCTCCCTTGTCCTGGTACGCCATTGTTATATATAGTAGACATTAACCATGGATATAGTCTCCCTTGTCCTGGTACGCCATTGTTATATATAGTAGACATTAACCATGGATATAGTCTCCCTTGTCCTGGTATGCCATTGTTATATATAGTAGACATTAGCCATGGATATAGTCTCCCTTGTCCTGGTACGCCATTGTTATATTTAGTAGACATTAACCATGGATATAGTCTCCCTTGTCCTGGTACGCCATTGTTATATATAGTAGACATTAACCATGGATATCGTCTCCCTTGTCCTGGTACGCCATTGTTATATATAGTAGACATTAACCATGGATATAGTCTCCCTTGTCCTGGTACGCCATTGTTATATATAGTAGACATGAACCATGGATATAGTCTCCCTTGTCCTGGTATGCCATTGTTATATATAGTAGACATTAACCATGGATATAGTCTCCCTTGTCCTGGTACGCCATTGTTATATATAGTAGACATTAACCATGGATATAGTCTCCCTTGTCCTGGTATGCCATTGTTATATATAGTAGACATTAGCCATGGATATAGTCTCCCTTGTCCTGGTACGCCATTGTTATATATAGTAGACATTAACCATGGATATAGTCTCCCTTGTCCTGGTATGCCATTGTTATATATAGTAGACATTAGCCATGGATATAGTCTCCCTTGTCCTGGTACGCCATTGTTATATTTAGTAGACATTAACCATGGATATAGTCTCCCTTGTCCTGGTACGCCATTGTTATATATAGTAGACATTAACCATGGATATAGTCTCCCTTGTCCTGGTACGCCATTGTTATATATAGTAGACATTAACCATGGATATAGTCTCCCTTGTCCTGGTACGCCATTGTTATATATAGTAGACATTAACCATGGATATCGTCTCCCTTGTCCTGGTACGCCATTGTTATATATAGTAGACATTAACCATGGATATAGTCTCCCTTGTCCTGGTACGCCATTGTTATATATAGTAGACATTAACCATGGATATAGTCTCCCTTGTCCTGGTACGCCATTGTTACATATAGTAGACATTAGCCATGGATATAGTCTCCCTTGTCCTGGTACACCATTGTTATATATAGTAGACATTAACCATGGATATAGTCTTTCTTGTCCTAGTACACCATTGTTATATATAGTAGACATTAACCATGGATATAGTCTCCCTTGTCCTGGTACACCATTGTTATATATAGTAGACATTAACCATGGATATAGTCTCCCTTGTCCTGGTACACCATTGTTATATATAGTAGACATTAATAGCCATGGATATAGTCTCCCTTGTCCTGGTAAGTCATTGTTATATATAGTAGACATTAACCATGGATATAGTCTCCCTTGTCCTGGTACGTCATTGTTATATATAGTAGACATGAACCATGGATATAGTCTCCCTTGACCTGGTAAGTCATTGTTATATATAGTAGATATTAGCCATGGATATCGTCTCCCTTGTCCTGGTACGCCATTGTTATATATAGTAGACATGAACCATGGATATAGTCTCCCTTATCCTGGTACGCCATTGTTATATATAGTAGACATTAACCATGGATATAGTCTCCCTTCTCCTGGTACGCCATTGTTATATATAGTAGACATGAACCATGGATATAGTCTCCCTTGTCCTGGTACGCCATTGTTATATATAGTAGACATGAACCATGGATATAGTCTCCCTTGTCCTGGTACACCATTGTTATATATAGTAGACATAGCCATGGATATAGTCTCCCATGTCCTGGTACGCCATTGTTATATATAGTAGACATTAACCATGGATATAGTCTCCCTTGTCCTGGTAAGTCATTGTTATATATAGTAGACATGAACCATGGATATAGTCTCCCTTGTCCTGGTATGCCATTGTTATATATAGTAGACATTAACCATGGATATAGTCTCCCTTCTCCTGGTACGCCATTGTTATATATAGTAGACATTAACCATGGATATAGTCTCCCTTATACTGGTACGCCATTGTTATATATAGTAGACATTAACCATGGATATAGTCTCCCTTGTCCTGGTACGCCATTGTTATATATAGTAGACATTAACCATGGATATAGTCTCCCTTGTCCTGGTACGCCATTGTTATATATAGTAGACATTAACCATGGATATAGTCTCCCTTGTCCTGGTACGCCATTGTTATATATAGTAGACATTAACCATGGATATAGTCTCCCTTGTCCTGGTAAGTCATTGTTATATATAGTAGACATGAACCATGGATATAGTCTCCCTTGTCCTGGTATGCCATTGTTATATATAGTAGACATTAACCATGGATATAGTCTCCCTTGTCCTGGTACGCCATTGTTATATATAGTAGACATTAACCATGGATATAGTCTCCCTTGTCCTGGTACGCCATTGTTATATATAGTAGACATTAACCATGGATATAGTCTCCCATGTCCTGGTACGCCATTGTTATATATAGTAGACATTAACCATGGATATAGTCTCCCTTGTCCTGGTACGCCATTGTTACATATAGTAGACATTAGCCATGGATATAGTCTCCCTTGTCCTGGTAAGTCATTGTTATATATAGTAGACATTAACCATGGATATAGTCTCCCTTGTCCTGGTACGCCATTGTTATATATAGTAGACATTAACCATGGATATAGTCTCCCTTGTCCTGGTACGCCATTGTTATATATAGTAGACATTAACCATGGATATAGTCTCCCATGTCCTGGTAAGTCATTGTTATATATAGTAGACATTAACCATGGATATAGTCTCCCTTGTCCTGGTACGCCATTGTTATATATAGTAGACATTAACCATGGATATAGTCTCCCTTGTCCTGGTACGCCATTGTTATATATAGTAGACATTAACCATGGATATAGTCTCCCTTGTCCTGGTACGCCATTGTTACATATAGTAGACATTAGCCATGGATATAGTCTCCCTTGTCCTGGTACACCATTGTTATATATAGTAGACATTAACCATGGATATAGTCTTTCTTGTCCTAGTACACCATTGTTATATATAGTAGACATTAACCATGGATATAGTCTCCCTTGTCCTGGTACACCATTGTTATATATAGTAGACATTAACCATGGATATAGTCTCCCTTGTCCTGGTACACCATTGTTATATATAGTAGACATTAATAGCCATGGATATAGTCTCCCTTGTCCTGGTAAGTCATTGTTATATATAGTAGACATTAACCATGGATATAGTCTCCCTTGTCCTGGTACGTCATTGTTATATATAGTAGACATGAACCATGGATATAGTCTCCCTTGACCTGGTAAGTCATTGTTATATATAGTAGATATTAGCCATGGATATCGTCTCCCTTGTCTTGGTACGCCATTGTTATATATAGTAGACATGAACCATGGATATAGTCTCCCTTATCCTGGTACGCCATTGTTATATATAGTAGACATTAACCATGGATATAGTCTCCCTTGTCCTGGTACGTCATTGTTACATATATTAGACATTAACCATGGATATAGTCTCTTTTGTCCTGGTACGCCATTGTTATATATAGTAGACATTAACCAATTACCATGGATATAGTCTCCCTTGTCTTGGTACGCCATTGTTATATATAGTAGACATTAACCATGGATATAGTCTCCCTTGTCCTGGTACGTCATTGTTACATATAGTAGACATTAACCATGGATATAGTCTCTTTTGTCCTGGTACGCCATTGTTATATATAGTAGACATTAACCATGGATATAGTCTCCCTTATCCTGGTACGCCATTGTTATATATAGTAGACATTAGCCATGGATATAGTCTCCCTTGTCCTGGTACGCCATTGTTATATTTAGTAGACATTAACCATGGATATAGTCTCCCTTGTCCTGGTACGCCATTGTTATATATAGTAGACATTAACCATGGATATAGTCTCCCTTGTCCTGGTACGCCATTGTTATATATAGTAGACATTAACCATGGATATAGTCTCCCTTGTCCTGGTACGCCATTGTTATATATAGTAGACATTAACCATGGATATAGTCTCCCTTCTCCTGGTACGCCATTGTTATATATAGTAGACATTAGCCATGGATATAGTCTCCCTTGTCCTGGTACGCCATTGTTATATTTAGTAGACATTAACCATGGATATAGTCTCCCTTGTCCTGGTACGCCATTGTTATATATAGTAGACATTAACCATGGATATAGTCTCCCTTATACTGGTACGCCATTGTTATATATAGTAGACATTAACCATGGATATAGTCTCCCTTGTCCTGGTAAGTCATTGTTATATATAGTAGACATTAACCATGGATATAGTCTCCCTTGTCCTGGTACGTCATTGTTATATATAGTAGACATTAACCATGGATATAGTCTCCCTTGTCCTGGTAAGTCATTGTTATATATAGTAGACATTAACCATGGATATAGTCTCCCTTCTCCTGGTACGCCATTGTTATATATAGTAGACATTAGCCATGGATATAGGCTCCCTTGTCCTGGTACGCCATTGTTATATATAGTAGATATTAGCCATGGATATCGTCTCCCATGTCCTGGTATGCCATTGTTATATATAGTAGACATTAACCATGGATATAGTCTCCCTTGTCCTGGTACGCCATTGTTATATATAGTAGACATTAACCATGGATATAGTCTCCCTTGACCTGGTAAGTCATTGTTATATATATAGTAGACATTAACCATGGATATAGTCTCCCTTGTCCTGGTAAGTCATTGTTATATATAGTAGATATTAACCATGGATATAGTCTCCCTTGTCCTGGTACGTCATTGTTATATATAGTAGACATGAACCATGGATATAGTCTCCCTTGACCTGGTAAGTCATTGTTATATATAGTAGATATTAGCCATGGATATCGTCTCCCTTGTCCTGGTACGCCATTGTTATATATAGTAGACATGAACCATGGATATAGTCTCCCTTATCCTGGTACGCCATTGTTATATATAGTAGACATTAACCATGGATATAGTCTCCCTTGTCCTGGTACGTCATTGTTACATATATTAGACATTAACCATGGATATAGTCTCTTTTGTCCTGGTACGCCATTGTTATATATAGTAGACATTAGCCATGGATATAGTCTCCCTTTTCCTGGTACGTCATTGTTATATATATTAGATATTAGCCATGGATATCATCTCCCTTGTCCTGGTACGCCATTGTTATATATAGTAGACATTAACCATGGATATAGTCTCCCTTGTCCTGGTACGTCATTGTTACATATAGTAGACATTAACCATAGATATAGTCTCTTTTGTCCTGGTACGCCATTGTTATATATAGTAGACATTAACCATGGATATAGTCTCCCTTATCCTGGTACGCCATTGTTATATATAGTAGACATTAGCCATGGATATAGTCTCCCTTGTCCTGGTATGCCATTGTTATATTTAGTAGACATTAACCATGGATATAGTCTCCCTTGTCCTGGTACGCCATTGTTATATATAGTAGACATTAACCATGGATATAGTCTCCCTTGTCCTGGTACGCCATTGTTATATATAGTAGACATTAACCATGGATATAGTCTCCCTTGTCCTGGTACGTCATTGTTATATATAGTAGACATTAACCATGGATATAGTCTCCCTTATACTGGTACGCCATTGTTATATATAGTAGACATTAACCATGGATATAGTCTCCCTTGTCCTGGTACACCATTGTTATATATAGTAGACATTAGCCATGGATATAGGCTCCCTTGTCCTGGTACGCCATTGTTATATATAGTAGACATTAACCATGGATATAGTCTCCCTTGTCCTGGTACGTCATTGTTATATATAGTAGACATTAACCATGGATATAGTCTCCCTTGTCCTGGTAAGTCATTGTTATATATAGTAGACATTAACCATGGATATAGTCTCCCTTCTCCTGGTACGCCATTGTTATATATAGTAGACATTAGCCATGGATATAGGCTCCCTTGTCCTGGTACGTCATTGTTATATATAGTAGATATTAGCCATGGATATCGTCTCCCAATGTCCTGGTATGCCATTGTTATATATAGTAGACATTAACCATGGATATAGTCTCCCTTCTCCTGGTACGCCATTGTTATATATAGTAGACATTAGCCATGGATATAGTCTCCCTTGTCCTGGTACGCCATTGTTATATATAGTAGATATTAACCATGGATATAGATTCCATTGTCCTGGTAAGTCATTGTTATATATATAGTAGACATAGCCATGGATATAGTCTCCCATGTCCTGGTACACCATTGTTATATATAGTAGACATTAACCATGGATATAGATTCCATTGTCCTGGTAAGTCATTGTTATATATAGTAGACATTAACCATGGATATAGTCTCCCTTCTCCTGGTACGCCATTGTTATATATAGTAGACATTAGCCATGGATATAGTCTCCCTTGTCCTGGTACGTCATTGTTATATATAGTAGACATTAACCATGGATATAGATTCCATGTCCTGGTACGCCATTGTTATATATAGTAGACATTAACCATGGATATAGGCTCCCTTGTCCTGGTACGCCATTGTTATATATAGTAGACATTAACCATGGATATAGTCTCCCTGCTCCTGGTACGCCATTGTTATTTATAGTAGACATTAGCCATGGATATAGTCTCCCTTGTCCTGGTAAGTCATTGTTATATATAGTAGACATTAACCATGGATATAGTCTCCCTTCTCCTGGTACGCCATTGTTATATATAGTAGACATTAGCCATGGATATAGTCTCCCTTGTCCTGGTACGTCATTGTTATATATAGTAGACATTAACCATGGATATAGTCTCCCATGTCCTGGTACGCCATTGTTACATATAGTAGACATTAGCCATGGATATAGTCTCCCATGTCCTGGTACGCCATTGTTATATATAGTAGACATTAACCATGGATATAGTCTCCCTTGTCCTGGTAAGTCATTGTTATATATAGTAGACATGAACCATGGATATAGTCTCCCATGTCCTGGTACGCCATTGTTACATATAGTAGACATTAGCCATGGATATAGTCTCCCTTGACCTGGTAAGCCATTGTTATATATAGTAGACATTAGCCATGGATATAGTCTCCCTTGTCCTGGTAAGTCATTGTTATATATATAGTAGACATAGCCATGGATATAGTCTCCCATGTCCTGGTACACCATTGTTATATATAGTAGACATTAACCATGGATATAGATTCCATTGTCCTGGTAAGTCATTGTTATATATAGTAGACATTAACCATGGATATTGTCTCCCTTCTCCTGGTACGCCATTGTTATATATAGTAGACATTAGCCATGGATATAGTCTCCCTTGTCCTGGTACGTCATTGTTATATATAGTAGACATTAACCATGGATATAGTCTCCCATGTCCTGGTACGCCATTGTTATATATAGTAGACATTAACCATGGATATAGTCTCCCTTGTCCTGGTACGCCATTGTTATATATAGTAGACATTAACCATGGATATAGATTCCATTGTCCTGGTAAGTCATTGTTATATATAGTAGACATTAACCATGGATATAGTCTCCCTTGTCCTGGTACGTCATTGTTATATATAGTAGACATTAACCATGGATATAGTCTCCCATGTCCTGGTACGCCATTGTTATATATAGTAGACATTAACCATGGATATAGTCTCCCATGTCCTGGTACGCCATTGTTATATATAGTAGACATTAACCATGGATATAGTCTCCCATGTCCTGGTACGCCATTGTTATATATAGTAGACATTAACCATGGATATAGATTCCATTGTCCTGGTAAGTCATTGTTATATATAGTAGACATTAACCATGGATATTGTCTCCCTTCTCCTGGTACGCCATTGTTATATATAGTAGACATTAGCCATGGATATAGTCTCCCTTGTCCTGGTACGTCATTGTTATATATAGTAGACATTAACCATGGATATAGTCTCCCATGTCCTGGTACGCCATTGTTATATATAGTAGACATTAACCATGGATATAGTCTCCCTTGTCCTGGTACGCCATTGTTATATATAGTAGACATTAACCATGGATATAGATTCCATTGTCCTGGTAAGTCATTGTTATATATAGTAGACATTAACCATGGATATAGTCTCCCTTGTCCTGGTACGTCATTGTTATATATAGTAGACATTAACCATGGATATAGTCTCCCATGTCCTGGTACGCCATTGTTATATATAGTAGACATTAACCATGGATATAGATTCCATTGTCCTGGTAAGTCATTGTTATATATAGTAGACATTAACCATGGATATAGTCTCCCATGTCCTGGTACGCCATTGTTATATATAGTAGACATTAACCATGGATATAGTCTCCCTTGTCCTGGTAAGTCATTGTTATATATACAGATTTGAATGTCATACAAAAGAAGTTATTGAAGGGGTTTCTTTCTGCATTTTATAGATAACCTTTTTCTTCTAAACCACCTTCTGTATCAACTATTAGAATCAAACTTGCAATGAAGAATTTTTAAAAACTGCAAATAAAAAAAAATGACTAGTTGATCTGATATTACTTAGATTTCACCTGGAAAAAAGATATATAGAATTAAGAAAAGTTCCTATCTTAAGAAGATTACATGTAACACTGCTGGAATTACATGAACTGTTTTCTAGAAAACAAATGCTGAAAAAAAAGGTCTTCTGGGCTCATCAATTTTGCTGAGCAATGATGCTTCTTGGTAACAGCCATTATATTGGAAATGTACTGTAACACCAAAGTAGAATGAAAATTTAAAAACAAAATCCTGACATTCAGAAGAAGTTTGTTTTGTACTAATGGACAAAGAGCTGCAAGGACTAAATGGACCAAAAGCTTTTTGCAGTGGGTTATAAAGAAATAAATTTTTTACTGTCTTTGATTGTACATTTATTAAGTTTGAATAGTAATGAATTTAAATGTTGATTTTAGTTGGATGTGAAAACTCTCTCTTACAAGATGCTCATCACTTTTACCTTCTTGGAGAAGAACAGGTTAGTATTCTTTAAGGAATTACTGTCAACACATTGATTTTTAATTTTTTATATTACTTTTTTGTCACATCTTTCTGCAGTCATATTATGCTAGGCCAGCTATTACAAATACAGTTTCAAGGAAGCTCGCTTGTCATGTTTTGGAATTTTGGTCAGATTTTCTAAATTCTCTGGTTTTATCCATTTGAATGCATTAACAAATTTTCCCAGGTGACCACCATTTTTCTTTTTATAATTCTTTTACATGTATAATAATAAACTGTCTATTAAAGTCATATAAAATTTTACAAGACTTTAATTATTTTTTAATAGTTTTTGAGGACTTAAACTTGTCAATGATAAAGCTATTAAAAGTCAAGAGAGAACATTTTCCCGCCAAAATTTCAATTGCTAATATCCAGAAAACAAGCACGGTAACCTATATATTTGTTTTGCTCTTTTGATTCCTTTATTAATCCCCTATCAATATATGATAGTGTTTTGAAAAGTGAATTATTTTGAAACTGAGAAGCTAACTCCTTTCAGATAGAAAATTGTCAACCATATTTGCAGGTACACAATGATGAGAAAAACAACAATAGCAAAATATACATAAAGTTGATTAAAACATACTCTGTTGAGTAGGCAGACAAAAAATGATTTATTCAATTGATGATTCATGTTTGGATGTTGGGTTTAGGTATAGTATGTCTGTTCACTCTGTTGATAAGAAAATGTGTCCAAGTCTGTACATTGTTTGGATGTTGTTTTTATTTAGTGTGACTTTTTGTAAGAAAAATTTGACCAAGGTTAAAGTTTAAAAAAGATATCTGTGAAAGCTAAATTTACATACAATGTTTATTCAGCTCAGAGTAGCTGACTTAAATATTTCAGCTTAAAAGGACATGTCTTACAGAACCAGATCAAAATGAAATTTTTGTAATAGATCAGCACAAGGCCGTAACTAGGCATTTTATTTTAGTGAGGCAAAATAATTGAGCGGAGCGAAGCGAGGCGAAAATTTTTTTTTGAGGGTATGAAATGAATGGTGTAAAATCCTGCATTCTAGGCATTTTTAGAGAGTTTGATAATGTTTTGAATTTGAACACTTTTTATATAAATTTTTCATTTTTTAAGACTTTTACTAACACCAACAACTTTATTTAAATTTATATGTAAGATAATCATCCAAATATCACTGATTTGAGTCTGCTGCCAGAACATAGAACAAACATCGATTCAGTAGAGTTTGCCAAATTTTTCTATTGCCGGTTCAGTCAAATCGTTTCAGAATCATAATTTGGTCTACTGGTATCCTTATCCCGATGAACATGGAGCATGGCAAGACCGCACAATCTCTCGCCACTCATGCATGCTCTTTTCCAAGTTTTCAGTCGTTTCAGGGCAGTCTGTGTTTCTAAAGGTAGCACATTGTCATCAACACAATGATCAATGTCTTCTTCCAATTCCTTCTCCATCAGCAATTCGGTAGCAGCATCGGTAGTAACAGTTTTGTTTGCAAAAGGGAATTAAGCTTTCCTGTAAGAACCATCATACAGTCGCAGTTTCAAAATATTCAACTCGCTTTTATGCTGACAAAGAGTAGACAAACTAGGGATAGAATGAGATAAAATACAGGTATATGATTCTATCTATAGAGTAAGTATATCTGGTATGGGTACAGGGGAAATTGGACTGGAGTTTTTGACGTTTACATGTAGGTCTGTAATTTCCAATTATTTCTGGAAATAGTTGGTGGTATTTTAGTTCCAGAATCTATAAATTTAGGGGTTAGGGTCTGGGGTGTCCGATTCCGAAACCCCGAATATAAAGAAACGAAATACCGTAGTCCCGAATAAGTAAAGACAAAATCCTGTGTTAAAGTCTACCATTCGATCCTCAATAATATCAAATTGGAATATGGGATATTCTTTCAATTTTTAAGGTTAAAGAAACATGGATAACAAGAATGTGTCCAAAGTACACGGATGCCCCACTCGCACTATCATTTTCCATGTTTTATGGACTTTGAAATTGGGTAAATATCTAATTTGGCATTAAAATTAGAAAGATTAAATTATAGGGAACATGTGTACTAAGTTTCAAGTTGATTGGACTTCAATTTCATCAAAAACTACCTTGACCAAAAACTTTAACCTGAAGCGGGACGAACGAACGAACGAACGAACGAACGAACGAACGGACGGACGGACGGACGGACGAACGAACGGAGCCACAGACCAGAAAACATAATGCCCCTCTACTATCGTAGGTGGGGCATAAAAACTAATCCATGGATGTTTCATATTATTTATATTTTATTTATTTGTAAAGAGAAAGATTAAAGTTCGTGAAATGAATACACAGACAGGACTGCTCCCTTGCGATGCCCAGTACTTGATTTGTCAAAGTTGGTGAAACGGAGAAATGAATACGCAGACTGGACTGCCCCTTTCCGAAGACCAGTACTTCATTTGTTAGTCTAGTTATCTTTTTTGGATTGCACTAATGAAGTTATATGCAATACTCAGACTCTGTTCACCAAAAAAACTAGTTTACTAGAATTATTCCTTATTTACCTTCAGTGTCGCTTTTCCTTTTTCTGCAAGAGCCTGTTTTTAACTAGAGATCCATTATGATTATCGTTACTAGGTTAATGTAATCGAGAAACATCACCCGTTGAGATGCTGAGTTATATCCAGGAAGAATAGTTTAAAAGGAATGATGACAAGTTATAGAAATCAAGGTTGAGACAGAACAACAAACGACTATTATATTTATATATTATATATGTATAAAAAAAAATCAGTGTCGAAATTTTAGTGAGGCAATTGCCTCACTTGCCTCAAGGGTAGTTACGGCCTTGTCAGCATCTGAAATCATATTTCTTTCTATTTTTTAGTATGATAAGATAAGATAAGATATTTTTATTTTCCAATTATGGGCCCCAAAGGGCATAAACATTACAACATCAATAATTTTTTCATAATACAATACAAACAATGAGATAAAAAAAAAAAAAAGTTAAACGAGAACTATTTAAGTTCTTAAAGAATACGTAGATAAAGAATCTATAGTATGTTGGTTTTTTTTAATACTAATGCATTTTATTACAAGTGTGGTTGATATAGATAACAAACAAGCAGCCCAAAAAGAAAAAAAAAGAAAAATAGATATCCACATATGTATAGTACACAAAAAGTTGGATCAATTACTGTGCCTAACCGATCACCTTTGGGGTATTATAATACCTACAGTGTTACCTGGATAAAAAATTGTCAACACAATTTGTCCATTTAAACTGTACAATAGGTTTTGTGAGAGATTATCAATAGGTAGTCATTTAACTACCTGAAAAAAAAATTTAGGGCAAAAAACAACCAGGTAAAATCTACAGGTAGTTAAATGACCACCTATTGATAATCTCTCACAAAACCTATTGTACAGTTTAAATGGACAAATTGTGTTGACAATTTTTTATCCAGGTAACACTGTAGGTATTATAATACCCCAAAGGTGATCGGTTAGGCACAGTAAATATATAATAATTAGCCAAAAAGAAAGTAGAAATTAAACATGTCCATGACTCATCCTGTGTCAGCAGCAAATAGGAAAGCATTATGGTTTCCTAAAGGCAGCTGACACCAGGGGACGATACCTTATGGGCCATAGGCATGTAAAATGTGTGTAAATGTCTCTTTCCTACCTGTATCAAAAGCAAACAAGGAAGCATCATAGGTAACTTGAATGCAGTTGATACCAGGGGACGATGCCTCAAGGATATAAGAGAACATTTGAATAAATAATATATTTTAACAATTAGTATGAAAGATACAAAAGATTTGGTACAGAGGAATATGTCCTGCAGAATAATGGTGTTTTATGTCCTTTCCCTGGATGTGGGGCTGGGATATTGATAGAAGATTCATGTAAACAAGTTGTTTGTCACAATTGTAGGGTAAGATTTTAGTTTATTTAGTCAAATCTTTGACATAGTGGTACATTTATTTCTAAGCTGAACTGTCTCAAAATGATCAAGTTGGTATCCATTGTCTTTTGAAACCTATTTTAGAATGAGTTTTGCTCATTGTTGAATGCTGTACAGTGACATATAGTTGCTAACCTTATTTGGTCTCTGGTGGAGAGTTGTTTCATTGGCAATCCTACCACATAATCTTATTTTTATATAGTCTTTTATTCACTCACATTTTATGACCAATAATTTTTACATACCCATTTGAATGAACATTAAAATCTTATAATATTTGTTTGGTTGCTTTAGCAGATAAGATGAGATGTGATGAATATACTTTTACAGTCTATAATACTCTTACTTGGATTCCATACACAACGAAATTTGTAAAACTTGCAAGTTGAGAAACATACACAAAATATAGATGGTTTTATAAAAAATTGTTTTCGTGTTAAACTTTGGTTTGTGCATTTGTTCATCTTCTCTTTTATCTTATGATGATTTTGATCATTTTAATTCAGTTTGAGTTTTGTAGACAGTGTCTTAACAGTTACCATGGAAGTTCAGAATGTAGACAGCAACTGTTGGAGGATAACACACAAGTATGCTTTTACATTAGTTAATAGAAATAAAAGTCATCACCTAAAAAGTACATTTACTGTGGATTCATTATTTTTTGTTGGATACCAATTTTTGTGGGTTTTGTTGTTACATGTGAAACACAAATTCAAATGTTCAACGAAATTACAAATTATGTATGAGGTTTGTATGTATAGAGAAAGGCAACACAACGAAATTACAAATTATGTATGAGGTTTGTATGTATAGAGAAAGGCAACACAACGAAATTACAAATTATGTATGAGGTTTGTATGTATAGAGAAAGGCAACACAACGAAATTACAAATTATGTATGAGGTTTGTATGTATAGAGAAAGGCAACACAACGAAATTACAAATTATGTATGAGGTTTGTATGTATAGAGAAAGGCAACACAACGAAATTACAAATTATGTATGAGGTTTGTATGTATAGAGAAAGGCAACACAACCAAATCAAATATCCACGAAAATGCAAGTTTTCCTCGAACTTTGAAAATTGATAAATGAATTCACAGTACATGTATAATGTTTCATGAGGTTCCAGTTATTCTGAGAATCTGTTGTTCACTGAATTCACTGAAGAGGTTATGCAACTTTAAACAAGGTTCCTTCACAGGCATTTCATCCATTTACACAAATAAAACTAAAGAGTCACTTAGCAATGTTTGCACCCTTTCTTTATCTTTAGTATATAACTTTCTGATTAGCAATCAGGACTTAGGTAACTTATACACAAAATTCTGTTTTTATTATAAAAAGTGACTATCACAGATTATTTTGAAATAAAAGATGGAAATTCTGTCTTTTGCAACATTAGAAATGGTTTGATTGATTATCAGTTAGAAAAGAAAGGGTTTTAGGATAAATAAACTACGCCAACGATTTCATAAAATGTAAAGTGTTAATGTGTAAAAGAAGAAGCATAGTTTTACTGTTCTTCATCTTGAAATTCCAAATAAGCTCAAACAATACATATAGTCAGACAATTTATATCTTTGACTTACATTGAACTCTTTCATTTTCCTTAATATATGCTATATAGAAATAAGAAGATGTGGTATGAGTGCCAATGAGACAACTTTCCATTGAAATCACAATGTAAGTATAGGTTAATTACAGCCTTCAACACAGACCCTTGGCTCACACAGAACAGCAAGCTATAAAGGGCTCCAAAATGACCAGTGTAAAATCATTCAAACCAATGGTCTCATCCATATAAAAAACAAGAAATGAAAATTGCTTCTTAACCACATCAACAAACGACAACCTCTGAATATCAGGCTCCTGACTTAGGACAGGTACAAACAAATGCAGCAGGTTTAAACTAGTTTGTTGACGTTGAAACATTCCTCTTAACCTGAGACAATGGTGTAATGGCACAAAACAAGAACAAACATCAGTAAAACAAATATGGTTAACAACAAAAAATTATAACCGCTCAATTACAGGCTCCTGAATTGGGACAGACACATATAGAATGTGTGTGTGTGTGGGTGGGGGTTATACATGTTTATATAAAAAAAAAATGCACAGAGAATTGATAATAGAGATTTATATTCATTCTTGATTTATATCAGGACTATAAAGTTGATGAAGAGCGAGAGTTAAGAGCCAGATGGGATCAAGAATCGCTTGCTACAATTGAGGAAATCTCAAAACCTTGTCCAGGGTGTTGTACTAAAACAGAGAGAGATGGTAAATACATCAGTCATTAGTGGCAGGTTTGGTATATTGTAAAATTTGTAAAATTTATCCTCATGTGAATGTTACCAATTGTACCAGTGTTAGTGGATCATTCATAGACATTTTCCCACTTTTTGATTTCAATTATATATATATTCCCAGATACATAATGTTTCTTTTTAATATTAAGTAAAGAAAAGAATGTCTATCTCTGATAAATTTAAATTATTGCAAACTTAATGAAAGTTTACCACAGAGTCGTCTGCTCTTGACCAAGGTATTTAAACTTTTGTATGTTTACCTAATCCTTGTTAATTGTCATTTCTTTACTTTCAGGTGGATGTATGCACATGCACTGTTCGCGTTGTCAGATGGATTGGTGTTGGCTGTGTGATAGAGAATGGAACAGAGAATGTCAGGGGAACCACTGGTTTGGCTGATTATCATCGTGTTAAAAAATACTATATCATACAAAGGCATTCAATTATCTATATATGGAATATTAGACTTTTTTATTAGGTGCATATCCGTGCAATTTGCATGTCATGCCAAATTTAGAAGGCTTTTGCATTTTATGGTCTATGCAAACAGCTGTCTGTTTGTCTGTCCAATGATTCATCCTGTATCATGCTTACTTAAAGGTTTAGGTTTTTGGTAATTTTATAGAATGTATCCCAAATTAGGGTACAGATCCCAAACATGGAATTGTGATTGTGCAAGAGGGACTGATTTTTTTGTTGAAAATGATTAAGATATTTTATGAAAGTTGAAAGTTATCTGGTATCATTTCAAAAAAAAGTATAATCATATGCATGCCTTTTTTCTTTTTAATAATCCTTCTTAAAAATGTCTTAGCATAATGATTTTTTTAATTTTTTCACTATCAATGACCTTGTATCAAACACATTTTTAAGAATGATACATTTAGATGGTATTTATTGTATTGGTAGGCTAGAGTGTTTCTTCCTTCATTCTTTGATTGGGTTGTCCATACTAAACTGTGATTAGAGTACCAGTACTGTGATAAAGTAAGTTCAAAATGTCAAAAATTATCATATGAGACTAATCTTTGCTTTAAAGAATACTGCTCGTGTATTTCAGTAAACAACTAGCTAACTGAACCGCCTTTTCTAATGAAATAAATTACTGGATGACTGTATTGTTGCATCTAGATTTCATGACTAATTTGTGGTGTAGAATCAGACTTGCCTTCAAAAGGATTTTTTTTGCGGGATTTGCATTTTGTGCATTTAGGACATTGTATATTTTTATGTAGTGTTTTTTCGACTTCTGTTTGTCCATTCATTTTTTTCTGCTTTGATTGTGAAATTGATTGTCCTTCTCAAACTTACAATTTAGGTCCCCTTGGTGACTTCTTATACTTGTGCTTTTTTACTGGAAACTTTTGTTTGTTAAATTTATGTGTGTTATAATAAAGTTTAGTTCTTTAAACGAAAGTTTTTTAATGTATGTTTTATATAATTTGCTGTGTGTAAACTCAAAACATTTTGATGTTAATTTTTCAATGAGGTCAAATTATTTACTGTGAAAGTAAAAGTGAAATTCGAAAAGTGATCATCAGCAATATTTCTTTGCATTTTGTGCATTTAGGACATTGTATGTTTTTATGTAGTGTTTTTTCGACTTCTGTTTGTCCATTCATTTTTTTCTGCTTTGATTGTGAAATTGATTGTCCTTCTCAAACTTACAATTTAGGTCCCCTTGGTGACTTCTTATACTTGTGCTTTTTTACTGGAAACTTTTGTTTGTTAAATTTATGTGTGTTATAATAAAGTTAAGTTCTTTAAACGAAAGTTTTTTAATGTATGTTTTATATAATTTGCTGTGTGTAAACTCAAAACATATTGATGTTAATTTTTCAATGAGGTCAAATTATTTACTGTGAAAGTAAAAGTGAAATTCGAAAAGTGATCATCAGCAATATTTCTTTGCTTGTCTTGACAACATAGAACTAAATTGGCTGCTAGAAGCAAATTTTTATTTCAGTTTTTCACTTTCATTATTGATTGAACAAAAACAATATCATATTTTTTATATTTCGTAGCTTAGTTATCACTTTTGATATGATAATGTGAATGTGAAGTTGTTACTTGTATTTTTTTTAACCATTGACCAAAAAATGGATATGATATGCTATAATTTGATAGTTTTGTTTACACTTTTAGTTTTTACATTTTATTTGAAATAAGATATAACTCTTGATATCATACTTCAGACAATAAATTTCTCTTTGTTATAACATTCATTCAACAAGCTTTAACATGTTAGTGCATAAAATGCTCAAAATCATCAGATTTTACTAGGAAGAATTTTTAAAGGGGGCTGGGATTGGGACTTGTTCAAAGTAAGTGTTAATTAAGAAATAATTCATGGAAGCCATAGATTGTTGGAAATTTACACATGGCCTGGGCCGTGATATTCGAATTTTATCCTGAGCGTTAGCGAGGGATAAAATTAACGAATATCACAGCCCAAGCCATGTGTAAATTTCCAACAATCTATGGCTTCCATGAATTATTTCGATTCTAATAGGACAAATACGGTCATTAAAAAACTGAAGCGATGGTAGGTATGCTGTGTGTGTGGCTGTTCTTTTTTTACTCCCGGTTCGATAAAGCTCAAATATTCATAAAATTTGTAGCTTGCATGGATTGTTTAGTGAATAACCGCTAGAAAAAAAAATCTGTTTAATTCTTTAAATTCACAAACCCAACATTTGCCATTTTTAATTTACATGTTTTTCTCGTAAGCTACCGTCAAATCTAAAGTTGACATTTTGTAACTAAGGAGCCGCCATGTTGACTTGCTGAAATCAGTAAATATGCGAAAAATGCAATAGAATAGAAAATAAAACAAAACCTACCTTACAAATCAATTTTAATACAATATTATACAAATTTCGATGGTTCACTTTTCAGAAAACGTTCAACTGTAGTGTTTTCATTTGTATGACGTCATGTTTTGAAATGACTTAAATGCGTCAAAAACATTAAAAGACTTTCGCGGAATTTTATTTTATTTTTATTTTGTTGATTTCTCCGAGCTCTTGTGCATTACTTCTTTTTATTATGTATCCGAATTAGAATAAGTTATTTTTCTTTTTTAACTGCAATTTAAAAAAAAAAAAAATCGGCAAATGGTTTACAAATAGGTTCCAATACATGTGGATTTACGTGGGAAGTATATTGTAACAGCCATTATTATGTATATATCTGAGTCTGCCCTAAGTATAGATATATGGAGATTTTTATCACGGTGTTGTTTACAAAGCGAAAGAAGCACGTCATATTAGAATCTTTTATAGATCCCCCTGAATCCACCTGTGGAGGTCAACATTTGTCTGCAAAACTTCAATTTAAGTGGTTATTTGCATGGTTGTTAAACTTTTGTTTTTGCATTTTATATGATATATTTTGTTATGCAAATTTTCATTGTATTGTTGTTAATATACATTTTCTTAACTCATCTAGATGTTGCTTGGTAAATTAAGAATTTGCCACAGTTAAATCTATGATTTACATCTATAAAGAATGAAATGCGTATGTTCACTCCTAATTGTCTTTTACTGTGCCTAACCGATCACCTTTGGGGTATTATAATACCTACAGTGTTACCTGGATAAAAAATTGTCAACACAATTTGTCCATTTAAACTGTACAATAGGTTTTGTGAGAGATTATCAATAGGTGGTCATTTAACTACCTGTAGATTTTACCTGGTTGTTTTTTGCCCTAAATTTTTTTTTCAGGTAGTTAAATGACTACCTATTGATAATCTCTCACAAAACCTATTGTACAGTTTAAATGGACAAATTGTGTTGACAATTTTTTATCCAGGTAACACTGTAGGTATTATAATACCCCAAAGGTGATCGGTTAGGCACAGTAATTTGACTTATCTATTCTCTATATATTTTGAATTGTTATTTTTACATAACATTGACTATTATTTATGAATTTTTGTGTTAGACGTGTAATAATGGTAATGTTTTATATTGTATAGTAAACAGAAAAGAATTTGTATAAAGTTTTCTTAATAAAGAAATAGTTTGTTGAACGCATCATTAATTCAGGTACCAAAGATCACAATAACAAGAAGAAAAAAAACATCAACAAAATGCATACATATGGTCCGAGAACACAATTATTTCGTAGGCATTTCTTTTAGAACATAAATGAAAATAAAAAAAATCCCACCTGCGCTTTCTCAAAGAAATTTTTACAGTGTGTTGTACTACTTTTGGGACAAATTATATCAAAATTATAGAAAACTTCATCGGCTCTAACTCAAAATATGGACAATTCTATGTTTAGGGCGTCTTGAAATCTTTTGACAGCTTCCGAAGTGCTAATTTTTAACTTTTTTCAGCTGGACCAAGTCACTACTTTCCTTTAAAATTCTGGACCCAAATTTTTTTACAGTGTAATTTCACCCCCCTACTTGCAATTTGAGGCATTAAACATGGTGAAATAAATTTGGAAGGGGTATAAAAATTAATGGCAAGTAACCCACTGTCAACACTAGGGACTATATTTGTGAACAACGAAAATCAAGGGACGACAATTGTGGTCTCGGACCATATACATATATTGCATACATTATATATGTTACAGGCATTTTGTAAAATGACTGAATTTTCAGGCAATTTAGAAAATGCCTAACCTCGACAGGCATTATACAAAATGACTAAAAATACCTAGTCATTTTGTAAAATGACTGAAATTTTGATGCGATATTCCACAAATTGTCTGTTGAGTTTCAGGCATTTTGTAGAAGGAAGATATCAATGAGATGCATATGACAAAGTTGACAAAAACACAATATCTTACAAAGATAATAAATAATGGTTTGGCAGAACTAATTTATTCTCCAAAAACCAGATTGGAAGTTTTTTTTTATGCCATATGATATGTTCTTTTTAGGGAAACTACGTTAAGTACGTACTCACTCTGTATATCAAAAACCAACAGTGAATTTATAATTATTTTGTCAATATGGCAAACAGACAAATTGTTCTGTCAATAGAAGAGAATTTACAATCACATTTTTAGAAAATATAGATTCAAAACAGTAAAGTGAAACATATGAAATAGAGAAATGTTCGTTTTGCTGGATTTCAATCTAATTAAAATTAAATCTCTCACTCGCTCATTTTTTAATGCTTGGTCGCAGCGACCAAGCATTAAAAAATGAGCGAGTGAGAGATTTAATTTTAATTAGATTGGCTGGATTTTTATTCATTTTTTTGCTTTCAGTTGCAAATATGTCATACATTTTCTTCAGAACAACCTTTAGAGTTCTCAAAAGAGTTGTCCGATCGTCTGAAAATGTCAGGGCTGATAGATATTAACCTGAAGAACTTTTGAACCCCCATGTCAGATTTGATCTAAATGTATTAGATTTAGAGATATAACAAACCAAAAACTGTATTTTACCCCTATGTTCCATTTATAGCCATGTTGGCCATATTGTTTGGCAATCAGGGATTAAACAAGACACTCTAATGATCAATTGTTGCCAAGTTTGGTTAAATTTAACCTAGTAGTTCCATAGGATAACATGTTTTTTAAAAGTTAACAGACAAAGACGGAAGCCAGCCGCCGAGATGAGAAAAGCTCACTTGACTCCCTTGGCTAGGAGAGCTAAAAATCGACAAAGAAAAGAAAACTAACAGTGCTTTCACAAGAGAAGCGTTTCCTGCTAAGATACTATGATTTTTTTTTAGAACATATGAAAAAAAAGATATGCATCTGAGATGTGTGTGCTTATTGCAAAACCTTATGTTGCCTAACGTTAAGTACTTTATCAGTAAAGAACAGTAAAGGTAATGAAAGACCTAAACGTGTGATGATCCAGATTTCTCCAAATGTGGTCTGAGTGCTTAATAAGATTTTACGCCAAACAATATATTTGCAAACAGTTAGGACAAATATTATGTAGGTCTGTCGTGCAAACATTTTTAGAAATTTAAAAAAAAAAATGTCAGGTTCTGTGCTTGTGTGAATTGTAATTATTCAGTAAAATGTATTCTTGATTATTTAAGCTCTTCTTTTTTAATTCAGTAATTATCACAAATAAAACAGCTCTGGTTTTCAAAGCTTTCAAATGTTTTTCTTAAGATTTTATTCTATAAAATAATTTCAGGCATTTTGTAAAATGCCTTTCAATTTTTCTAGGCATTTTGTAAAATGCCTAGAAAATTTAGTCATTATGGACAATGACTGAATCTTGCAGGCATTTTGGAAAATGTCTAAAGTTTTCAGGCATTTTACAAAATGCCTAAATTTAGCAAATGCCTGTAAATATATAAAGGGACAATCAAACTTGAAGGTCAAATATAATCTGACAGTGCCATGGCTAAAAAGAGAAAAGACAACAGGAAAACAACAGAACACAAAACACCTTATAGAAAACTATAGACTGAGCAACATGAACCCAACCAAAAACTGTTTTTTCAAAGTTGGACAAATTACTTCACTTTGGCTATAGTTTGTGCAAAATAAGTCATCAAAACTTGAAAATAAGTATAACAATTTTAACATTATATGACATTTAAGGATAAGAAAAACATATATAAATGTAGCATTATAAATCATCTGCAACTCAAATATTAAGCTTTTTATGGTGACAATTTGAATGAGCCATCAATAACGACATTCCTGTTAGCCATTTAAATCATAACAGTTATATCCCTTTGCATTTTCTTTAGATTTTGTCGAGTCTGACTTTTGTCACAGAATGCTCGACATAGTAGTGATCTGGCGCCAGAGGTGTAAGCTAACTTCTTAAAAGCTTCATGATTTAGAAGGTTGAAGACCTGCACGCTTGATACTTTATATATAGATGCCTCATGTTACAAAGTTTACGTCTATCACATGTTCATTGTCCTTGACCTCATTTTCATGGTTCAGTGACTACTTGAAAAAAAGTTACGATTTTTTGTAATGTTAATTTTTCTCTTATTATGAGTAATAGGATAACTATATTTGGTATGTGTGTACCTTGCAAGGTCCTCATGTCCGTCTCACAGTGTTTACTTGACCTTGACCTCATTTCATGGATCAGTGAACAAGGTTAAGTTTTGGTGGTCAAGTCCATATCTCGGATTCTATAAGCAATAGGTCTAGTATATTCGGTGTATGGAAGGACTGTAAGGTGTATATATCTAACTTGTAGGTGTCATTTGACCTTGACCTCATTTTCGTGGTTCAGTGGTTATAGTTAAGTTTTTGTGTTTGGTCTGTTTTCTTATACTGTATGCCCTAGGTCTACTATATTTGGTGTATGAAATGATTGTTAGGTGAACGTCTTGCTGGCAGGTGTCATCTGACCTTGACCTCATTTTTATAGTTCAGTGGTCAAATTTAGGATTTTGAGTTTGGTTTTTTTAGCTCACCTGGCCCGAAGGGCCAAGTGAGCTTTTCTCACCACTTGGCGTCCGTCGTCCGTCGTCGTCGTCCGGCGTCGTCGTCGTTAACAATTTACATTTTGAACTTCTTCTAGAGAACCACTGAATGGAATGGAACCAAACATGGCATGAATGTTCCTTATGAGGTGCTGACCAAGTGTTGTTACTTTGTAGCCGATCCATCATCCAAGATGGCCGCCAGCGGGGGACTTAGTTTAACATAGGACGCTATGGGAAATGCATACAAATGACTTCTTTTAGAGAACCACTGAATGGAATGAAACCAAACATGGCATGAATGTTCCTTATGAGGTGCTGACCAAGTGTTGTTACTTTGTTGCCGATCCATCATCCAAGATGGCCGCCAGCCGGGGACTTAGTTTAACATAGGACCCTATGGGAAATGCATACAAATGACTTCTTTTAGAGAACCACTGAATGGAATAAAACCAAACATAGCATGAATTATCCTTATGGGGTGCTGACCAAGTGTTGTTACTTTGTAGCCGATCCATCATCCAAGATGGCCGCCAGCAGGGACTTAGTTTAACATAGGACCCTATGGGAAATGCATACAAATGACTTCTTCTAGAGAACCACTAAATGGAATGAAACCAAACATTGCATGAATGTTCCTTATGGAGTGCTGACCAATTGTTGTTACTTTGTAGCCAATCCATTATCCAAGATGGCCGCCAGCGGGGACTTAGTTTAACATAGGACCCTATTGGAAATGCATACAAATGACTTCTTCTAGTGAACCACTGAATGGAATGAAACCAAACATGGCATGAATGTTCCTTATGTGGTGCTGACCAAGTGTTGTTACTTTGTAGCCGATCCATCATCCAAGATGGCCGCCAGCGTGGGACTTAGTTTAACATAGGACCCTATGGGAAATGCATACAAATGACTTCTTTTAGAGAACCACTGAATGGAATGAAATCAAACATGGCATGAATGTTCCTAATGTGGTGCTGACCAAGTGTTGTTACTTTGCAGCCGATCCATTATCCAAGATTGCCGCCAGCGGGGGACTTAGTTTAACATAGGACCCTATGGGAAATGCATACAAATGACTTCTTTTAGAGAACCACTGAATGGAATAAAACCAAACATTGCATGAATGTTCCTTATGAGGTGCTGACCAAGTGTTGTTACTTTGTAACCGATCCATCATCCAAGATGGCCGCCAGCAGGGGACTTAGTTTAACATAGGACCCTATGGGAAATGCATACAAATGACTTCTTTTAGAGAACCACTGAATGGAATGAAACCGAATGTTCCTTATGAGGTGCTGACCAAGTGTTGTTACTTTGTAGCTGATCCGTCATCCAAGATGGCCGCCAGTGGGGGACTTTTGAATGAAATTAAACATGTACCTTTCCTTATAAATGAGGTTGTGTTGTCACTTTTAGCCAAATTTTATATTTTTTTTATATGATTTCAAAAACCCAAGTAGAATCAGGTGAGCGATACAGGCTCTTGAGAGCCTCTAGTTTCTAACCTATATAACTATATTTGGTGTATGGAAATATTTTATGGTGTACATGTCAGTCTCACAGGTTTTATTTGACCGTGAACTCATTTTCAGGGTTCATTGTTCAGTGTTAAGCTTTTTTTTGTTTTGGTCTGTTTTTCTCTTAACTTTAAGTAATAGGTCAACTATATTTGTAGTATGGAAGAATTGTAAGCTGTACATGTCTGCCTGACATGGTTCATCTGAACTTTCATGGTTCATTGGTTTATGTTTAGTTTTTTGGTGAAGTCTGTTTCTTAGAAACGATAAGCAATAGGTCAACTATTTTAGTATATTGAATGATTGTAAGGTGTACATATATTTCCTGTCTGGTTTATACAACCTTGATCTCATTTTCTTCTTGGGTCCTGTTACTGTGCTTATCCAGTGACCTTTGGGGTATCACAATAGCAATGGCCAAAACAGTTTACCAAATGGCAGTTAGATTTCTTCTCCAACTAACTGATCATCTGGTAAAATATTTTAGCAGATTGCTCAAGTGAAATGTTGTTAGTATGAAGTGAGTGCTGTAAAATCAAAAGTATACTTACCATCCAGATCCAGTTAGTTGATATCTTTGTCATTTGTTTCAAACACAAAAATGACTTACTATAATATGAGTCACTGAATAAGAAGGTCTAATTTTGACATGGAAACTTCTATCATAAATAGATTTTATAAATAAATAGTTGAAAACATTGTTTTGTAAGTCTATAATTAATAGCTCCGTTTTCCAACAACAAGTTAGTGCATAATTGTAATTTGGATTTTTTTTTCTAAAGCAATTACTTATCTGCTACCATTAAAGGGAAATAATTTACATTACTGAAAATCAGCAAAATGTTGTCACAATTTTTGTCTAACAAATATCAACTTTCCTCATTTAATTTGTTTGTACAATACTTTTATGATTATTAAACTTTTATCCTCTGTTTTGAAAAGAAACAATGAAATTTATTTTTAAGATGATTAAA
This sequence comes from Mytilus edulis, assembly GCF_963676685.1. Lineage (NCBI taxonomy): Eukaryota > Metazoa > Mollusca > Bivalvia > Mytilida > Mytilidae > Mytilus > Mytilus edulis. The sequence goes on along the minus strand of NC_092353.1, from coordinate 63,641,174 downwards.
ATTTTGAAAAAAATTGTAGGCAAAATCAGAAGCTAGGTATCATTGATTAATTTTTTATTGTACAATAATTCAATAAAAATTATTTCCCTTTAATGCCAGTAGATCAGTAATTTGTATAGAAAATATTATACGAATCATAATTACACAATAACTTTGTCTTAGAAGACAAAGCTATAAAATATACATCTACAAAACAACGGTTTGAACTATTTATTTATAAAATCTATTTATGATAGAAGTTTCCATGTCAAAATTAGACCTTCTTATTCAGTGACTCATACTATAGTAAGTCATTTTTGTGATTAAAACAAATGACAAAGATATCAACTAACTGGATCTGGATGGTAAGTATTACTTTGATTTCACAGCACTCACTTCATACTAACAACATTTCACTTGAGCAATCTGCTAAAACATTTTACCAGTTGATCAGTTAGTCGGAGAAGAAATCTAACTGCAATTTGGTAAACTGTTTTGGCCATTGCTATTGTGATACCCCAAAGGTCACTGGATAAGCACTGTAAGTAAAATTGTTTATGTGATAGTTGTAGTAAAGCTTTATATTTAGGACTATTCACATAATATCAATGATAAGTGAAGGAGGCTAGACATTTCAGCGTGTGCACTCTTGTCTTTAAAGAAGAACTACCGTTTATCAAGTTTTCTTAGACAGATATTTTCTATTTTTCTTGTATATTATTACACATATATTCCTATTAAATGCTAAAACTAGCATGGCGTTTTGGCAGCTGAAATTGCCTGACAAAATACAGAATACTCTGTTTGAAACTTTATTATATTGTTGGATAGTTGTCTCGTTCAAAATCATACCACATTGTCATATTTTACACCAATGGTGTTGTTCAATGATCAGCCTTGGAAAGCCACATACAAACAAGAACAGGAGCAGTAAAATAAAAACAATTTTCAAATTCTTTATTGACTAGATAATAACTTTTTGTGCAATTTGGCAATATTATAATATATAAAGTTGGTCAAGGAAAAAATGTCCAGGTTGCACTACTAATTGTTTGTCATTTGAAAAGCCATATAAATAGCAATGTTATTTGAGATTATTAGGGGAATTTGTTTTGATGTGCTTGTACGTAAATTTCAGATCAAGAGGCTCAAAAATGAATGTTGAAGGAGGAATGAATTATCATACTATTAACATAATTCACACCTCATGCAACCTGGACAAAAATGCATAATTAAAACTTAAACTGGTATGTCCTCTTTCAAAACCAAATGTGTAAACACCATGAGTATTGACTTAGGTAATGACAATGGAACTATCATGAGAGATTATAGGAGATTATAGGAGATGCTATTTTTATTCAGAATATTTAAATTTTTTAACATTACTGATGCACAGCAAGTATTTTTAAAGATAAATAAATAGTATGTTCTACGTAAATATAGCAACAATAAGTTGGTTTTAAAGTTTTCCAAGAAATTTCAAAATGTCATCATAATACTCGACTATATAAAATTCCCTACTCATATCCAGCTGTTTTAGCACCTTATGGTCAGTTAGGATTTCCTTAAGCAATATGAATACAAATGAGTTGCACATTTTAAAAAGTGTGGAAGTGCTCCTATCTTTATGTTGTATTTAGTCTCTTAACTTCATATCAATTAGCTTTACAGCATATGCATCCAATTCTTAATTCACATTATTGCGAACCCTATCATAGTTTTCCACAGATTCACCCGCAAGTTACCTGTCGATTTAAACTTTTGTAAGTTCTATTGTCCAATCTAACAAATACAATAGCTATTGTTCTCTGTTTAGTTTATGCAATGGGACCTTTAAATTTCTTGCAAGAGAAATCTATCGCTCACTGATTAATTTACCTGAACAAAAAATTGAACTGTCAATGATGGAAATACATGTACAAATAAGTAATTATAAAACTCCATGTGATGTTGTATTTTTTCAATCAAAAACACATTTTCAATTTTTTTGATATAAACACTAATTTAAAAATTAAAAGTTGATTTCTGATCAAATTTCAACATTTTACCTATTAAAATTTGCTTTTTTTTAGTCTGTTCACATATAAAAAATTGAAATGATAATGTTTAAATAAAGGTCTTCATTAATGTACCTTGAGCAAAAACTTTAACCTGAAGCGGGACAGACGGACAAACGAACAAACAAATGGACGCACAGACCAGAAAACATAATGCCCCTCTACTATTGTAGTTGGGGCATAAAAATGCAATACAGTATTTATAATTCAGACCTCCATGAGGTCAAGGTTAGGTAAGAATTATACCAGGTATTTATAAGTCCTCCTAATGAAAATTATCAATGCTCTGATAAAATCTACAGAAAATGATGCAGTCTTTCTGAGATCATTTGAAACTAGGACATTTCTCCTTGTATCAAAATTCCAAAAATTACGGGACTTGATTTTATAAATAATTCATATATATGTATATGTAAATGTATAAAGAAGAATTTGATTGCTATCAGATAAAAGAGTTCTGTTTCTTTAACAACTTGTACACAGTGTATATAAAATATAATGTGATATTATGATCTAACACAAAAATGAAATATTACAATGTATTCCCTGAGATTCACATCACAACCTATTCAATGGAATGAAATGAAATGACACTAAATGAAAGGATAATATGTTAATTTGCAAAGCATTTGTGGGACTATAATGAAAAGTTATCCATCAATATTTTGTCTATAAAATCATATTAAACTCATTCACTACTTGCATACAAACATTTTGGCATAGGTATTGTGTCTTTCTCCCTAAATCAATCTCTACTTTCACTCAAATTCATAAAAATAAAAAAATAAAAATAAAAAGGTATTGCTTGCTGTTCGGTGTGAGCCTAGGCTCTGTGTTGAAGACCTTACCTTGACCTATAACGGTTTACTTTAATAAATTATGACTTGAATAGAGAGTTGTCTCATTGGCACTCATACCACATCTTCCTATATCTAATGACAAATATAAACTTTCATACAAATGTATCGATAATATCAGCTAATTAGAAGTAGATTGTCGCATTAAGAATATTAATGATTAATTAGAATATTAAAATGCAAGGATTTGTGAGTGCAATTAATATTAAACATGTACCAGTGATACTATATATCAATATTACTTTCTATTGTATGGCATACTTTTTTTAATGACCAAAAAGGTCACATGATATGGGTTTAACATGTATTTTTTTTTTTTTTTTGCTGAAAATTTGAATGTACCCCTGTTCTAAAAAATCATCTTTCACCTTGGACAGTTGCACAAATTTTGACCCATGACTTAAATTATCTCTTCTAAAGAGTTTCCAAATAAACAAAGACAATCAGTATGCTTTAATGTTTTTGTGTAGTCAAGTTGTCAAAGCCGTAATTTTATTAATAGGGTGCTAAATGTGTCACCGCAAACACCAACCACAATAAGCATTGATAAGGGTGACATACTTTGATATAGGAATCATAAAATGTATTGAACAATAAAAATCCAGCCCTATTTTTTTGTGTAAAATTAAACCGCATTGTTAGGGTTAGGTATGTAATACTTATTGATCCCAAGACATTCTGTCTAGCTTAAAAACGCAATGAGTAAAATCAATTAAATAAAATGCATGTTGCAATTTGACATCAAAATTTCACTGCTGGTAAATCATTTGGACTATAGAATTATAGCTTTTGTTTAAACGCTACCAGTAATAATCATCTTGATATGAAACAAACAATTCAACAATAAAAGCATTAACTCGAGATAAAAAAAATTAAAACATAACAAATGTAACATACAAAAATTATTTCCAGAAATCTGGCCTATTTCAACACAGTATCAGTTAACATTATTAAATCTTCTAAATGTAACAATAAAATTCACAGTGAATATTTCATGGAATATGTAGTACTGTTTTAAATAGAGATTAATACATGGCCTTTTCCATTTCAGCCTGGGTATCATCCCGAGACCCCCATATCAGCCCGAGACAGAGTCGAGGTGCTGATATGGGTCGAGGGATGATACCCAGGCTGATGTGGAAAAGGCCATGTATTAATCACTTTATCATATATTTCCGACAATAGTTTTATAAAATTGAGATGGAAATGGGGAATGTCAAAGAGACAACAACCCGACCATAGAAAAAACAACAGCAGAAGGTCACTAACAGGTCTTCAATGTAGCGAGACATTCCCGCACCCGGAGGCGTCCTTCAGCTGGCCCCTAAACAAATAAATACTAGTTCAGTGATAATGAACGCCATACTAATTTCCGAATTGTACACAAGAAACTAAAATTAAAAAAATACAAGACTAACAAAGGCTCCTGACTTGGGACAGGCGCAAAAATGTATGTAAGGCAAATAAACAAATGTAATAACTAAAACAGTCAAAAACTTTATAAAGAAAATAAATTATGAATCAAATATACTATAATTGTCCAACAACAGCATCATTACCTAATAAAATTGAGAATGGAAATGGGGAATGTGTCAAAGAGACAACAACCCGACCAAATAAAAAACAACAGCAGAGGGTCACCAACAGGTCTTCAATGTAGCGAGAAATTCCCGCACCCGGAGGCGTCCTTCAGCTGGCCCCTTATATATGTATGGTAACATTTCCTATAGATGCATTTTGAAACATTGAAAATTTTGAAAAGTTTTATGATCATTACTAATCCATGTTTGTTGTACTATAAAATGATTCATAATTGTCAATGGCATTTGTTAGCAAGTACTAAACCTATCCCCATAAAAGTTCCCGTAAATTTTGACGTCGTCATAAAAAAACATCTGACGTCACAATGGAAAAGTAAACAACCGATACCGGAAACACAGGAAGTAACTTGCACGAGAGGCACTCTTATGGGTTTTGTGCACGAGATGCACATGATATGGGTTATCAGCCCGGGTGGGCTATTATGGCTTGTGTACTTCCGCTCATTACACATATGCAAAAGCTATCATATCAATGCTAAGTATATGATAATAAAATTTTAATTCCAATCTGCAGAACTACATATGAATTATTCAGTCATAAATTCTGTTCACTTACAAGTGCCGAACTAGTATTATTTTTTTTCTTCTATTCATTATTAAGGCAAACATAGGCAAGTTTTTTTCTATGTTACTGACATGAAAATGAAAATGACCTTTGATTTATTCCTGGAAAAATGATATTACTTTATCTTGCAAACTGGCTTTCATATATTAGTTAACAAGTCCAGAATAATAAAATTCAAAATAAAATAAGTACTACAGATTTTATCAAGTTAGTTCATTGACTTCAAAATTATGTAATATTTAAAGATAAAATGCACAGCAATTTTTTTGCTGATAACCTTCATACTAATCTTTGAAGGCTTTTTTTTGTAAGCCTCCATTATCCAGAGAAAAATACTTAAACAATATACTCCAGACTAGTCCAAATAATTATGACGTCTGGGGCGCCGTCCCAGAAAAAAAAAATTAGCCTTGCCAGACGTCATAATTATTTGGACTAACTTCATGCTAAAATGTGTACAATAAGTCATTGATTGACCCTCAGGAAACGTTTCTTCTCCAGATGATTTCTATAATTTATAACTATAAATAGAAAATCATTTTTGTTCTCATTTTTTTCTTGATATAACATTTAGTGACAATTACATATTCCATACATATTCATGAGTTGTGTAAAATCATAGCAGTAACAATATCCTCCACATTCTCTGGTTTACCTAGATCTTCATCGGGAACAATCATTTTCAACAATTTATGAACATTAACCTGTAAATTAAGAAGTCTTTGTCTTGTTTTAGTGTCCTCTGTTTTATCTGTCTGAGTATTTTGATTTTGAGTATTATTTACTACTTTAGACGGTTCTTGTTTAGGTTCTATCTTTATTTTAGATATGTCAGGTTTAATGTCTTCCCTTCTAGAGATCTTCGGTGCTGATGGTCCGTCCTCTTCATCAGAATCTACTGTCAGATCTACCACTTTGTTACAATTGTTTGTTCCTGATGTACTTGGTTCTTCAACAGGTATAATGTCTACAATATCTCCTTCTTCTGTCTTTATCTGAATTGTCCCACTACAAAAGACAACAAAATTATAACTTTTATAACATTTCTAGTTAATTAATGGGGCATACAAAACGGTAATTCTGAATTGATGTTTTAATCTAGACTTTACATGTTTCACTGACAAAACATTTTTTAATCTATGACGTGTAGCCTTCAGCAGGATCTTCAATCTAATGAGTTAATGTAGGACACAGATCCCAAAATGCATAATTTTCAAGTGATCATTGCGGTTTTCCATAATAATTATGGAAAACAACAATGAACCTCTTCCTGTGCCTGAAGGAGATCTAAAGATTTGTTCACCCAAGAAAAATTATATTTGATTTGGCTATCAAAATCAGCATGCAGTGGCATGAAATGATTTGTCTTAATTTTCAACTGTATACATTAGTCATCTTCAGCACGTTCAGTGACGTATAGATCTTCTTAGAAAACAAATTGTAAGGGTTCCACGGAACCCAGTGTCTCGCCTACGGAAGTCGTAAGGGGACAAACAAAAAATTTAGAAAATATTTTTTTAATTCGAGATCCCATAAGAAATAAGAAATATTTATTCATTCAGTTAATGTTCACTTGTGTTAATATGTCTTTTGATTGAGTTAAGCCATTTCAATTGATATTATATAGTCTATATTGTTGATGTGGTTCATAAGTGTTTCTCGATTTTTATTTTTTATATAGATTAGACTGTTAGTTTTCCCGTTTGTATGTTTTTTCACTAGTCATTTTTCAGGCCCTTTATAGCTTGCTGTTCCATGTGAACCAAGGCTCCGTGTTTGAGATCTTACTTTGACCTATAATGGTTCTTCTTTTACAAATTGTGACTTGGATGGTGAGTTGCCTCATTGGCACTCATACCACATCTTCTTTATATATCTATAAAAAAACAAATCAGTGGCATTAAAATTGAGAATCAAATTTTAAGGCAAATGTTAACCATTTAGAGCCAGAAATGCAACATTAAACATAAGAATCTCCCCCCCAAACTGTATTTGGTCTACTTATAATCAGCCTCCAATCAAACACATGTATATTTACTATCTAAATATATCATATAAAGGATTACCTTGTTGATGTTACATCTCTAGTATCTTCCTCTATCTTCAAAACAATATTTTTTAAAGTAATTTACAAGTCTGCAATCTTAACTAAATAGTTAATCAGAATATTATACATTTATTTCCTGTGCCTGAGGGAGATCTAAAGATTTGTTCACCCAAGAAAAATTATATTTGATTTGGCTATCAAAATCAGCATGCAGTGGCATGAAATGATTTGTCTTACTTTTCAATTGTATACATTAGTCATCTTCAGCACGTTCAGTGACGAATAGATCTTCTTAGAAAACAAATTGTAAGGGTTCCACGGAACCCAGTGTATCGCCTACGGAAGTCGTAAGGGGACAAACAAAAAATTTAGAAATTATTTTTTTAATTCGAGATCACGATTAAACATTACCCTTTACTGAGATCTCGACAAAAAATATATCATTATCTCGATAAAACGAAATTGTCATTGCGACACAATGGACATGTTACATCTATAAATATGGAATGAAGAATAGCAAAGAAAATGTGAAAATAAAAAAAGGTAACGTTGAGTATTTTAATATTTATATATATATGTTTTGGTATTCAGGTCGACCATACATTGAACCAAGGAATTTCTAAATTGTTAAATATAGTAAGGAAAATCCACAAGTTTATTCTCCGAAACTAAATAAATGAATTAATTAAGTTAAACATTTTAAAGAGCGCTTTGAATTTTATTTTCTGATATTAGTTTGAATATTTGTTAGATAACATCAAAATGACATATTCAGAAATACAATTTCGTTTTATCGAGATAACGATTCATTCTTATCAAGATCTTGATATATTAAACCAAGATAACTATTTAAGGTGGTACCAAACACTTTCACTAAAATTAATTTGGCTCGTTTAATTTTCATAAAATTTTGAAAATGATTTACTTTACCCATTAACAAAAACATAAAAATTTCAAAAATTTTGAACCAACCGTTTTGTCAGAAAAATTACACAGGTTATATAGCAGTTTGACAAACACAAACTTTGATCAGTGAGAAGCTTAATATTCCCTTTACAACAGAACGTAATTAAAACGTTTAGCTGACTTTACAGAGTTATCTCCCTGTAGTGTTAGGTACCACCTTAATAATCCAAGATCTGGTTTTAATAAATCAAGATAGCAATATAATAATCTGAAATCTCGATTTAATAAATTGAGATAACGATATAATAATCCAAGATCTTGATATAACAGTTTCGTTTTATCGAGATAAAGGTATATTATCGAGATAATGATATAATTAATCGAGATAACGATATAATAAATCGAGATAACGAAATAATAATTCGAGATCTCGATTAAACAATTTCGGTTTATCAAGATAACAATATATTTTTTATCAAGATCTTGGTAAAACGATTATGTTTTATCGTGATCTCGAATTCAAAAAAATATTTTCTAATTGTTTGTGAGTCCCCTTACGGCTTCCCTACTCGCCTACTTTTGCTGTTAATCACACACTTAACAAAAATGATGAAAAAAATCAATAAAAATGTTCCTCTCGATACAATCTTTTCATTGTCAGAAGCTTCTGTCCAAGTTTGGTAAAAATCCAGGATAGTTTAAGAATCTTAAAAATGTTTTAAAACTTTAACTGCAGACTGTATGTAATGTTAACTGGAAGAAAAATTAAGTAAAATACGGGAAAAATAGATTTTCTTTTACAAAATTTACTGTTTTATTAATAAGAATCAGATATCATTTTAAATAAAACATCATATATTCAGTAAAATATGTGTGAAATAACAATATGCTATTGATAAGTTTTCAGGGGAGATAACCTAAAATATTATTCTTTTGATTAAAGACTTTTTGAAAGAAAAGTTATTATCTCCCCCATGGAAACTTCCTACAAACATATATTGCAATTTTACACATATTTTACTGAATATGAAATGTTTTAATTCACATAATGTTTGATTCTTATAAATATAGAATACTTTTAGAAAGAAAAACTATATGAAAGCTTAGTTTGGACAATTTAATAGCAATTCAAAATAAACATTTCCCCTTCAGCATGGAAATAAATATAATATAACTATACAAACTGATAAACTAATTTTGTCACAGCATCATTAAAGTGGAGTTAAAGTCTTATAGGATTGTAAGTATGTTTTATTTTATCACCTTGCACTTTCATGACTTGGCTGTGGTTTTCTACAGCAGTTGGTTCAAATTTCTGACCAGTTGAACAATTTGATTTTATAAAACAAATTGCAATTTGGTCAAAATTTTGAATGAGTTGCAATTGGTGGAGAGCAACACTAACAGTCAAGTCACTGTAAAGTAAAATATGGAAAAAATGGATTTGTCATTTTACAAAATTTACTTCTGGATACTATCTTATGATCATAAACAAGCTTCTGTCCAAGTTTGGTACAAACCAAGGATAGTTTAAAAAAGTTATTAAAATTTTAAAAACTACAACCACAGAGGGATGTAATGTTTTCCCGCAGAAAAACTAAGTGCATTATAAGTAAAATACGGAAAAAATGGAATTTTATTTTCACAAAATTTACTTCTGGATACTATCTTATGATCATAAATAAGCTTCTGTACAAGTTAAGTAGAAATCCAGGATAGTTTAAGAAAGTTATTAAAATTTTAAAAACTTTAACCACAGAGTGTATGTAATGTTTTCCCACAGAAAAACTAAGTCCATTTATAAGTAAAATACGGAAAAAATGGAATTTTATTTTCACAAAATTTACTTCTGGATACTATCTAATGATCATAAACAAGCTTCTGTCCAAGTTTGGTAGAAATCCAGTATGGTTTAAGAAAGTTATTAAAATTTCAAAAACTTTAACCACAGAGTAAATATTTGTGGACGCCGCAGCCACGACGGAATGTAGGATCGCTTAGTCTCGCTTTTTCAACTAAAGTCGAAGGCTCGAGAAAAATGAAAACCATAACAATGAATCTTACAAGTTGTATAGAATTACCACATATTTCAGGTAGATGTCTCCTATTTCTAAATCATTTCACTGTCAGTCATTAAGAATCTGAGATCTTAACTGTTAAACTTACAAATAATGCATGCAAAACAGATGGTAAAGGAAACTAATCAATACCTGTTTATTGACACTTGAAATTAAATTATCTAAATTCAAATGTCGTGCCTTTTTCTGATATTCACGACAAATTCTTTCACTCATAGTTTTTTGTCTTTTAAGTTCACTTATTTCTTTTTCTTTGTTCTGCTTCTCCTTCATTAGTTTGTCCAGATCTTTCTTCATCCTTCTGATTTGAACTGGAGTCATGGAGTTTGGATTCACAGATGAAGAACCTGCTGTGCTAGATACCTACAAATAATCAATCCTTTTATTATTCCCCCTATTTATCCTTTGTACAATATATATAGCTCTTGCAAGCTTAGGAAAATTCTACTTGCACATTATTCCTAAATATTCCTGCAATCACTATAATTTTCCAACAAAAATTAAATGAATGAAAATATATAGTTACAACTGCATGTTTTTTTTAATTCAAATTTGGAACTATTACCATTTCAATACGTTCAATATGAAATGTTTAACAATCAAGAACAGATGAAAATCTAAAAAGGATTTCTCTGAGAAAAATTAAGAACTTGACAGTATTAGTTTTAGAGAATAAAAAAAAGGGCAATGATGAATGCCAAACTTTACAAATATGATAGGTTTTTTTCTTACAAGGATCTCGCAGATCTGATTGAATTGATGACAACTTTCATTTCTTTAGGTTATATATGTTGGATGTGAAAAAGGATTGTAAGTTCCTTTCATGAGAGATAACTTAAAAATCAAATATGTGTTTACAGACCAATTTGAGGGTGGAATACAGATTTGGGGGCTAAATTTGAGATGGAGTATATTTGGTGATAGCCATGTATAGATCTTGGTTAACTGATTGAGAATGTCAGTCATAGTAAATACCTCTCCTACAGCAGTTTTCTTCGTCATTTCTTGTTCCTTTCTGGCAAGTTCTTTTTCCTTTGCTGCTAATAACATTTCTCGAGTTCTATTTTGTTCTGCCTGTAAAATCAACATTTTTTTTGTAAGAAAATCCAAGTAAATAATTGAATGATACAAAAACTCATAAAACACCTATTTCCATGTACAATAAAGTTATAAAAGAATGGTTATTTCTTCAATTGCAAGACATAATATTTCTGGGATGGGTAGAAAAATTGCACCTAAAAGTATTCAAATAAATGAAGATTTTTATTTCTAACTATTATTTTTTTTGAGATTATAAATTGTTTTGACCTGTAATAACTGTTGAACAGCCAATCCCCTATACATGTCCGATTGTATGGTACACAACAGAATTAAGAATAATTTACTTTGCTAATAATACTTACAGCCATAAATTTTATTTTTATTTTCCTTTCTTGTCTGAAATAAAGAAAAATACATATCATGATGAGAAATAAATAAACATATGAAAATCAACATTGTTATTTTGTAATTCCTGTTTTCCTTTTTATATATATAACACTTGAAGCAAAATTGAGTGACACTAGCTTTTTAAATTGACATCAAAAATGTGCCAGGTTTTAACATGTTTTGTGATAAAAACAGTTGTTCTTATTTCCCCCCAAAGTATCAAAGTTATTCACAAAAGTTTATTACCTAAAAATTACCAACCACTTTCAAGTAAAAGTTCAAGAGAAATAGTACCATCAAAATCAAAAAACTTTACAGTGTTATAACTTCTGTATTTTAAATGTTTTCTTGTAAGTAGCTTCTGACAGTGTTATAACTTACTGTTGTATTTTAAATGTTTTCTTGTAAGTAGCTTCTGACAGTGTTATAACTTACTGTTGTATTTTAAATGTTTTCTTGTAAGTAGCTCCTGACAGTGTTATAACTTACTGTTGTATTTTAAATGTTTTCTTGTAAGTAGCTCCTGATAGTGTTATAACTTACTGTTGTATTTTAAATGTTTTCTTGTATAAAGTAGCTCCTGACAGTGTTATAACTTACTGTTGTATTTTAAATGTTTTCTTGTAAGTAGCTCCTGACAGTGTTATAACTTACTGCTGTGTTTTAAATGTTTTCTTGTATAAAGTAGCTCCTGACAGTGTTATAACTTACTGTTGTTTTTTAAATGTTTTCTTGTAAGTAGCTCCTGACAGTGTTATAACTTACTGTTGTTTTTTAAATGTTTTCTTGTAAGTAGCTTCTGACAGTGTTATAACTTACTGTTGTATTTTAAATGTTTTCTTGTAAGTAGCTTCTGACAGTGTTATAACTTACTGTTGTATTTTAAATGTTTTCTTGTAAGTAGCTCCTGACAGTGTTATAACTTACTGTTGTATTTTAAATGTTTTCTTGTAAGTAGCTTCTGACAGTGTTATAACTTACTGTTGTATTTTAAATGTTTTCTTGTATAAAGTAGCTCCTGACAGTGTTATAACTTACTGTTGTATTTTAAATGTTTTCTTGTAAGTAGCTTCTGACAGTGTAATGACTTACTGTTGTATTTTAAATGTTTTCTTGTAAGTAGCTTCTGACAGTGTTATAACTTACTTTTGTATATTAAATGTTTTCTTGTAAGTAGCTTCTGACAGTGTAATAACTTACTGTTGTATTTTAAATGTTTTCTTGTAAGTAGCTCCTGACAGTGTTATAACTTACTTTTGTATATTAAATGTTTTCTTGTAAGTAGCTTCTGACAGTGTAATAACTTACTGTTGTATTTTAAATGTTTTCTTGTAAGTAGCTTCTGACAGTGTTATAACTTACTTTTGTATATTAAATGTTTTCTTGTAAGTAGCTTCTGACAGTGTAATAACTTACTGTTGTATTTTAAATGTTTTCTTGTAAGTAGCTCCTGACAGTGTTATAACTTACTGTTGTATTTTAAATGTTTTCTTGTAAGTAGCTTCTGACAGTGTTATAACTTACTTTTGTATATTAAATGTTTTCTTGTAAGTAGCTTCTGACAGTGTAATGACTTACTGTTGTATTTTAAATGTTTTCTTGTAAGTAGCTTCTGACAGTGTTATAACTTACTTTTGTATATTAAATGTTTTCTTGTAAGTAGCTTCTGACAGTGTAATAACTTACTGTTGTATTTTAAATGTTTTCTTGTAAGTAGCTCCTGACAGTGTTATAACTTATTGTTGTATTTTAAATGTTTTCTTGTAAGTAGCTTCTGACAGTGTTATAACTTACTGTTGTATTTTAAATGTTTTCTTGTATAAAGTAGCTCCTGACAGTGTTATAACTTACTGTTGTATTTTAAATGTTTTCTTGTAAGTAGCTTCTGACAGTGTAATGACTTACTGTTGTATTTTAAATGTTTTCTTGTAAGTAGCTCCTGACAGTGTTATAACTAACTGTTGTTTTTTAAATGTTTCTTATCAGTAGCTTCTGACAGTGTTATAACTTACTGTTGTATTTTAAATGTTTTCTTGTATAAAGTAGCTCCTGACAGTGTTATAACTTACTGTTGTATTTTAAATGTTTTCTTGTAAGTAGCTTCTGACAGTGTAATGACTTACTGTTGTATTTTAAATGTTTTCTTGTAAGTAGCTTCTGACAGTGTTATAACTTACTGTTGTATATTAAATGTTTTCTTGTAAGTAGCTTCTGACAGTGTTATAACTTACTGTTGTATTCTAAATGTTTTCTTGTATAAAGTAGCTCCTGACAGTGTTATAACTTACTGTTGTATTTTAAATGTTTTCTTGTAAGTAGCTTCTGACAGTGTAATGACTTACTGTTGTATTTTAAATGTTTTCTTGTAAGTAGCTCCTGACAGTGTTATAACTAACTGTTGTTTTTTAAATGTTTCTTATCAGTAGCTCCTGACAGTGTTATAACTTACTGTTGTTTTTTTAAATGTTTTCTTGTAAGTAGCTCCTGACAGTGTTATAACTTACTGTTGTTTTTTAAATGTTTTCTTGTAAGTAGCTTCTGACAGTGTAATTACTTACTGTTGTATTTTAAATGTTTTCTTGTAAGTAGCTTCTGACAGTGTAATAACTTACTGTTGTATTTTAAATGTTTTCTTGTAAGTAGCTCCTGACAGTGTTATAACTTACTGTTGTTTTTTAAATGTTTTCTTGTAAGTAGCTTCTAACAGTGTTATAACTTACTGTTGTTTTTTAAATGTTTTCTTGTACATAGCTTCTGACAGTGTTATAACTTACTGTTGTATTCTAAATGTTTTCTTGTAAGTAGCTTCTGACAGTGTTATAACTTACTGTTGTTTTTTAAAGGTTTTCTTGTAAGTAGCTCCCGACAGTGCCTCTTCCTCATCTTCAGGCTCTTCAGGTATTTCACATCGACTTAAAAACATTACAATAATTATAGATTATTTTCAATATAGATTTGTTGCATTCTTATTTATTGGCTATATTTTATTCTTTCAAGGAATTATTGCGAACCCTATCATACTTTTCCACAGATTCAACTGCAAGTTACCTGTAGATTTAAACTATTTTAAGTTCTATTGTCCCATCTTACAAATACAATAGCTATTGTTCTCTGTGTAGTTTATTCACTAGGTAACTTGCAGGTGAATCTGTGGAAAAGTATGATTGGCAGTGTTCTCCCCAGGCCGATATGACGCTGCGGTGCCGCAGCGCCTTCACAATATTTTCGAAGATCCTGCAGCGTCTTAATTGTCCGCTGTCCCTTAATACTTGATCCCGCAGCGTGTTAATTTTCACATTTTCATTATAAATGTTGGTTAAAATTGTCAAGTTGCTGATCACCGCTGAGAGGTCGATCAGTGTTACGCAATAACTGATAATTAGTTTTACCTAAGCCACGCTTATCTCAGCCTTATCGGACTATGTTATCATGTAATAGCTTACATGATCATCAAGAAGATAGATATTTGTAGAAGAAAATTTAAAAAGATAAAAACTTCAGTGCAGAAATTGAAGAAATAGATCGCAAATACATTGTATTTACGCATTGTGTGTGTGATCACTTGACCATTTAAATAACGAATTGTTTCATTGGTCGAGAAGAAGAATCTATTTTAACACGACCAATGAACGTGATGAATACACGTGATAAATTTGAATACACATTGCTAAAGATATTTACGATGAAAATTATGAATGAGAGTATTTTGTAATTGAAAAAAATAGAATAAACTTTGATTAAAGATAAAGAGAAGTGATTTATTTTAATATAAAGTGAAAAAAATGTTACTTGCAGGGTAAATTGTCTCAAACTGTCGTGTTTTCAGAAATAAAATGATCATTGAACATCGATCGTAAAATTCCGTTCGTCGGGAAATATGTGACAATCAACACGGGTACGGAATTGCTGCAGCTTCTATATAATGTCACTAGTTGATAATTTCAATGATCTTAACTTTAAAAAAGTTGCAAAGTTTCGTTTATATCTAGAGTGGGGTGCTCATTTTCGCCGGGGACACAATTTCGCCGTTTAAGGATTTTGAGGTGTAAAAACTTCAAAGGATGGCTGAAATGGAAGAAATGTACCAGTAAATTATATTTTTATAACAAATATAATATTTTTTTAAACTGAGACAAAATTGCGGCTCCTACCGAAAATGACCGAAAAACGGACAACGATTTTCGGACAATTTCCTGAATAAAAAACACGATTTCAAAGAAGTATTTCTAAGTAAATATTTGACTGAATGCCCTAATTTTGAATTCTTTATACCTTTGAAATGTCTGCTATTCATCTATAATGCAATTGATTTGATAAAAATTGTTAAAAGCTGCGGTTATTTTAAATATTTAAATAGATGTGTAAAAACGGCGAATATGTGTCCCCCATTGACAAAACATCCGGAAATTTCAAACACCCTTTAATCTAACTTTTCAGATGATTTTTTTAAACCAAATCGGTTTTCAAGCTTAAGTATATTTTGCATTTGAATTAATCTTCATATAGAAATATCAGTATACTTCAAAAACATTTAGACCTGAACATAAACTGTAGAAAACATGGAAAGATGTGGCGAAAATGAGCACCCCACTCTACCTGCCAGAGATATGTTTTAACAATAATACACACGGAATCGTAATGTAAAACTACGAAAACTTAATTGTCAGCTGTTCATTTACATATTTTTGTTTTAAAAAGTTGTATACCAAATATGATAAAATATCTTAACCATATTCCATTTTATTAATTCTGAATGAACATGTTCTCTGCAAATAACAAAAGGGTGACTTCTAAGCAAAAGGCAGATGATGGAAGTAGAAGTTTTTTTTCAGCCTCTTTGCCTAATGACTGCTAATGAAAAGGGGAATACACCTTCCTCTTCACTGTCAGTATAAGCAGATGTCATTGCTTCTCCTAATCCCAACCTAGCTAAAGTTTTAGCAAGTGATAACAGCAAGCACCATGTTTCTGGTTTCAATGACAAGTGGCTGACTGAGTTTTCATGGCTTACAAATGTTAAAGGGGGTATAAGCAAAAGTAATTGTGAGAGGGGGTTTTCAACCATAAAGAGGATAAAGACAAAATTGAGGAACAGACTGTGCAACAAAATGACACTATCTTGAAACATTATCCCTAGAAGGAGCAGAGAGTACAGAGATGAATATTTATATTTTGACTTATAAATAACTTTTGTGTTTAAAATCAATTTATTTCATATATATATACATGTATATATTCTTGTAATTCATTATTAAATACTCTGCATTATCAAACACATAACACAAAGCATTATAATTCATATTGCATGTCATGGATTAATGACTGATTGCTTCAGATCACAAAAGTTCACTCTAAAAAAAGAGTTACGCGCCCTTGAATTTTGCGCCTTAAAAAAATCCTGGGGAGAACACTGATTGGGTTCACAATAAATGTAACTATTTGACTGACCTCATAAAATCGTTTTATTCAGAATCAAACTGATATTCTCAATCATTGTCAGACTTTCTTTGATCACCTTTTGAATTATATCATTATACATTGGTCCCTGCACAAAGGCATTCGATTGCTTATCCAACGAATATATGTATCCAGCTTTGTACTCAAACAGTGAGTCAGACTTGAATATGATAGGCTTAGAAGACCTGTTACCACAAACAATATGCTCTAACTGCTAACTGTAAGTCAGAAAAGGGGAACAATATAGTATAATTTTATTTATTTTTGTTTTGATGAGACTTTGATCAAACCCTTTACTCCCAAAACTGCACACAAGCACTCTACGACAAGTTCACTAGGGTGGTTTCTTATGATAAATAATATAAATTAAACTATAAGTAGGGATATCGAATAATTCTCATGTTTGAAATTTGTGAGTAAACTGTAATGTTATTTCATATAAAATTAAAATGTGCACATACTTGAACTGAGCATCTGCATTCATATGACAGAACCATTTATCTGGGAGATCCTCAGATGTCATTCCTGTGGTCAATCTTCTCCACCGTAAACAATTATCACACTGAGCCCATGTCCAATCAGGAACCGTTTGTCTGCAAAATAGTGTCATCATATATATTCATGCTTTTTATTTGTTTTAAATTGTGTCTCTTCAAAATACTTAACAGACTTGGGGTATACCATTCAATATTTGGGAGTTAAAATGAATGAACTGTTCATATATGCTTGACAAATAAACTTCTATTAAATTGTTTGTTTCATTATGCTCAACCTTTTAAAGAATGAAAAGCTGTAGCTTGGTTCCTGTATGAGCAAATACATGCATCCTTCAAAACAAAACAATTTCTAACTGGATGTAACATTCTATAAACTGTGTGTCTAAGCATGTTTAATAAATTGCTTTCTTGCGCACAGCTGGATACAACCGCAGAGGTCCAACACTGAACAGTCGGGGCAAAAATGGACACAATATTCGCACTTGATACAGGTCTGAATTTGGATTGTAATTAAATATTGAAGGTAAATCTAGAAAAGCACTTCAGAAGCATCAAATTTATAATGTAGTGTTTTCATTTTTTATGGAATACACACATTCATTTTCTACTGTATCATTCAATGTGATTGGTAGAAGTAATTGTATAATACATACTGATTTTGTGGTAAATAATTGTATAATACATACTGATTTTGTGGTGCAGTCTTCTCATTCCCTCCTCTTTTTTCATTCCAGTAATCATTTAATTTTTGAGCAGCATTCGTCATAAATGCACTGAAAAAAAATAATAAAAAAGATAAGGAAACCATATGATCTTCCTCAAAATTTTCATGGTCAAAAATATTCTGTACTTTCAAAAAATACATTTCCAATTTTCACAAGCTTTGATTTTGCATCTAAACTCTGGCGTAAATACCTCTGCAAATTTCCTCTTGCCACACTGCTTCCCTTGAATCTATGTTTTATGAAATTATATTCTAGCTGAATAAGTGAAATAACTTTGAGGACCACAATAGCTTATTCACAATCATTTGATTAGAATTAGCTATTTACACATTATATTTGGTAATTTTAAACAATTTTTAAAGTACATGTGTTACAACTCAACCATAAAGTGTGCTATAAAAGGTCCTAGGATGGCAAAATGTCAATCAACAAGTCAGTTGAAAGATATATCATTTTGAACCTTTCATTGTACAAGTTCTGGTTAGGTTCTTTTTTTTTTAAATATGCATTCGTTAGTTAGTCACCAATTGTCAAATAGACAATAAATCAAACAGAATCAAACAGATCTTACACAAATTTTCTACTTGTTGCATATTTGCCACTGGACATTAAGCACTCAATAATCAATCAATCTACACATTGCATGCTTAAACAATAAATTTGAAGTTACCTGTACTTATCATCTCTTTGGAAATCTTGTTTGTTATGTATTGGAGTAAGAAAATAGGAATCAACTACACCAACAACTCCAATTCCAAGTTCATTTGGCTGAAACAGAAAGGTTAATTAATAAAGTACAGAAAAATTATATCACATATTACTATAAAATGTATTCTGAATTTAAAAAACAATACTGGGTTAGGTATTACAAAATAAGTGTTACATGTGCCATGACAATTCCTAGTATCAATGATTCATGAAAATGAGGTTAAGACCAATTGAACCTATTTGTACATCTTACATGATTACATTGACCTTAAAGTTGACCTTTTACTAGTACTCAGTGTTAGTGAGAAACTGACCTACAAACAGAACATTATCATTGAAAACATAAGAAGATAAAGACAAATACAGTTGAGTAATAATCGTAATTGACAAACCAGTCTAATCTAAGAAAACTAACCAATGAATTCAGTAGTCATGGAAACATTATAATCAAAGTCAAGGACAACTGACATAAGCTAAACAAAATTATGTGTCAAAAGGACACTATGTCCTGCTCACACTAACTTATCTCTCTGTTTAGTGCACTGTTAATTCCATCTTAAAATCTTTTTTTGGCATTTCATATAAATAGTTCTTCTCACAATAAATAAAGTTTCAGAATGATGAAACCAGTTTCATGGTAAATTACTTAACAAAAACTTTATCCTGGAATGTAATAACTTCAAAAATTTTGATGGAAATATGTTTTTTCAGTATATAAATATTTACCTGTTTTTGGTATCCAATTTTCTCATAAGCTCTTATCAATCTATTTTTATGGTACATCATAATACCATAATCATCACTGTTTTTACTTGATGTAAATCCAAACCTGATAGGTATTGGTCTCTCCTGTATTTTGTTAAAGTCAAACTATTATATGGAACCAGTTAAACAATGTGAGTTACCCTATATTAATTTATTTTCAATTGGTATTAATGTTCATGGTTGTTGAAAATTTGCTATAAAAAGGGTGCTTTATTTACAGGTTTCTTCATATGCTTCTATTTGTTACAACAAATATTGTTTTGCTATGTGTTAAAACATAGTATTGAAAGTTATTTATCTCAATAGCAATCAAAATTTCTAGATCCTACTCTTTTACCAATTGTACTATTCATTGAAGTTTAATCTGAAGAATATATGCCAATCAATTACAAATGAAACTTGTTCAATCTTGTACAGAAAACCAGGGCTTAAAAGTTTTAATGAACTTTGAACTTTCTACATTATATTTCAACATGTTAAAGCAATTTGATAAATCACTCATGGCATAGTCTTCCACCTTTAACCTAATCATTGAATCT
Source organism: Mytilus edulis (assembly GCF_963676685.1). Classification (NCBI taxonomy): domain Eukaryota; kingdom Metazoa; phylum Mollusca; class Bivalvia; order Mytilida; family Mytilidae; genus Mytilus; species Mytilus edulis. The sequence goes on along the minus strand of NC_092353.1, from coordinate 63,620,965 downwards.
AGTTAAAATAAACTAGTGATGGAGTGCACAACTTGAGACAATAAACTCTCAACTGCATATTTAAGATATATACAATGTATTCAAATTAACATGATTATTTAGTTTTCTAATCATTTCAAGGACATTTATCAGCTTATTTAAATAATATATTAAATAAAACTGACTGATAAGTGAACATTTTGTTGAAAACTAAAATTACAAATCAATGGTGTACAATGCTGAACCAACAACCCACAACAACTTCTGGACCATTATCATATCTAATAACAATTATGTGGAAGGATACAGCCCATGTTGGTCTGTAGGTATCTATTTCTGTCTGGGATAAACTTTTCTGTATAAGTTTGGTCTTCACCTTCTTCCCACGAAGAACAATTTTCATTTTTGGTTTTAGGTAAAGTATGCTGCAGTAATCCTGTAAAAATAAAAATAAAACATATATATAAACTGATTCAACGCTGCAGGTTTTATCTATCAACTAGTGATGGAGTTCACAAAATACTATCAGACTTTTGAAGTTAACTGAATAAAAAACAACAAAAACAAAATACAAAACTCTCCTTTCAAAACAAATTTTAAAATTCTGTTTCCACAACAACTCTTACATTGTCTTAGGAAACGAAGATAACAAAATATTGATGGGTTTAATTAAAAAATTTGCAGCTGCTATCAGATACTAGTTAATGACAAAGTACGAACATGTTTGCCTTTGCTTTAAATACTGTAAACTGATTTCTCTAAAAAGTTTGTGATATTCTTTTTTGTATTGGAAAAAAATGCCACTGACTTAGAACAAGTATTATCATAATTCCAAGACCTAAATGAGCACACAACATCAAAATCATAAATACCCTGAGTGAAACTTTGTATCGTGGTTTGGATTCTGCTTGTATTCTGTTAATGGTAGAATAATCTTTAACATGGGTATCTGGATTTCTGATGTCTAAAGGGTCACTGTCAAAATCTAACTCTAAATTGCCATTTCCTATCCTAAAATTAATTCAATTAATGTTTTAAAAATTTTGTGGAAAAGAATTATAGTACATGTACAATAAAGTACAATACATTTGGTATTTCTAAGTTTTATTCTTTTTGTTGAATATCATCTATTTGTCTTGTTTTCATATAAAACTGTATCTGACTATGGTGAACTATCACTTTCTGCAGTACTTTGATTTTGAATGCTAATCTAGGAGTAAATACTAGCATATTCATCTTCCAACAGATTATTAACTAACAAGAGGCTGCCGAAATGACAGCAACAACTTTACAATTAAGAAGTTAAGAACAACATATTAAGATTTGAAAAGCATTGATTGAACAGCTCTCATCTTCATACACTGCAACTACTAAAGTGACATTTTTACATTAATATTGAACTTGACCTCTATTTTGTCATCTATAACAGCATATCTAATTCGTTTTTACAGGAATGGTTGAAAGATTCATATTTAACGTAACAATTGGGAGTCACACCATATATCCCCAAATTTAACGTAACAATTGGGAGTCACACCATATATCCCCAAATTAAATTGAAATCAATAACCATTTTTTTGGAGCGATACAGCAATACACACATGGTTCAAACTATAAAACAAGTTTATTTTGTCAAACTACAATAGTTTTGATATGGAAGACTAATAGTATTGTCCTGACAGATAAATAGTATAATATAACACTTTGAAGTAAACAAAATTCATGTAACCACAGCAATAATCACTTACCTGGCTAAGTTGTATATAATTATTTTTGTGCCCGTCTTGAGTTTCTCCATAGAATCCAGTTCATTGAGTAGATCTTTCTCTGTCTTAAGAATGGAATGCTGAAGTATTGATTGTAGATTACTCTTCACATCTCCTGTGTTACTTCTCATCTGTACAATGTTAAGGATGTACTTAGGTGAGGTTTTGGTATTTCTGTCATATGTTCGGACTCCTTGGTGTTTTTCCATACAATAGAATATTATATATTATATATTCATTTCCATGCTGAAGGGGAACTGTTTATTTTGAATTGCTATTAAATTGTCCAAACTAAGCTTTCATATAGTTTTTCTTTCTAAAAGTATTCTATATTTATAAGAATCAGACATTATGTGAATTAAAACATTTCATATTCAGTAAAATATGTGTAAAATTGCAATATATGTTTGTAGGAAGTTCCCATGGGGGAGATAATAACTTTTCTTTCAAAAAGTCTTTATTCAAAAGAATAATATTTTAGGTTATCTCCCCTGAAAACTTATCAATAGCATATTGTTATTTCACACATATTTTACTGAATATATGATGTTTTATTTAAAATGATATCTGATTCTTATAAATATTGAATACTTTTAGAAAGAACAGCAGATTCATATCAGTAGATAACATAATGAACGTCCATTTTGATTGTACAGTGTAAATTATTTAATCAAATATATATAACCAACCATCCATAAAAAAAAAAGGAGAAAATGCTAGACTTGAAAAAAGGAAAATGTTCTTTTCTTTGCAATAAAAGGATATTATCTGGCAATGACCATGAGACTATTGGAACCAGAACTGTCTCTGCTTTGATGTTCTTCAAGTAAGTCTGTGACAGCATACCAACACTCATGTAGTTAGCCTGACGTGTAAAAACCAGGGCATCATTCCCTAACTTCATGGAACCAGATTTAAATCCATTACCATAATGTCCAATTGGTTGATGACTTCCAACTGCTTCTTTTTCACAATAACCAAAACTAAAAAATACAGATATTGCAATCATGCCAAATGTCATTAGGTATTAATGCTAGAGAGCTACATTGAAGTCATTATTTATTTTATTGTACTGTAACTTAGCTTCTCCTTTAACATGTAAGCTGCTGATGGATGCTTACACTGATTTATGATTTACCAAATTAAATTGTCTGGATTGAAGGAAATTGCAAGGTAAACATTGACCCATGTAAAATGTAAATCATAGTGATCACACTAATCAACCTGAGATAACACAAAGGTGTTAATTAGGCCATAAACATAAACAATGCTATAAATGTATCTTGAATTGTAAATCACTTCTTATCAAAAGCTAGCCCAGCATGTACAAGAATTATGAAGATATAAAATGAATACTTTAGCATAGCATATCAATACCGGAAATCTGACTTTCATCGATCAAAAATATTTTTTTATGAGAATTAAAAGATAAAAAGATGTACAGTTTAGGTTTTTAAAGATTTAATTGGTGTAATCCTGTCTGCAGTTGTAGTTCATAGTGTGTTTGCACTGTGACTACTTTTATAGTATTCTCAGATTTCGCGACATTCCAATATATTCTCCGCATCATATCAGTAGTCAAACCTACATGGGGATCTTTCTGTGTCTCAATTTAAACAACGGTTGTTTTATTTCATTGGACACTTAAATCCACGAAACCCACGAAAATTGATATCCCACAAATAAAAGTACTTTCATAGTATTTCACAATTATGGGTTGTTTGCCTGTGATAAAGCTATCACATGTGTATTACATCTTTGTTGACTTGGATGGAGAGTTGGTCTTATTGGAACTCATACCACATCATCTTTTATCTACATACAGTCACCACAAAATAATTCTTCTGCTAGTAGTTATTTCAAATGATGAAAGGAAGTTCAAGTGAATGAAAACTAATTTCCATTATTACTGGCACATGCCTATATATAGCTATTGTTCAAGACTTCCATCTAAATAATGTCTTTTGGTTATTTTTGTCAAACAATGGGTTTCTGTCTCATTGACATGATCTCCTTCCATTCATACTTACTACAAGTCCATTCATACTTACTACAAGTCCATTCATACTTACTACAAGTCCATTCATACTTACTACAAGTTTTAAATATTGTAAATCATTGACAAATGCGTAAATTTGAACAATGAATGAAAAAACATTAACATGTTTAGGAATTAATTGTTAAATACTACCATTACATTTAGTTACTGTTTTACTTGGCTCAAGGTTCTGTTGAAATTATGCTTTCATATCATGGCAAACCCGACTCCTACTATAAAAATGGCAAACAAACCTCAGCATTTTATGTAGCTTGTTTGGATCCATCCCATATCCATTATCAACAAATGTTAAACAAATAGTATTATTAATAGATCTTTTATCAATCCATATCTCAGAGGCATTCACATCAGGATCATAAGCATTGTCTACAATAATAATAAAAACATTTTAAAAGTTATACTGAGTTGTGTAACTATCAGTGTTCTCGGATCTCCCAGTATTTTCATATGGCACAATAGGATTGAAATATATGGCACCACACTTACAATACATTCCATAAATGTATAAAACCTTGTCAGATGGTGCTATAAGGCCTTGGGTAGGACACAGATTATGTTGTGACTGTGAGTAAAAAGAGCTGTATCTTGATAATATTCTAATGATACCAGTACAGTTAACTCTATTTAATTGCACAATTATGTTATTACATTTTAGGGACTGCAAAAAAATTATTGGTCTACATGTTTTTGTGACTAAGGCACCAACATCAGCATACAGATTATACATTGACATATGCATTAGTATAAAATACTAAAAGCAAGGTCATAGTATAGTAGTTGTTAAGAAAGAGGAAGTGAAAGTGTAAATTGAAAAAATATCAATTTTGTCATATGAAAATGAAAGTAAAATAAAATTGTTCCTGTATTGAGTCTTTGTTATTAAATAACTGTTGTAAATTGAATTCTACATTTTATGTGTTTCATTATAACGACCCTGCATACCTGAGGTATAATAATAAATATCCACTTGCGACGCTCGACTCTACCTTATCTACAGATATTCAAAAGTGGGGCAAGTTGGCTGACCTATATTCAACACTTGCTTCAGAAAAAGTTGAAATCTATTGGGGTACTTTATATCATCATCTTGCAAGTTTTCTTCCTTTTTATGTTTTATTCATTCTGAATCTGATTGGCTATACATTTTAAGAAATTGTCAGATGTAACACAAATTCCATGACAGTAAATTCTGACCCATATATCCACTCGCGACTCTTAAGTGACTCTACAGTATTTACAGATATTCACAAGTGGGGCAAGTTGGCTGACCTATATTGCATCCTTTTCAAAAGTGTATGGACAGACTATGCAAACTAAATAAAGACTGTTTCTGATAATTGGAGTAAGTTGTCATGACTAAATTCATGTGGTTTTTCTAATTTTCATATTAAAAAGTGGGGCAAGTTGGTAGACCTTTATTCAGCAGGATTTTAACCCTTTTGATAAGTTTTCATAAGTGTAAAGAGTTGTTAGACCTGTGTTCAATGGGATTTTACCCCTATTTTATAAGTGGGGATAGTTGGTAAACAAGAGTGGGGCGAATTGCCAGTATAGGTTCTATTTTTTCTTTTCTTTATAATATCCAGGTGTGTTGATAAGTCGTTATCCTAAGGCTATTTTTTTCTTATTTTTTCTGTAGACTTATCTTTCGTTTTTTTATTACCATGCATTGTCAAGCTTGGTAACTCTCAATTGTTTCTTAGTAACTCAATGTACGATGCTGTTCCCATACTGAACCTTCTGACCTTGTTTGTTTACAATCAAATTTCAATGACGTCAAAATCATGTGATGTCAATTCGTTCTACCCAATCAAATTGCTTTACTGTCAATTAGGGAATTTTTCAGTATACAGCAATTACGTTATTTCTTTGTGGGATATTGTTTTAAAATAGTTTGCAATAACTTTGGGTTTTATTCAACAGGAAACCTCATTTTTTGCCATCCCTTTCGACAGAAATGGAATTTTGTATGAATATTTACCTACAGTCATGATGGTCAGAATATGGATCTTTTTATAATGAATGAAAAAAAAAAGTCCATGAAAAATAAATGTAAATTGTTTTTTATTAACCTACTCTATATTCCTGTACAAAATTATGGCATGAACATCGTTTTTTCATATAGTTTTCCTCTCATTTTGGTTGGGCTTTTTTCGCGGGAAAATCACGAAAGACATAAGGAGCATGTCATTTTAAAATTCCTAAAATACGATTTGCTTGACCTGTATTGCCTGCCACAAGATTGATGACGCTGAATGAAATGTACACAAAGCAATGGAGGTCAGAAGTGGGATTTGGTGAAGTTCTAGAATGTTTTTTTATAGACATGCAGAAGTCGGGATACACCTTATCGCTATTTGTCCGCCATTACTGGATATCACACAGGTTCCCGTAAAATTTTGACGTCACAATACAAAATATCTGACGCCACAATGGAAAAGTGATTGTTGTATGCGTCAAAAGTTCAAACGGACGGGTCAGCCGGGATTAGCGATAAGGTGTATTGAAACAGGCATTAGAAAATTGGCATTTTTTAGCAATAATTGAAAACAACAATGAAAACTTACCATAAGAAATATTTTTTTATTCAACAGTGCAGAAAAACGTATTCTGCACGGTTTTTATACGACGGAAGTAGCATAGTGACGTCACTGCGTAGTTTCCCCATGTGTTAAGTTCAAACACAAATACTTAACGAACTGACAAGATGAACGATTTAAGACTACGGTAGGATACTTTCCCCCCAGTATTCTCTATTCATAAATGAAATTTTTCTCGTCGAAAATGATGCATATAATTTGTGAAAAAAAATCTCACTTAAATAAAAAATTCATTTATTTAAAATGACAGAGCCAGGACTTTATTAATTTTCATTTTCAAACTTTGTAAGGATGCTCACCAAGAAGTTCTGCAACTGCACTGAAAGCGAAAGTATGACTGGTACTGTTTCCGTGTAGGTATGCAGGAGACACCTGGACAAATAAAAGAGCAATGAATATTCAGAATGTTCAATGTTTTATTTTGTTCCCATTACGACTGACTTGAATTGCAATTTCAATGTATTTATTACCTTAGAAGTTTGGACTCCCCTGTATAATGCCATTTTTATGACAATGTGATTGGTCGGGTATGAAAAAAAGTCTATCAATTTCGATGTTTCAATCGTTATTTATCTATAACTGATTAACTCGCTATATAACTGCATTATTTCTTTCGTTATTTTGTTGCAATGAATCCCAATTGATGTCAATAAACTTCTCATGTGGATGATAATAATTTGTGTTGCTGTACATAAATCTTCGGAATCGAGCAAAAAATATTTCCTCAGTTCTCACTGGAAAACCCCCTGTCATATTTTGACCACCAGATGGCAGTACACAAATGCTGTTTGTTTACATGTGGGATTTGACATGTGGATATCAAAATAATGGGTAGAACTCTGAGACATAGAAAACGAATCGGGAAAAGATTGGCACGCTCTGCTTTGAGTGATGAACTTAAAGACCTTTTTAAATGGTTGAAAATGAAAGTTATAAATCATAACTTAAGACCCACTATGTTTCATGGTAAAATATAATTTTTTATGATTTTGTATCTTGATCTGAAGTTATAATTTAACATGCTACCATGCATAATACATGTACACAACAAGGACACACATTTTACAAGGACGTATAATCTAACATACGTCCTTGCATTTTATGATCATTTGAATAATTTAGGGATTTGTCAGTGGCGGATCCAGAACTTTTCCTAAGGGGGAGCCCTCTGACTGACCTAAGGGGGGGCCCTCTCCAGTCATGCTTCAGTGATTACCTATATAATCAACCAAATTTTTCCCACGAAAGGGGGGGCCCGGGCCCCCTGGATCCGCCTATGTTTGTATCTCTTAGTCTTAAAAGAGACAATAATTCAAAGTTTTATTGCCATATATACTTTACAGTTTGTGACATATATAACATCTAAATATACAATGTTTATGAATTTGGTATTATATATATGTTTGTATGTTTTGTATTGTCTTCAGGTATCAATCATGTAATTTTGGATTTCAAACAAATAAAAATTACTTACTTACTTTAATACTTACTTACTTATAACAACAACCAAAAACAAATGAAGACAATAACTAAGTAACTCAATATAATCAAGGATTTGTATAGTTAGACTATATTATACAAATCCTTGATATAATATATATGAAAATTATACAAATTCAGGTAAATATTAGAGGGTCCCCTAGCTGTCCTCAGTTCCATAACACAGTATTATATATGTCTCTAGCTGGTCTAAATTGCTATATATTATTACATCTCTACAAATCCTGGAATTGACATATAATAATATATATGATCTAACATAATACAAGTGTGGCAACTAGACTTAATATAAGTTATGGTAGATATAGGCAAGGATTTGTATAGTAAGACCTTCTTACTATACAAATCCTTGATAAAGGTGTTAATTTATTTGTAATGGAGTCCAGCATGTACATGTAGTACTGATGTACATGCATGTGTTTTACTTCCTTAAATCTCCTCTGTTGTTTATATATGTTTGTGTGCACATTCTGCAAAGTTTGATGTATGGAAATAAATGTGAAGAAAACCAAGATTATTATATTCAATAGGAGTGGTAGACTCCTTAATGAAGATTTCAATGTAGGAAATAATTCTATTGAATGTGTTAAACAATACAAATATCTTGGCATAGTCATTCAAAATACTGGAAACTTTAATGAAACCAGGAAACAGTTATTCCAAAAAGGTCAAAAGGCCAGTTTTAAACTTTATAAAGATTTGAAATCATCAAACTCTCCTATTAAAACTTTTTTGCATTTATTTGATCACTGTATACAGCCAATTGTAACTTATGGTTGTGAAAATTGGGGTGTTATACACATTACTCCTAAAAGGAAAAATTTATCCCTTTATGACATATTTAAAGATTGGGAGTTTGAGAAGCTAAATTAAAAATTTTGTAAGTATATTATTGGTTTTACAAAGATGTGCACAAATGTAGCAGTCCTGTCGGAATTGGGTAGATATCCTCTTTATATAAATTTGCTAACACATATGTTTATGTATTGGCATAGACTAGAGAATTCTCCATCTGATTTATTGAAAAGTGCTTATGCTGAGTTAAAAATGATTGAGAGTAAAGCTCAAACTAGCTCCAATAATTCATGGCTCTCTAATATCATTTTCTATAGTGAAAAATTGGGTATTGACCTAAATATATGTATAAATTTAGGCAAAAATTAATTAAAAATTTACTGAAAAAACAGCTCAAATTAAATTTTCAAAATGATTGGGAGAAAGTGCGAGATTTTTATTTACAGAATCAAGGCAAATTGGACACTTATTTTTCATTCAAAAGGTCATTTGACTACGAAAATTATTTAGATTTAAAGCAACCACAAAAACCTTTGTTAACAAAATACAGACTCAGCAATCACTGTTTTAAGAATAGAAACTGGCAGACATGAATGAATTACCAATGTATGTGGTAATTAAATATGAAATATTACCTGACATGAGAGGATATGTTTATATTGTAATTTAAATTGTATTGAAAATGAAATGCACTTTCTTCTGGAATGCCCTCTTTACAATAACCTCAGAAGAGATGTGACTGATTATATTAAAAAAATACCCCAGTTTAGATAATTCAAACAGAAAAGATCTTTTTTCATGGATCATGATTAATGAAGATAGCAGATTTTTATCTATTTTATGTGCATACCTCGATAAAGGCCTGCAACTTAGAAAATCAGAAAATTAGTTAACTTAAAAACTCTAAAAGATATCAAAATGATCTCCCCTTGACCACTGATTCTTTCCTCATGCATTTGAATTATTATTTTATGTTTCTTTAATCACTCTGTAATGTTTATGTCATGTTGTAATTAATGTTATGCTCTTAATGGGCCCTTTAATTTGGAAAATAAAAAATATTGTATTGTATTGTATAAAATCTTCATTAATTGTACGTGGTATTCAACTATAGATTGAAAATTGGTGGCAACTTTAAGAAGGTGAGAAGAATTATCACATCATCCATAAAAACTTTAAATGATTACCATAAATTTGTTTCTTTGATTTCTTTAATTAATGGCAGACTATGTACATGCATTTAAATTCATATGGCTTATACATTAAAAAAAAAAAAGAGACAAAGTTGACATTTCTTAAAATATTTATACCTACATGTACATGTAAGCTAGGTTCTTATTGAACAAATTTAACCACTAATTGCAACACAAATGTTTCCAATTAGGAACTCTAGTGTAATAATCACTCGTTCTTCATCTGTGCTGTAAATGTTTGGAATTTTATTCAGAGTCAGTTGAATGTATATATGTTAGCAGACATTTTTAATGTGGAACATACTTTGATATAAAATTGTTGGTCTTAAAAGAAAGGGTAACCATGCATGTCCCAATTTAACACCAAAACTGTATTAAAACATTTAACAGGCTATTATTTGAACTTGGAATTATTTTTAATTATGGAATTTGCTTGATTTCTGGTTATTGAAATTTTTAATAAATTCCATGTTTATTCTGTACTGAAATGTTCTGTGCTGTGCACAACACTTTCTATTACAAAGAAAATAGTATATTTTCAATAGAATGTACTGTACCACGCACAACACTATCTAACCAAAATTCATTGTATGGAAAGTGTTATTAACCGCTGAAAAGATTATAATACCAAATGAACATGGAATTTATTAAAAATTTTAAACGCAAGAAATTATGCAAATTCCATAATTAAAAATAATTCCAAGTTCAAATAATAGCCTGTTATTTGTAAAATGGATACATTCTTCCTATTTGGGATTATTAATTGTTTTAAAATTTGAGAAAAAAATCAATGATCAAAATACTAATGAAAAGAAGATGAACTTAAAAAATGGACAGGAAGAATTATTCTTGAACAGATGAATTACCTTATGATATCCCACCAGAGACACTATTTGAAAAGTTATCTTGAAATTGTATGTTCACGCATTCTGATATTTATTATAGTAGATCTATTATGGATAATAAATCTTTATTTAACATGTTTAATGAGTTCAAATACACTTAGTTGCAACAAAGTCATGATATAAAACAGTGTTTTGATTACCAAATGGATTATATCCCCTCTCCCTGTGATAAAGACAATATTTTTCATTTGTGATGTGTGTAGAAAGTTTGCACATGCTCAGATTTCTCTCTCATATTGTTACAATAATGACATTCATATAACATCCAGTATTTTCATTCAGTCTCATGATGTTACTAAATTGTTATCAGTATATTTGAATTATTTGTCCAAATATTGTATTAAAAACAAATATGTTGCTCTGTAGTTGTCTAAAAGCATGTTATTGCTGGACATTACAATGAGATTGATGAGTAAATTATGACTAGAACTATCATAGTTATGTCTTTTATTTCAGACACTGGTAGAGGATTAATGACAAAGAGGCCTATTTATCCAGGGGACATTATCATTGCTATTCCAAAACCATTCCTTATTACCATGGATACAGTTTTGAAAAGTGAAGTTGGGTCTTTATTAAAAAGGTATGTAGTTTATTGCATCACATGTCCATTTAAACTTTTGGCAGTTCTATTGTCCTATTGAACAAATGCAACAGGTATTGTTCTCTGTGTTGTTTATTCAACAGGACCTTTAAATTTCTTCTGAGAGAAATCTATCACTCATTGATTTATCTACCTGAGTAAAAATAAATATCTGCTAAATAGATAGAAATCACAATAGGAGATGCAAGTATAAGAATGTAAGACTGAAACATAATGATGTAACAACTACAAAAGATATTTAAGAAATAATTGATGCAAGATATACTTTATTGTAGTTTTAACATGGGTAGGCATCAATTATTTTTGCCCCGAGCGATAGTGAGGGCTAAAAAAACACGAATATAATGCCTACCCATGTTAAAACTACAATAAAGTATAGCTTGCATCAATTATTTCGATTCTGATTAGGACAATTAAGGTAATTTTTAGGTTCGATGTCTATAAGTGTAGAGCGTTTGTGTAGGCTCTTCCATTAACCACCCTTTTTTGTTTGTAAACAAGCAATCGACTGGGAACGTGAATTTCTGAGGGAGGAGTTTTAAACAGCCAGCATGAATGGTTGTTGTATCTAGGTCAAATATGTCAATTTCGAATTACAACACATTAGTCATGATAAATGAATTAGTAACAACATGTGCATCATTTAAGAGTTTGGAAGTGTTTAAAGTTAATGAAATATTTTAAATGCATGCCAATTTGATAAAATTCATTATTCTGCAGTAGTCATTATACGCATGTGCAAACAAATTTTATTGGATTTAGAGCATGGGTTTATTTAAGAATTGAATGCTCTTTTTTGTAAATTTATTGGGTTGTAAAAGCATTGACCGAAGTACATTTTGTATGAAGCGCGGAAGCGCTCATACTAAAAATGTGCGCACGGTTAACGCTTTTACAACCCTATAAAGTTACAAAAAAAAGCATTCAATACTTATAATTACATTTTTACCTATCACTATTTTCATAAGTGGGGGCCCACTGACTGCGCTAAGAGGGGGCCCGCTCAAGACACGCTTCAGTGATTCCCTATATAAGCAACCAATTTTTTTCCCAAAAAGGGGGGCCCCCCCTCTAAATCCGCCTCTGCCTATAGGATCATGAAAACATTTACCTGCACACTTTATTGTGGGACCTCGTGTCAACATGAATGAAAAGTTGCATTGTGTGATGCAATTGATTAAGGAATATCACAAGATTGCTAGTTAGCCAATCAGAATAACGTATTATAATGAAACATACATCTAATGTAATTATTCACAAAGCGAAAGAAGCACGTCATATTAGAATTAAATGTACATATACACATATGGTCTGCTAAAAAACGACATATATCTTGTCAAGCTTCAAGTTGTTTCAAGTCTAGTCAAGTTGTAATAGTTTGTAAGATTTTTAAGAGCCAATCAAAGAATTGCAATTGCAATTAAATTTCTGTTTACAAAACACTAGAATATATACATGATGAAAGTCAACCACATACATGTACATATATATATAGAGCCCAGGTGGTCGTGTGGTCTAGCGGGACGGCTGCAGTGCAGGCGATTTGGTGTCTTGATATCACAGTAGCATGGGTTTGAATCCTGGCGAGGGAAGAATAAAAAATTTGGGAAAGCAAATTTACAGATCTAACATTGTTGGGTTGATGTTTAGACGAGTTGTATATATATATAACTCGTCTAAACATCAACCCAACAAAGTTATATATATATATACGAGTCTAAATTGAAAACTATACGTTCAAACCTATGATTGTGTTGGATAAAAACCTTAAATTTTATACGTGTGCATGTAAAACAAATTTCTTTGTAGAAGGGTCTAAATACAGCACAAACAACATTTTCCAAAAGACCAAAAAAGTGAAAAAGTATATATAACAGGCTATTATTTGAACTTGGAATTATTTTTAATTATGGAATTTGCTTGATTTCTGGTTTATATTGAAATTTTTAATAAATTCCATGTTTATTCTGTACTGAAATGTTCTGTACTGCGCACAACACTTTCTATTACAAAGAAAATAGTATATTTTCAATAGAATGTACTGTGCTGCGCACAACACTATCTAACCAAAATACATTGTATGGAAAGTGTTATTAACCGCTGAAAAGATTATAATACAAAATAAACATTGAATTTATTAAAAATTTTAAACACAAGAAATTATGCAAATTCCATAATTAAAAATAATTCCAAGTTCAAATAATAGCCTGTTATATTTAAACAAAACGCAAAACACAGATGTTCTTTAACCCTGCTGACTGCCATTGGCGATTGCCAAATAAAATTGATCACAAGATGTAACAAAATGGATCTTAATATAAATTATATATATACTAAACAGAAAACAATTATCTTGTGGCCACGATGTTATGCCACAAACATAAGGTGTCAATATATTTTTTTTGTACACCAGATCCGGATTTCGTCAATAAATGTCTCTTCATTGATGTTAGGGATCGAAATGGTATTTGGAAGGCCATATAAAATGTACCCTCATTTTTAGATAGACTCTTGAATTTTAAGAGTCAATATAGGATGAACGAATCATATAAACCCGAGGGAAAATATGATACAAGCCCAAACGAAAAAATATAAACAAGTCTAAATGGAAAACTATGTTCAAGCCTATGATTGCGTTGGATAAAAACCGGCAATTTTTATACGTGTGCATGTAAAACAAATTTCGTTGTAGAAGGATCTAAATACAGCATAAACATTTTCCAAAAGACCAAAAAAGTGAAAAAGTATATATTTAAACAAAACGCATTTGACTAACAGGTCGAACAACTGATGTTCTTTAACCCTGCCTGACTGCCATTTATATATATCAACCCTCCCTCTCAATACTTGTGCACTTTGAAATTGGTATCATACATTTGTTTTACATCTGTGTTAAAGTAAATCAGTAACAAAAACAAACAACAAGGAACAACACATAGAGCAGATAGCCTGATATGGAGCAGGTACAACATTTGGTTGGTTTCAACCCCTTTTACTTCACACATAACCTTCTGTTTAACATATCAAGACCATTTGTTGTAAAAGTAAAAGCACAGTCCATCTATCAACAGAATAAACACCAACTTAAAACATTAAACAAGGAAAAAGACATGCTGATTGATTATGCCTTTGAAGAATGTTGATTGTTGTAGTTTTAACATCACTAAGAATTTCTTTTCTTTTAATCAATTGAAAGATTATTTTCTTTTAAATCACTTATGTATTTTGTTCTGGTCACTCAGTAGGATTTACCTGTATCATTTTGTTTCAGATCCCATTTGAAGTTAAATCTACAACAAGCAATGACAATTTTTCTTATCATTGAAAGTGAAAAACAGGAAGAATCAGTTTGGTGGCCGTACTTAAAAGTATTACCAGAGACATTTGACACTCCTGCATTTTGGAAACCTAGTGATCTTTGTCTGTTTTCTAAAAATTTATACAAAAAGATATTTGCTGCATTGAAAGATTTACAGACATTTTATGATGAAATCATTTTATTTTTATCCAGCTGTAAAGAAATCAAAATAACTTTTAATGAATTTAGATGGGCATGGTACTGTATAAACTCCAGATCAATATATTATGACTGTGACAGTTCTCCATACATCGCTGATACAAATAAAAACATTGCGCTTGCACCTTTCTTAGATTTATTAAACCACTCAACAACAGCAGAGGTAAGGGTATCAAACAAGATAAAGCTAATGAAGTCATGATCAGCAGAGGTAAGGGTATCAAACAAGATAAAGCTAATGAAGTCATGATCAGCGGAGGTAAGGGTACCAAACAAGATAAAGCTAATGAAGTCATGATCAGCGGAGGTAAGGGTATCAAACAAGATAAAGCTAATGAAGTCATGATCAGCAGAGGTAAGGGTATCAAACAAGATAAAGCTAATGAAGTCATGATCAGCGGAGGTAAGGGTACCAAACAAGATCAAGCTAATGAAGTCATGATCAGCAGAGGTAAGGGTATCAAACAAGATAAAGCTAATGAAGTCATGATCAGCGGAGGTAAGGGTATCAAACAAGATAAAGCTAATGAAGTCATGATCAGCGGAGGTAAGGGTATCAAACAAGATAAAGCTAATGAAGTCATGATCAGCAGAGGTAAGGGTATCAAACAAGATAAAGCTAATGAAGTCATGATCAGCGGAGGTAAGGGTATCAAACAAGATAAAGCTAATGAAGTCATGATCAGCAGAGGTAAGGGTATCAAACAAGATCAAGCTAATGAAGTCATGATCAGCGGAGGTAAGGGTACCAAACAAGATCAAGCTAATGAAGTCATGATCAGCAGAGGTAAGGGTATCAAACAAGATAAAGCTAATGAAGTCATGATCAGCAGAGGTAAGGGTACCAAACAAGATAAAGCTAATGAAGTCATGATCAGCAGAGGTAAGGGTATCAAACAAGATAAAGCTAATGAAGTCATGATCAGCAGAGGTTAGGGTATCAAACAAGATAAAGCTAATGAAGTCATGATCAGCGGAGGTAAGGGTACCAAACAAGATAAAGCTAATGAAGTCATGATCAGCAGAGGTAAGGGTATCAAGCAAGATAAAGCTAATGAAGTCATGATCAGCAGAGGTAAGGGTATCAAACAAGATAAAGCTAATGAAGTCATGATCAGCAGAGGTAAGGGTATCAAACAAGATAAAGCTAATGAAGTCATGATCAGCAGAGGTAAGGGTATCAAGCAAGATAAAGCTAATGAAGTCATGATCAGCGGAGGTAAGGGTACCAAACAAGATCAAGCTAATGAAGTCATGATCAGCAGAGGTAAGGGTATCAAACAAGATAAAGCTAATGAAGTCATGATCAGCGGAGGTAAGGATATCAAACAAGATAAAGCTAATGAAGTCATGATCAGCAGAGGTAAGGGTATCAAACAAGATCAAGCTAATGAAGTCATGATCAGCGGAGGTAAGGGTATCAAACAAGATAAAGCTAATGAAGTCATGATCAGCAGAGGTAAGGGTATCAAACAAGATAAAGCTAATGAAGTCATGATCAGCGGAGGTAAGGGTACCAAACAAGATCAAGCTAATGAAGTCATGATCAGCAGAGGTAAGGGTATCAAACAAGATAAAGCTAATGAAGTCATGATCAGCAGAGGTAAGGGTAGCAAACAAGATAAAGCTAATGAAGTCATGATCAGCAGAGGTAAGGGTATCAAACAAGATAAAGCTAATGAAGTCATGATCAGCAGAGGTTAGGGTATCAAACAAGATAAAGCTAATGAAGTCATGATCAGTGGAGGTAAGGGTACCAAACAAGATAAAGCTAATGAAGTCATGATCAGCAGAGGTAAGGGTATCAAACAAGATAAAGCTAATGAAGTCATGATCAGCAGAGGTAAGGGTATCAAACAAGATAAAGCTAATGAAGTCATGATCAGCAGAGGTAAGGGTATCAAACAAGATAAAGCTAATGAAGTCATGATCAGCAGAGGTAAGGGTATCAAACAAGATAAAGCTAATGAAGTCATGATCAGCGGAGGTAAGGGTATCAAACAAGATAAAGCTAATGAAGTCATGATCAGCAGAGGTAAGGATATCAAACAAGATAAAGCTAATGAAGTCATGATCAGCAGAGGTAAGGGTATCAAACAAGATCAAGCTAATGACGTCATGATCAGCAGAGGTAAGGGTATCAAACAAGATAAAGCTAATGAAGTCATGATCAGCAGAGGTAAGGGTTTCAAACAAGATCAAGCTAATGAAGTCATGATCAGCAGAGGTGAGGGTATCAAACAAGATAAAGCTAATGAAGTCATGATCAGCGGAGGTAAGGGTATCAAACAAGATAAAGCTAATGAAGTCATGATCAGCAGAGGTAAGGGTATCAAACAAGATAAAGCTAATGAAGTCAGCAGACAATATAACCTACATTTGGATCATTTTACATTATTACTGCTAGTAATTAAAATATACATTCTTAGTTTCATGGTTTCACAAATGTTTATTTTTTTCTAGAATAACTTTAAAGGTTGCAAAAGGAATTAACAAAATAGGCAAAATGTGTAAATTCAAATGAGCTAGAAAACCAGAAGGGGCAGAAAAAATAAAAAAAATAAAGGAATGCTTTTGTTAGAACTGGTGGTTTGTGAAAATATAATGAAAGATGTTCTGCACTACAATATATGCTAATTTCATTGCAGATTCAAAGTATATGAATGGTCCAGCCTGTCAAGGGCAAGCATCAATACATGAACATTCACATTATAATAAAAACAAACTGGATACACATCATACATGCGTAATGTTTCATTTAGTTTTTATTGTTTGGAATTTTGGTCTATAGATCTTATCACAGTTGGTCACAATTGAAATAGGAAGATGTGGTCTTGGTACATGTATGAGTGCCAATGAGGCAACTCTCCATCCAAGTCACAATTATAAAAGTAAACCATTATAGGTCAATGTATGGTCTTTGTAATACATCACATTTTACCTTCTGTGATATCCATATATAGGAATGAGAAGTTAAGAGCTGATAAATTAGCTTTACATTAAAGAATTGAAAACTATGTAACGTTATATCCATTTCATTTGTCATGCTGTGAATTTAATGATGGTGAAATAATGCACATGAAAAGTGATTTTTTTTTGTGCCGATTCTATCAATTTTGTATGTAACCAGTAGAGAAGATTTGATCATTAGATAAAACAATAATTGTGTATAGCATTCTAATTCGTATTTCCTAATAATTTCTTTCAAATGTTTCAGGTTGAAGCTGCATTTAATAAGAATAATAACTGTTTTGAAATAAAAACCTATAATTCATTTAGAAAATATGATCAAGTATTTATATCGTATGGAGCACATAGTAATACACATCTTTTAATGGAGTATGGATTCATTCTTCCTGATAATCCACATGATGTTTATGAATTAGATTATGGTGAGTAACTCTGATACTTTTCTTCTGGACATTCATTTTAATTTTTTGGCTACCATTTTTAACGCAAACCACAAATATGTTCAGCAAACTATATTATAATTGTTCCATAGGCTTAAACAATGTATGCAGAATTTTATGAAAATTTACAAAACCTGCTTTAACAGAAAAAAAAATCTCAATCATAGAGTGATCATTAAACATTTGAAGACATTATCATTAATTCTATAATTTAATTAACTCATGAGTAAAAGGTCAAGGCTACAGCATTTTGTTGCAAAAGCCAGACAGCAATCCTATATTCATTCGTCATCATCGACATTTGAGTTCAGTCTTTGTCTGTCTGTCTATCTGTACCACCTAGTCCTTCTTTATCCTTTGTTTGATACACTTTTGATTTGTAGAATAAAGATTATGGTATGCAAACATGAGCATGTGAAGGAATTTTTATGCTGTTTAGTTTATCCAGAAAATTTCCCTTTGCACCTTAGAAATTTTGACCATCTTTAAAACTAACCTAACCATTGCAGGTCTTCCTACGCGTATGATTGGCTCTACACTAAACTTGGTAAATTGTTTGATCCTAATACACAATTGTTAGTAGGATGCACCAGTCCATTGAGTTTTCCAAGAGAGTATTGGTATGTGTATTTCTTCACCAATTTTTCACTATCTTGTGTTCAGGTAGAGTAATTTTCACAATAGTTTAGATATGACTTTCTTTAATTTCACATTTCAGATGAAATAGTAAGAGTAGCACAGAATTTAAATTTACAGTATATTGATAGAAAGAAAAGAATTATAGAAGAGAATAACATTAACAGGTTTGTATTGTTTCCCAACTTCTGATTGCCTGAATAGGGCCATATGATCAATATCCATCACCTGGTGTGTCTGTTTTGCCATCAATTTTCAACTATTGTTATCTTGAAACACACATATTTTTTTCTCTCTAAAACCACAGGACTATTTTCCCCTAATCTTGTGCTGAATTATCCTTAAAGTATACACTTTGTCTTTGTTTCAGCCAATTAACCAAAATGTCCACCATAGCTTAACATAGATCATAAAGGTAAAATGCCAATAATTGTTTTATTTGTCTATCATCTCAAAAACTTATATTGTATTAGATAGATAAAATCTGACTTACACAAATATGCTCAGAATGTCAAGAAGATGTACAATGTATCAGCTTTCCTTTTTAACCGGATTTTTGTGACAAAAATGTCGGTTATTGATTTGGGGATGTACGGCGGGCGGGCGGCCGGGAGGGCGGCCGGGCGGCAATCAAATGTTGTCCGTGCATTAACTCATGAACCGTTCAACCAAAGCTTTTAAAATTTTAATATGTTATTACTGACAACTATACGAAGGTCAAGTTCAATAATGGCGATTTTGACTTTTACCGTTCATGAGTTATGGTTCTTGAAAGATTGAAAAATGGAGTTGTCCGTGCATTTACACATGAACTGTTCTACCAAAGCTTCCCAAATTTTAATATGTTGTTACTAATGACAGAATGGAGGTCAAGTTCAATAATGACGAATTTGACTTTTACCGTTCAGGAGTTATGGTTCTTGAAAGATTGAAAAATGGAGTTTCCAGTCGTGTCCGTGCATTTATGCATGAACTGTTCTACCAAAGCTTCCGAAATTTTAATATGCTGTTACTGATGACAAAATGGAGGTCAAGTTCAATAATGACGATTTTGACTTTTACTGTTCAGGAGTTATGGTTCTTGAAAGATTGAAAAATGGTGTTTCCCGTCGTGTCCGTGCATTTTCTCATGAACCATTCAACCAAAGCTTTTGAAATTTTAATATGTTGTTACTGATGACAAAATAGAGGTCAAGTTTAATAATGACGATTTTGACTTTTACCGTTCAGGAGTTATGGTTCTTGAAAGATCGTAAAATGGTGTTTCCATTCACGTTGTTGCATTTACTCATGAACCATTCAATCTAAGCTTTTCAAATTTTAATATGTTGATACTGATGACAAAATGGAGGTCAAATTTGATATTGACGATTTTCACTTTCACCATTCATCAGTAATGGTTCTTGTGATATTGCCAGGACACAAATAAATGTTAATAAATCCGGTTTGCTGTCGTTGTGACAGCCTCTTGTCTTCCAAAGTGGTCCGATGACTTTTTTATAGGAGTTTTTGCAATTACTTTGAAAATTATATTATAAAATAGTCACCAAAAATGAGGATCTACCATTGACCCTTATTAGCTATTGGGTTAAGGATTATGTACCCTTGTGTTGATTCAATGTTAAACATATGGAAATTTTATAGAAAATCCACAGCCTTCATTCATCCTTGTAATCTCATATTTGGCAATTTAATGACTGATAGATATAGGATTGTTGCATGCAGTGCTAGCATTGATTTCCCTAAAACAAGTTTATTAATGTAGTTATTGGTTAAAACAAATACAAATATGGACCAAATCAAGTACACCTTTTAGGGTGTGCTCGACTTTAGTGACTCAGCACGAGGTGTTTTGGAATTTACAGGTTGTTTAGAACTTTTTGTAAAAAATAAACACTAGCACATCATAGAAAAGCAAGTGAGTAATCTATGTTTCAAAATTTATAACAAAAATATCAGTATTAAAGGCTGTGGATTTTCTATTAAAATCTTGGTATATTTGCCACAAAAGTCTCTTTTTCTTTTAAATGCAATGAAACAGTAAATAGTAGTGCTTTGCATCAAGTTTCCCTTTGGTATATGCACAAAATGGCATATCCCTCTTATTTATTATATCTGTAGTTTTGATATAATTGAAGTTTGAAAAGTTTGCAAAAAAATGGCTACAGAAGGGGTCATAAGGCAGCAACCATTTGATTTTCTGGGGGGGGGGGCTATGGTTTTTTTTGGAAAAAAAAGTTTGTTTCCAGGTTTTGGTGAAAAAAATAATTTGTTTTGGACCCTGAGAAAAAAAAATTGTTTGTTTCACCCTCAGCTCCCACTATATGTAATGCTAAAATTGAAAGAAAAAAATTGTTTTCGGTTTGTCGTTAAAAAAAAAGATTGTTCTTCGCCAAAGGCGAAAAAAAAAGTTTGCACAGAAAAAAAAACCATAGCCCCCCCCAGAAAATCAAATGGTTGTTGCCTAAACCTTAAAGGCTTATATACATGTAAACCCAACCACATTCTGTGTGTGCATTTTCAAGTGAGGAGCCTCTAATTCAGTGCTTTTTGTTTGTTGCTGTATATTTTATTTTTTGTTTAGTCTTACAGTGCTTATCCAGTCACCTTTGGGGTATCACAATAGCAATGGCTCAAACAGTTTACCAAATTGCAGTTAGATTTCTTCTCCAACTAACTGATCAACTGGTAAAATGTTTTAGCAGATTGCTCAAGTGAAATGTTGTTAGTATGAAGTGAGTGCTGTAAAATCAAAAGTGTAATACTTACCATCCAGGTCCAGTTAGTTGATATCTTTGTCATTAGTTTCAAACACAAAAATGACTTACTATAATATGAGTCACTGAATAAGAAGGTCTAATTTTGACATGGAAACTTCTATCATAAATAGATTTTATAAATAAATAGTTGAAAACATTGTTTTGTAAGTCTATAATTTATAGCTCCGTTTTCCAACAACAAGTTAGTGCGTAATTGTAATTTGGATTTTTTTTTCTAAAGCAATTACTTATCTGCTACCATTAAAGGGAAATAATTTACATTACTGAAAATCAGCAAAATGTTGTCACAATTTTTGTCTGACAAATATCAACTTTCCTCATTTAATTTGTTTGTAACATTACTTTTATGATTATTAAACTTTTATCCTCTGTTTTGAAAAGAAACAATGAAATTTATTTTTAAGATGATTAAAATTTTTAAAAAAATTGTAGGCAAAATCAGAAGCCAGGTATCATTGATTAATTTTTTAGTGTACAATAACTCAATAAAAATTATTTCCCTTTAATGCCAGCAGATCAGTAATTTGTATAGAAAATATTATACAAATCATAATTACACAATAACTTTGTCTTAGAAGACAAAGCTATAAAATATACATCTACAAAACAATGGTTTGAACTATTTATTTATAAAATCTATTTATGATAGAAGTTTTCATGTCAAAATTAGACCTTCTTATTCAGTGACTCATACTATAGTAAGTCATTTTTGTGTTTGAAACAAATGACAAAGATATCAACTAACTGGATCTGGATGGTAAGTATTACTTTTGATTTCACAGCACTCACTTCATACTAACAACATTTCACTTGAGCAATCTGCTAAAACATTTTACCAGTTGATCAGTTAGTTGGAGAAGAAATCTAACTGCAATTTGGTAAACTGTTTTGGCCATTGCTATTGTGATACCCCAAAGGTCACTGGATAAGCACTGTAAATTAGTTTTTTTCATCATGATTTATAGCTGACTAAGCAGTATGTTTTTTTTTTATTGTTAAAGACTTATGGTGGCCTATAATATCATGAATCCCCATTTGATCAACTCTGCTGGATAGTTGTCTCAATGGCAATCATACCATATCTCCTCATTTTATATTATAACACAAATTGTCAATCAACTCCCAAAAGGGACAATATATTCCCACATGTTTGGCATTTTTTGGCAATATCGTTAAATCCCGATTATTAGTTTTAGATTAACACATGATTAAGTGGGCACGCCAGTATAAATCATTTATTTGTTTAAATATATGTTTTTCACAATTTATTTCTATAAATGAACTTTATCATATACTTATAATAGGAAAATTGAGAAGAACTAAATTACAGAAATCACTTAAATTTTACAATTGTTTAGTTTAAATACAGTCTATTTAGAAAAAAAATAAAAAAAATACAGGTCACCGATGAGTTAAAAAAAGATATTTCAGTTTTAATGCAAAAAAATGTAATTTTTGCACCAAAGGGAGATAATTTGGACTCCAATGATATAAACATTTTAAAAGTCATCTGGGATCAAATCAAATCGATTTTTTTGGGTTGATTTTGTTCCATATCATAAAAAAACAACTAGTAATGTATAAATAAACTTTGTAATGAAAAAAAATGTTTGGTACCCTGAAGCCTCCTTTTATTGCGAACCCTATCATAGTTTTCCATAGATTCACCTGCAAGTTACCTGTCCATTTAAACTTTTGTAAGATCTATTGTTCCATCTAACAAATACAACAGGTATTGTTCTCTGTGTAGTTTATTTGATGGGACCTTTAAATTTCTTCCAAGAGAAATCTATCACTCATTGATTAATTTACCTGAACAAAAAATTGAACTGTCAATGATAAAAATACATGTACAAATAATAAATAAGAACTCCTGCAAAACTGCATGTGGCATTGTATTTATTCAATATCAATAATACATTTTTAATAGTTTCAATATAAACACTGATTCAAAAATTAAAAGTTGATTTCTGATCTAACTTTTGTATAATTAACCTTATAACCTATAGGAGGGTTAGCTTGTCTATAAAGGGGGATTAGTTTGTTCATACTTCAGTATTTATGATAGTAAAATGAATCTCAGCCAAGTGTGCATTGCTATTATTTAGTTAAGTTAGCTTGCAAAATAAATTTTAAAGTCATTTTTCAAGATTTCAAAATTAAAGCGGTTTTTTAATCAAATTAATCATGTAATTCTTAAAATATTTTTTTATCTAAATTGATGTACTGTGTAAATAATGTATCCAATGCAAAATTTGCACCTTTTATGAATCAAAAGAACTACATAATACATGAACAGTTAGACTCAACAATAACCAGGGGAGATAATTTTAATGAATATATCCACAGTGTTTAAAAATGTTCTCAGATTTTTCAAGCGTTATTCCATCTATAACTGCATCACATATTGCAGCTCTTGTATGGTCAAAAGTAAAATAACAGTGATTTTATAAAATAAGAGTACAAATAAATCATTGTACAAATGTTATTTTTTGGTCTTCCCTTACATAAAAACAGCAAGAAAATTATTAATCTATTCAGATACATAGCTGAGAAATCAACATAAAAGGAATAAGTTGAGATGAATAACTATTTGTGAAAATAAGTTGGTTTACAGAATTTGAAAAATAAACAAAAAACACACATTCATACACCTTGGGCATTTATTATATTGATTTCTGTCCTTATTAATACACTATTGACATCCTTTCATGAAAACATAACAAAGCACAGGCACTTGTTTCTGTCAATATGGGGTTTACTATCCATACCCAGTACAAAAAAACTTGTTTCTGTCAATATGGGGTTTACTATCCATACCCAGTACAAAAAAAAACTTTTTTTGTACTGGGTATGGATAGTAAACCCCATATTGACAGAAACAAGTGCCTGTGTAACAAAGCCTCAGTTTTGAATGAAGAATAAAAAACAACAACCAGGGTATATTGAACAATTACAAGTGTATTTTCATTCATTTGGAAGAATTTTTTTTTACTCAGGTAAATTAATCAATGAGTGATAGATTTCTCTTGGAAGAAATTTAAAGGTCCCAGTGAATAAACTACACAGAGAACATTTATACCTGTTGTATTTGTTAGATGGGACAATAGAACTTACAAAAGTTTAAATGGACAGGTAACTTGCAGGTGAATCTATGGAAAACTATGATAGGTTTCGCAATAAGTAACTTATGTTTTGCGACTAAAATGAAGTTTGAGGAGGTAAAATAATATAAAGATATTGTTTCTTCAAAATAGGTAAACAGAGAATTAAACTTTTCATTCTTTGCCTTATTCTGTTTGCAGCTTTTATTGTAAGTTATGTACTCTTGATAGAACATTGCAGGTACATGTATGGAGTTTCTTTCATCATCTTGTGATGCAATATAAATTTGGCCAACATTTTACACTCTCATTTTTTGTGTTTTTTTACACACAGGAAATTAGTTTGTAGTAAGGAGGGTGTGTCATGGAGTATGCATGCTGTGATGAAGATACTAGCAATGGATTTTACTGAATTGTAAGTTTATTTACATTTATAAATTGAAGTTGTTAAAGTCATATGAAATTAGTGACTGGTTATCCAATTCTTGAACCAATGCATGTATATATCATAAACTTAGTCCTCTGTGCACAATTTTATTATTTTTTACGCAAATTTATTGTATAATCGCCATTTTTTTCTTTCTCTCTGTCTGTCATGATTTAACAAATATAGCTGCTCATTAAATGCCGTGTTTTGAAACCGAAGTTTACCGATTGTCACCTTATAGTAAACTATCAACAAAAAGCATTGGTATTGAGTATGTGTTTAACATGTACAATCAGATTATTGTTTATTTTTAATGACAGATCCATGCGAGGTGGGTCACACTAAGGTCACTATGCATACGGAAAATATGTTGGCGAATTGCTTCCTGCAAGCAAGCAATTAGAAATAAGTAAACTTCTTCTATATGTGGACAAATAAAAGAATATTCCTTAGAAAAAAGTATATGTACATATATTGATAATGAAAGCTATCCATTTAGTTATAAAAAACATATGCATAATTTTTTTTTAATTTGAGGTTTCATATGACTTTAATTATTGCCATTCTTAAAACATTTGCATATACTTTTAGTAGTATATTTTTTTTATATTCCAATTCTTCCATTAGATTTATATTTTACATGTACTATTATTAATAATAATCCTTTTTATTATTAGTAAAGCCATATTATAGAGAAAATAAATATTGATAAAAAAAATGGAGACTATCTGTAAAACCTGATGGCATTTATGCCATAATGACCAAAGGATTGCTTCTTTTATTTATTTAACAAATTTGAGAAGCAATATTGAGTATTGTTCAAATGCATTTGTAATCTTAAGTCAAATAATTAATAAATAAACAAAAGAATTGTTTATGTTAAAGATGTTTTTGATGACAAAAGATTGAATAGTTCTGTGTACATGTTTAAAACAATTCAAACATTTTCTTTGTTGTTTTCAGAAAAAGTTGGAAATTAATATTTAAAGATGATCAAATATCGGTAACAAACCAGAAAGCAGTTGAACAGATGGGTCATATTCTTCTTCAACAAGAATTGCTTGAACTTAGAAGTGTCTTTGTCAAGGTATGAAACAAATCATTCATGCAAACAGAAATTATAAATGTTGTTGTTATTAGACTGAAGATGTTTTCACAGTGTCAACCCATTATATTGAAGAATAAGACAGTATGAGCTAAACAAAATTTAAGAATGATGTCTGTGTAAGGGGCGGTAGGAGGGGGTCTCATCCCATATTCACTGACTAAAACATAAAGTATTCTTTCCCGCATATTGAAAAAGTCCAGGTGTAAATCCTGAAATTCCAGCGAAATTTATCCCTACATCCCTCAAAAGGTCTGTTCTCCCTCTGTTGTCCTTTTGTTGTCCCCCGTTTAAAGCATTGTGATGGACATGGAAATACCTGGCATCCATCCATTTGTGTGTTCCTCAGGTCTTGTTAGAGCTCTCACAGATACAATTGTTGCCAGATTTTTACAAAAAAACATATTTTAGGTCATTATATTATAGGTGAATATCGGTAATATCTCAAACAAGTTCTAAAATGGTGGCAGATCGACTTTATTAAAGAGTTATGCCCCTTTAAAATATTAAATTTATTAGAAATGGCCTCGTGAGCCCTTCTACAGGTACAATTCTTGCCAGATTTTTATAAAACTTATACTATAGGTTAATATCAACAATATCTCAAACAAGTTCTAAATGGTGGACAAACAATTTTAAAAAAAAGAGTCCCTTGGAAATCCCTCAATTTTACTATTTCTAAGTTCAAATTAGTTTCTAAAAATGAATAGAAAAACCTGAACTCAGCACTTCAGACCAATGTGGTCTTGTAAAATATCAAAAAATATCTTTTAACCTGCTATTTAAAAACTGCAAAGAAACGGATTTATAACGAATTAAATGAAACTTTTCCACAGATTCACCTATTGTTCAATCGATTTAAATTTTTGTTATTTCTAATGTCCCATTCAATAAATACAATATCTATTGTTTTCTGTGAAGTTGCATAACTATCAGTTCATATCAGTTTGACAACTATATATTTTGAGTCAGGATCTTAGACTGACCTAAGGCCACGGTCCCCTGTGCAACACATAGTTTTTGTTTCTAATTTTGGCACTGTTTCCATTAAAATCCATGATTTCTTTAAGTGACACTTGCAGATCATTTTTAGTAGTAGTGTGAACCTTGACTATAAGGTATGGGCTTCGTTCATTGTTGAAGGCCGTGTGGTGACCTATAGTTGTTAATTTCTGTGTTATTTTGGTCTCTTGTGGAGAGCTGTCTCATAGGCAATCATACCACATCTTTTTTATACTTTTTTGTTTTATCATCTTCAATTTTTGAACAAGTTTTGGATTTTCTAATGTTTTGTCAACAAGCCTCACTGGAGATATTTTTTGTTGAGATGGACATCTGGTTCAGTACAGTTAGTTCTGTTAATAATATCATCAGTTATAATGCCAAGTTTCAGATCAATGTTTTTCTCAACTGACAAAATGTCTTCTGTATTTCATTAAAAGATTTCCATTATAATGATGAAACCTTATCCCAAACTCAGTAATGAGTAGCAGTTCTTGCACTTATTGTATCAGTTAAAGGTTTGATAATGGTTTAGGGATGATGCTGAAACAGCAATAATATTACACGATTTTATAATAATTGTGATTGTTTACTTTGTAGTTTCCGTCAAAGGACAAAAGCAGACTGACCCCACATCAAAATCTTGCCCTGGATTTGCTGAAAATTGAAGAAAATATTTTACAACAGTCAATAAAGTTATAACAATAATTTGTCTTATTTGATGTTGTGAATGAGTTGTCTCGGGAAATGCTGCGGAACCTTGAGATATTGATGTTACTTAACTGTCGTCTTCAGTGGCTGTATTCATCATGATTCATCAATGATCTAATGTTATATGAAATACAGTGCTACTTTTTGAATGGATGATGGCATCTGTCAATTGCAATGTTGATGGCTGTAGTCATTGGCAACAATGCTTGACAGTTGACATTACTTTCTAAGAGTAACACAAAATAGTTGTAGCTTTACCAGTAACAAATGAGATTCATTTCACTCTTGAATACTTGCATATATATATATATATATATCTTATCTAAAACTATACATCCTGGATTAATGAGAGGGTTAAATGCTCACACAAATATTTAACCCTGACACATTCTATTATACATGTGCCTGTCCAAAGTCAGTAGCTTTGAACTACTAGTAAGTGGTTGGCATTGGTCATTGGTCACATTTGTTTTTCATTTATTGTTTTTCAGTTTTTAGCTCACCTGGCCCGAAGGGCCAAGTGAGCTTTTCCCATCACTTTGCGTCCGTCGTCCGTCGTCCTTTGTCGTCCGTCGTCGTTAACTTTTACAAAAATCTTCTCCTCTGAAACTACTGGGCCAAATTAAACCAAACCTGGCCACAATCATTATTGGGGTATCTAGTTTAAAAAATGTGTCCGGTGACCCTGCCAACCAACCAAGATGGCCACCATGGCTAAAAATAGAACATAGGGGTAAAATGCAGTTTTTGGCTTATAATTCAAAAACCAAAGCATTTAGAGCAAATCTGACTGGTAATATTGTTCATCAGGTCAAGATCTATCTGCCCTGAAATTTTCAGATGAATTGGACATTTCGTTATTGGGTTGCTGCCCCTGAAATGGTAATTTTAAGGAAATTTTGCTGTTTTTGGTTATTATCTTGAATATTATTATAGATAGAGATAAACTGTAAACAGCAATAATGTTCAGCAAAGTAAGATCTACAAATAAGTCAACATAACCAAAATGGTCAGTTGACCACTTTAGGAGTTATTGCCCTTTATAGTCAATTTTTAACCATTTTTCGTAAATCTTAGTCATCTTTTAGAAAAATCTTCTCCTCTGAAACTACTGGGCCAAATTTAACCAAACTTAGCCATAATCATTATTGGGGTATCTTGTTAAAAAAATGTGTCCGGTAACTCGGCCAACAAACCAAGATGGCCGCCATGGCTAAAAATAGAACATGGGGGTAAAATGCAGTTTTTGGCTTATAACTCAAAAACAAAAGCATTAAGAGCAAATCTGACAGGAAATAAAATTGTTGATCAGGTAGATAGAGATAATTGTAAGCAGCAAGAATGTTTAGTTAAGTAAGATCTACAAACACATCACCATCACCAAAACACAATTTTGTCATGAATCCATCTGTGTCCATTGTTTAATATTCACATAGACCAAGGTGAGCGACACAGGCTCTTTAGAGCCTCTAGTTTTTTTTTATAGCAAACTATAAGGCAAAATATTTGCTCATTGTTGAAAGCTATACAGTTGCCTATGGTTGCTTACATCCAAGCCATTTGAACTCTGGCGGATATTTGTCTCATTGACAATAGTAAAACATATCCTTATATCTATAATTAGAAGCTTATATTAGTATCTTTTTTCTGTATGGGTCAGATTGACCAGGTCTTGAGTTGTAGAGGTTTGTGGTGGAACTGCAGTAATTACATACATGCATGCCTGTTATTTAATACGTCATTAGATGTTTGAAGAATTCTTTTTAAATAATCCATGACTATTGTGTTTGTATGTGGGGTCCATTTCAAATAAGTTTGCAGACTGATTCTAATGTACTTTTGAGAAGAACCATAATAGAAATAAAATATTGCCGTAGGCGGATCCAGGGGGGGGGGGGAAATTTGGTTGATTATATAGGGAATCATTGTTGAAGCACGACGAGCGCCCCCCCTTTTTAGGTCAGTCAGTGCCCCCCCCCCCCCTTAGGAAAAGTTCTGGATCTGCCACTGATGGCACAATCAATGACAAGTAAGTCCCCTTTTCATGACGTCACAATAGGAAATTCAGAAGAAATCCAGAAAATTTTAACATCATAATTAAATTTCGACCAATCATTTGGTGAGAACAGATATTTCACTAGTGATGAGACATATGTTTCTCACACTGCTCAGGAAATGTGAAAATAAGCTTAACAATCACAGAAGTGCATTTTCAACATTGAAGACAATAAAATAATTCATGACCTCTTTTGTGTTGATTTTGAAATGCTGATTAAAAAATGTTCTTTCTGTCCAATATATTTTTTGCACCATAAACATAAAGTTAGATGAAACCTGCAAGACATTATCATCTAAACTTAACATATCAATGTTCTATGAAAATGAGTTCACAGTCAGATGAATCCTTCCAGAAAGACATGTACACCTTACAATATTTACAAATAAAATGTTAGAAAAAAATCCATTGAAAATTGACCAAACCACAGATTTTTTTAAACAATGTCCAATGAACCATAAAATTGAAGTCAAGGTCAAATGAAATCAGTTGGGGCATGATTTGTATATTCCGAAGGCATACTGAATGTTTTACGGAGGGGACCAACCTAGTACACATCACAATCATTCCATACACCAAGTTATAAGATATCGTATAAAGATAATTATATAATTTATCTTATAAATTAAATAAGATATCTTATAAATTAAATAAGATAACTTATAAACTATATGAGATATCTTATTACTACATGTAAATATTAAAGATATCTTATAAACTATATGAGATATCTTATTACTACATGTATATATTAAAGATATCTTATAAACTATATGAGATATCTTATTACTACATGTATATATTAAAGATATCTTATAAACTATATGATATATTTTATAAAGTATATAATATATCTTATAAACTATATGATATATCTTATAAAGTATATAATATATCTTATAAACTTAAGGAGATATCTTATAAAGTATAAAATTAACTATATATGATATCTTATAACCTATATAAGATATCTTCTTTATTATATAAGATAGAGTATATATTATATGAGATAGTTTATATATCTTATATAATATATAGGTATCTTATAAAATTTTTATTATAAGATTTCTCATAAACTTTATAAGATATCTTATTGCTAACATTAGATATATTTTAAGTATAATTTTCTTTATAAATATCCTATTATATTATGTAAGATATGTTCTAAAGTTTATAAGAACATCTTAAACTGAATCTAATATTTCATGCACATTTAGTGTAAACAATATTTTATTCAGAAACAGATAAATAAATGCGTACATAAATACAAATTCAATGCAATGGATTGGAAAACAAGTGACAAGTCACTTATACAAATTCCTCACCTTGAATGCACATTTAAGATTTGTACACTTTGAAGCCCAATGTTTATATGAAAACATAACAAACCATCAAAGAAAGAAAGACATTGTCAAAATAAAAAATCCATTATACACTACACAGAAAACTAAAGATAAAGCAACACGAACCCTGAAAAAAAACTATTAATTGAACTCATGTGCTCCGGATAGGTAAGCAGTTCCTTTCATCCGTTGTGTTGCTTATGATGTTAAATTGCAAGGTTATATTTTCGTAAATGTTTTTGGTCCACTTGAGCTGAGAAAAATAATACAGTTTTGAGAAAATTGTTTTCTTTTATATCATGCATTAACTGGCAATTAAAAAAACAACTACAGTTCAGTTCCTGAATTTTCGTGAGGTGCAGGTAATTTTAGTTCGCTAGGATCTACACCCCATATGTCTCTGGCATACTCTACGATGGTCCTATCACTGGAGAATTTTCCTGAAGCAGCTATATTGAGCAGACATTTGCGGGCCCACTCTAATGGCTGTAGATAGAGGTCGTTTACACGCTGTTGACATTCTATGTAAGACTGGTAGTCTTTCAGCAGACAAAACCTGAAAAATAAATAGAAGGATGTCTGTCAACAGTATTTGATAGTATTTCATATTGATGCAAAAAGTGCACTAAGTCCGAAATAATTTGGAACGCTCGTAGAAAAACGCAAGTGCTTTTTTGGTGTAGAAAATTTTGAATCGGTTGTCTCTATGCAACACAGGATGAATAATGATGGGGAAAGAAAATATGTACAAGAATACAGTATACTACAATTTTACTATTGATATCATGAGTTGTTGTTTCACTGCCAACCATATCGTATTTTGCTTTTACTAAAAAAAATAAAAAATTCGACAAGTGGTTTTTTTGTTTAAGTTTATATTCGACGTAATGTCAACTTGAAATATTGCATATCCCATTTGGATGTGACCCCTTCCACACTTTTGAAATTGATCTTGTAAGGTAACATCAGCTATTGGTTTTTTTTGTAAATATGCATTGCTACATGTACATGAAAACAATATTTGGCATATAAGGAGTAAATACCGTTCCATAAATCGTATGATCTTGACTTCGTTCACATTCTCTTATATAGTGAAGGTTATTTTCCCGATTGCTACCACAGTATGTGTGAAAGTGCACGTAGTACCACTGCACTCAAAGAAACAACTGATTTGTTTTAATGCATATTTGATTCAATGTTAAACGGAATTTAGTCAGATATTATGCTCACAGGCTATCCGAATAATTTAGTCGTTTAATAACGATACTTTACGAGGCTCGCGCGAGTCGGAAATATCAAAAAAGGGGGGTTATAGTTAAAAGAAAATAACAAAGTTTTACGGGTCTGCAATTTCATGGAAACATGTAGGTTCAATTCTATGTACAAGAAACATCATTTCGATTTTAACTTTAGTCTATGCATTTCAACGCAAATCATTAAACATCATTAAAAATCTTATTTATACCTGTCGTCAAACACCAAGCTGTTATAAAGATCTCTAAACAAGCCAGTGTCCTCTGGAGAAAAAGTGCCATCGTTGATTTGATCAAGAGCTTCTTTGAGCTCAGTATTTTTGTCATAATACATTTTAGAGTAGTATCCTTCCTTCTTTATATTTTCCACTTCATCCACTGTCATCCCGAAAAGAAAGAAATTATCTTCTCCAACTTCTTCTCTCATTTCTACGTTTGCCCCATCAAGAGTTCCAATAGTCATGGCACCATTTAACATGAATTTCATATTTCCTGTGCCAGAAGCTTCAGTTCCAGCTGTTGAAATCTGCTCACTAAGGTCTGCAGCGGGTACGATCTTTTCAGCAAGTGAGACACGGTAGTTTTCAAGGAACACAACCTGCAACCACCCACTCGTTTGTGGATCATTATTGACTACATTTGCAATATTGTTGACTAGTTTGATTATTAATTTAGCAACATGATAGCCTGGGGCAGCTTTCCCTCCAATCATGACAGTTCTTGGGACAAAACCCTCGGTCTTCTTGCGCTTCAATCTGTTGTACATAGTTATTATATGAAGACAATTTAACAGCTGGCGCTTGTACTCATGAATTCTTTTTACTTGAATATCGAACATGGTAGACACGTTTACCACAATATTACAGGTTGCTTTCAGATAAGTTGCCAGCTTTGTTTTATTGTATAATTTAATTGTCATAAGATCATTTAGAATTTTTTCATCGTTGCAATACTTTTTTAATTGCTGTAGTTTGTCTAAGTTTGTGGTCCAGTCACTGTCTAACTTCGTAGATAACAACTCTGAGAGTCCAGGGTTACACATCAGAAGCCAGCGACGAGGAGTTATTCCATTCGTTTTATTCTGAAATCGTTCTGGAAACATCTCATAAAAATCACGAAAAACATTGGTTTTCAGAAGTTCAGAATGGATGCGAGCAACACCGTTTGTTGCGTGCGTTCCAACAATAGATAAAAACGCCATATTGATTCTTTTCTCACCGTTTTCTTCGACCATAGACATTCTCCTAACCCTATCTATATCACCAGGCCAACGGAGTTTAACTTGTTCTAAGAAAAGATGGTTAATAGCAAAAATAATCTGCAAATGACGTGGAAGTAATTTCTCTATTAAGGCCACCGACCAACGTTCAAGGGCTTCTGGAAGGAGGGTATGGTTTGTGTAAGCACATGTTTTCACAACGATATCCCAAGCTTTGTTCCATGCAAGACATTCTTCATCAACAAGAAGCCGCATTAGTTCTGGAATAACCAACGATGGGTGTGTATCGTTCAACTGGATAGCGGCTTTATCTGGAAAACATTCAAAGTCATTTTTTTCTCGCCCCGCTTTTGAATGTTTGTACCGTCGAATAATATCCTGCAAGGATGCTGAGACCAGGAAATATTCTTGTTTCAACCTTAATTCTTTCCCTTCAAATATATTGTCATTTGGATACAAAACTTTACTTATGTTCTCGGCCAAATTTCTATCACAAACCGCTTGCATATACTCGCCACTGTTGAAAAATTGCAGATTGAAGCTGTTTGGAGCTTTTGCGGACCAAAGACGCATTGTGTTGACAGTATTGTTATTAAAACCTGGAATAGGTGTGTCGTAAGCCATGGCATATACAAGCTGTGTATCAACCCATTTGCTGCCTTTGTCTGATTGTTGAACACGCCCGTAGAATTTGACTGGAAGTAAATATTCTGGCCTTGCACGTTCCCACGGATTTCCAAACTTTAACCATTCATCTGGCTCTTCTGTTTGCCATCCATTGTTTATCTTTTGTTCAAAGATGCCATAATCATAACGGATTCCATAACCATATGCTGCTATTCCTAGTGTAGAGAGAGAATCCATAAAACAAGCAGCCAATCGTCCAAGTCCACCATTTCCTAATCCAGCATCTCCTTCAACTTCCTCTAGTTCTTCTATATCTAACCCAAGCTGATACATTGCTTCATCACATGCGTTTTCTAGGCCTAGATTGACCATTGTATTATTTAACGTTCTGCCCATGTAAAACTCCATTGATAAATAATATACTCGCTTTGGGTCCTCTCGATAGTAATGCTGGTGTGTTCTTATCCATCTGCCGACCAAGTGATCTCGAACAACATGTGCTAAAGCTTCGTAATAGTCCCATGATGTGGCCACATCGCGATCTTTAACCAAAGTATAATGCAGATGTCTATTGAAAGAATTTTTAATGTTACAAACATTTTCAACTGGTGCAATCCCTCTAATACTTATTTGTTTTCGTCGCTCATGATCCTGAGCGGGTTTCTTGGCCGCCATTTCGGTGATACTAGAAGATGGGGACCATTGGCAACGTTTAAAGTTATCTATGACGCTACGCTATCTAGATCACAGGCAATTCTGTATAATTTCCATATTGAACGTATTCTTATAGTTAAAGCAAATCCTGCATTTAAATATGGTCGTAAGTCAAGGGCTTCGTCTACAAGATGAGTTATTTATTTAAACACCCCGCACAGTCAGTCGGTGAAACTGAGACAAATTTCTAAACACATCGATGTGTACCATCTAAAATGTACTTTATAGGTGAAATTTAAAAAATCTTGAAAATTGAAACTATATGTCAGAAGATAATAAGTTAAGGAACAAAATAATCTAAACACATTGATCGGTTAGGTCAGGTTAATATGCAGCTCATTTTTGCGACAGTTTAAATTTTAAAAATGGCGGGAATTGGCTGACTCGGACTTTTATCTTACTATTTGCATTGGTATTATCTATACTAAAAACGAGAAGACCTCATTTTGTGTGTTATGTCGCTTCTCTTCCTTCCGCAATAAATTAATCATCATGCCTCTGTGTCCTAAAGGTATCATGTATTGTCGCACTTGTCATCCATTCTTATGATTATTCAGTTTGGGTTATTTTGGGAGAAAAACGAAAAAAACTGCGTCCGGATATTTTTCCGTCACTGGACGAAATTATAAGTCAGACTAGACATCCGGTTAGCGTTTTTTCTGTACTTTGTATATACCAAAGACTATGAATAACGTGTAATTGCTATTTGCTATCATTTTCAAATTTACTATCCACGACACTCACTGAGGTTAGTAGTAGAGAGGGTCGATAGTAAAAAGCAAATACATTTTATTTATTGTAATGTATGTTCATAATATACAGATAAACGCTAACATTATTGAAATCAATAGAAAAAAATATAGGAGTTTGGGAGGAATCTATATTATTAAACGAGAAGACCTCATTTTGTGTGTCGCTTCTCTCCCTTCCACAATCAATTAATCATCATGCCTCTGTGTCCTATAGGTACCATGTATTGTCGCATTAATATTTGTCATCCATTCTTATGATTATACAGTTTAGGTTATTTTGGGTTATTTTGGTAGAAAAACGAGAAAAACTGCGTCCGGATATTTTCCATCATTGGACGAAATTATAAGTCAGACTAGACATCCGATTTGCGTTTTTTCTGTACTTTGTATAAACCAAAGACTATGAATAACGTGTATTTGCTATTCGCTATCATTTTCAAATTTACTATCCACGACAGTCACTAAGTTTAGTAAATAGAGAGGGTCTATATAATATGTAAATGACCGCCGTGTATCGGTTAGTACATTGAGAGTTGATAGTAAAAAGCAAATACACTTTATTTATAGTAATGTATGTTCATAATATACAGATAAACGCTAACATTATTGAAATCAAAAGAAAAAAAATATAGGAGTTTTGGAGCTGGGCTAGAAAAAAACAATTGTCCTGTCCCCAAGAACCTATAACTTTTATCATCTTTCCTGAAATACTCCAGTCAATATTTTTTTTACACTTTACATACCGTTTCAACCACGCTCTGGATGCCCGCGATTTCGCGGGTGTGTTCTAGCATTTATCATCCTTGCTTAAAGTATTTCAGTTTGGGTTATTTTGGGAGGAAAACGAAAATATAGGCCTCCATATATTGTTTCCGACTTCGGACTTACTTTTTGCGTTTTTCTGTATACTATAATTATGATCATACATATACTATAGATAAAGTGTATTTGCTATATATATATATTATCAATTCCAATAGTTTTCTATCCACGGCGGTCACGGAAATGTTTCTGAATACTACATACATATATACAATGAATAAAGTGTATAAATTTTCTATAATTTACTATAAATTCCAATAGTTTACTGGGGTGACTTTTAATATATCAGTGACCGTTTTGTATAGTTATTATAGTATATATATTATATATATATATAAACGAGTCTAAATTGAAAACTACGTTCAAACCTATGATTGCGTTGGATAAAAACCACAATTTTTATACGTGTGCATGTAAAACAAATTTCGTGGAGAAGGGTCTAAAAACAGCACAAACAACATTTTCCAAAAGACCAAAAAAGTGAAAAAGTATATTTAAACAAAACGCATTTGACTAACAGGTCGAACAACATTACTGATGTTCTTTAACCCTGCTGACTGCCATTGGCGATTGCCAAATAAAATTGATCATCACAAGATGTAACAAAATGGATCTTAATATAAATTTAATACTAAACAGAAACAAATTAACTTGTGGCCACGATGTTATGCCACAAACATACGGTGTCAATATTTTTTTAGTACACCAGATCCGGATATATATATATGTATGTTCATAGTATACAGAAAAACAGAAAGAATAAAAATCGGTATTTGGAATAAAAGGGGGAGGACAAAAAAATGTGCCAAGTCCCCAAGTACCTTTGACTTTTGATACCTCTCCTGGAATTCTCAAGTTATATTTTTTTTTACTTTTTTACAGTTTACATACGCTCTATTTCCCCGCGATTTCGCTGGTGTGTTCTAGTTTGGATTAAATCAAAAGAAAATTAATCTGGAATCTGCTCAAAGTTTGGTAAATTACCTTTTATGAGCTATTGAAGTCTTATATGAAAAGGACAATTGGTGTTATGGGGCAAAATATTTTACCTTGTATGGTAGGGAAAAAACCCCAGAGGAGTCCGAACATTTGACCAACTTCCTAAATCTCACCTAAGTATATCATTAAAAGACTTGAATATATTTTAGAATATTTTACAGGTCTATATCATCTCATGTAATTTCATCATGTCTGTGAATAAAAGTTTTGTGTAGATCTATATCTCCCATAATTTAATTGTTGCCAATAATCATGTATAAGTATCACTTTTCAAACATTAATGTTTTATTTTATTTTTTATTTGAATGAAGGCATTTCACATTTACAATAAAACCGTAGGTTTTTGAAAATGTTTATTACATTTTAAATTGTGTGATATCTATAACTACAACATGTACCCGCATTTAAATACACCAATAAAACATTTACATGTGTTCATTTATCTTTTGAATCGTTTAATAAAAATCCTTTAAGTTTCCTGTCAACCAAATATTGACACTCAATTTACATTTGTACGTTTTCTTTGATATCAACAACCCGTGTATTGAATGTAGTTTACATATCTCTTTTAACAAAACAGTAAGATTGATAGCTGCATTCTCAATGGATTTTAAAATTCTGACATATCTAATCTACCGTCAATAGACTTCAGGTAGCTTGTAGAAATTGGATAAAATCTTTTTTAATATTATTAACTGGGATGTAAGGTGACATCAGAAAACTTTCACACGAAATAAGGTACGTATAAATTGTATATCTTCTAAATAATCCACAAAATAAAGGAAGCTGCTTATTACTTGAAGGCCTCAATCGGCGACCCACAAACCCCTGCATCGTTTGTTCCCGATGCCTAGTTACGGACCTCGCAGAAAATGAACTGAAACTTGTGTTTGATAATAAAGTATAGAGAATAATTGCTGCTAAGTTGTACACTATTTACTCAGGTAACGTCGTCGTTTCATACTAGTGCTTACTGAAAAAGTACAGAATTACATACTCATTTAAAAGGTGGAAATATGATAAGAAGAAGAAATCTACGGAAGCCCTGGAGTGCCATGCAAAAAATAAATTTCAACTTGTGCGCACAAGTTGTGTAACTTGTGCACACAAGATAGTAACTTGTGCGCGCAAGATGGTAACTTGTGCGCACAAGTTGAATTTTTTTTATTGTATGGCACTCCAGGGCTTCCGTAGAAATCGAAGGCCAATGTTATATTATAACAATATTGTGACTGGATGGTTTGATTGATATATACTGGATATGTAACGAAAAATGATTGTATACAGTTACCCAATGCACACAAGTGGATATGTAAACGATTCTAAAGAAGAAAAGCACTCCTATCCCGGTCTCCTTAAAAAAGAAATGAAATCACGATGCTTTTTCTGAAAAATGACATGTAACTATTGTCTTCATAGAAAGTTGCTATTGATCGTTTAGTTTCAGAACAACGGATATTTATGGAAATCAGAGTACGATTTCAAGTGCATGCATGCAGCGGAAATCCAGGTAAAATACGTCAACTGCAACAAATAAGCCATATTGACGAAAGTTAAACTGAAAACAAATCTGCATTCATTTTAAAGGGGACATTGATCGAACAAATTGATTAGCCCAATTTACACAACTTATTGGAAAAACTAATTGAGTGTCTCCATCGTTCCAAATAATCCTTCATATTAAGGCTGGAATGTCTTTAATAATAAGGTAAGAACTTGTGGTCACTTCATTTAATGATGTAATGTTATTAAAGTGAGTCCTTAAAGGCTTGTAAATATCATCTGTTTATATGGAAAGTGAGAAAGGAGGGTTTTGAGTTTCGCACGTATGTTTTCACTCTCAGAAAACAAATCGGAAAGCAACTTGGTATGGACTTCGAATAAAAGCAAGTCTTCAACCTATATATATACTTTATAGAAAAGATTTGTATTTAGATATATCCATAAAATAATTAAATAATCAGAACTATATGTTACTGTTGTAGACAATACTATTTGCAATATTGCAATTTTGGAGTATTACATCTTCTTGTAAAATTTTGTATAAACAGGAACTGTTTGCGTCTTTAAAACAATGCATTATTTTACGTCCAATAGCACCTAGGTTTGGAACGTCTTTTATTTTTTCTTAATTGCCTCGGAGTTATCACAATCGTGTATGTTGTATTTCATGATATGGTGAGAATTTGAAAACCGCTATAATTCTTTACAGTTGAGATTTTCTTTTCTGACATGTTTACCATTTCGTTATGCACTAGACAACACTGAATTTAGAATTGAATGAAAGTTGAAATACAATTATGTATTTGTAAAGAATTTTAGTACTGCTATCAAAAGGCGTTCATCTAAATATATAATAATATTTCTCCAGTTAAAAGTCAGCGAACAAAGAAAATTCTGCTCAATGCTAAAAATAATTAATCAGTTATGATATTATCCTATCACATTGTTGTGGAAATTTAATGTTTGCTGTTTGATTTCAGAGGTCATCACTTAGATTATGTGTCAATTCTCATATAGTATTTTTAAACAAAAGTTATTTTTTTGGCTCACTCGCAGTGTCAAAGCTATACTATATTGACGCGGCTCATTTATGTGCACAATTCAAGTTACACCGGAAA
The DNA here is from genome assembly GCF_963676685.1 of Mytilus edulis. Taxonomy (NCBI): domain Eukaryota; kingdom Metazoa; phylum Mollusca; class Bivalvia; order Mytilida; family Mytilidae; genus Mytilus; species Mytilus edulis. Next base: position 63,580,466 of record NC_092353.1, on the reverse strand, counting down.
AAATAAACGAGAGAGATAGAAGTGAAAGTTGTCACGTGAGGACAGTATTCTTAAATAAATCCTGGGTGCGGGAGTTTCTCGCTGCACTGAAGACCCAGTGGTGGCCTTCGGCTGTTGTTTGCTCTGTGGTCGGGTTGTTGTCTCTTTATTCACTATTGTTACTGCCTGTTGTCAATATGTATTGTAACTGTTGATAACATTTTACGCGTGGTTCAACTCCCAGAAAAAAAGTCAATTCCAAAGTCTTATTAGGGCTTTTGAAACTGCATACAACTATCTGTATGATGAAATAGCCGAATAGGACATAACATTGCCGTCATTATCTAGTAAAAAACTGGTCATCTTTATTATAGTATGAATTAAACTTTTAAATAAAAAATCATTAATAATGTCTAAAAATAGCAACAATCAACATTCAATCTATTTAAACGTGGATCAGTTTGTGAAAATAAACTGATACAGTTACTGAATTAAACTAACAGATAGAAAACTCAGGGTCAAAATTCATAGAACAGAAAAGGGGCAGTGGCAAATATTTCATGTATATTTTGAACACCGAGAGCAT